>NW_008825262.1:828030-828929 GCF_000699105.1 Pygoscelis adeliae
GTTGGAAGGGACCTTAAAGATCACCTAGTTCCACCTGCCCCTGCCGTGGGCAGGGACACCTTCCACTAGACCAGGTTGCTCAAAGCCCCGTCCAACCTGGCCTTGAACGCTTCCAGGGAGGGGACATCCACGACTTCTCTGGGCAACCTGTCCCGGTGCTTCACCACTCTCAACAGTGAAGAATTTCTTCCTTGTATCTAATCTAAATCTACCCTCTTTCAGTTTAAAGCCATTACCCCTGGTCCTGTCACTACAGGCCCTTGTAAAAAGTCCCTCTCCAGCTTTCTTGTAGACCCCCTTCAGGTACTGGAAGGCTGTGAGAAGGTCTCCCCGGAGCCTTGTCTTCTCCAGGCTGAACTCCCTCAGCCTGACTTGGTAGGAGAGGTGCTCCAGCCCTCTGATCATCTTTGTGGCCCTCCTCTGGACTCGCTCCAACAGATGCATGTCCTTACGTTGGGGGCCCCAGAGCTGAATGCAGTACTCCAGGTAGGTTATCACGACAGCAGACTAGAAGGGAAGAATCACCCTCAACCTGCTGGCCGCACTTCTTTTGATGCAGCCCACGATACAGTTGGCTTTCTGGGCTGTGAGCGCATGTTGCTGGGTCATGTCGAGCTTCTCATCAACCAACACCCCCCAGGTCCTTCTCCTCAGGGCTGCTCTCAATCCGTTCTCCGCCCAGCCTGTGTTTGTGCTTGGGATTGCCCCAACCCATGTGCAGGACCTTGCAGTTGCCCTTGTTGAACTCCTGCACGCATACTGCAATCTTGTATGAGCCAGTGGTACAGAGAGAAAATAAAAAAGGCTGTTAAGAGCCACTGTGTCAGCCCTACCAAATGCAGAGGTATGACAACAGCTCCAATGGACCATTGGTGTGATCTGCTATAGCGCATGCTTCC
>NW_008825262.1:828960-852090 GCF_000699105.1 Pygoscelis adeliae
TTTACTAGCTCACTTTTCACTAAATCACTGAGTGATGCAGAAAACTGGAAGCTCTCCGAGAACAGCAATCAAAATGAGAGTAATAAGCAGCTGTTAAAACATTTCTAAATGGGCTTCTGGGGGAGAGAAGGATCAGCTCTGAAGGATGGAATGTGAGACTGAAAAACATGCATTGCATTTTCCAGTTCAAATCGCTGCTGTTCGTCTGTCTCCAAGTGGGCTTGGTATGATGGTACAGGGAGAAGTGATGCTGTTGAGTACCAATAAGCTGACCTTTCAGCTTAGTTCAAATTCAGCTTTAGAGAACATAAACAAAAACTATGTTGGACTACATCAAAGTTCTTCATTTGCATTATCTAGGCTGCTGGGCCAGTGGATGTGAGGCCCAGGAACAGAATGAGTTGAGATGTGCACCAAAAAGAGTGCATCAGTGACACAACATAAGCTCAAAGAGCAGAGGAGCTTTCTACACGGCAGGACTGGGGTTTGTTGCAGAACCAGATCAGAGACCTGAAATTTGTGCATCCTGCCATTTGTCTTTTCACTGACGTTCCTCTTTCAAGGTGTTTCATCCTCTCATTTATCCTGTAGAGGTAATGTTAGCAATGATTTGGCCTCCGGGCCAACAGTTTGACTTGCTTTTGTTTTCTTGTATTATGACAATTGCAAGAAGTGTGTTTATAAACGCATCAGTGCACAGGGGTGGGTTTGCCAAAGGAAAGCTCGCAGGCTCTGAATGGACTTGTAAGGTGTTTATACAGCAATCCAAAGAGAAGCAGTTCACAAAGCAATACTCACCTGAAGGGACTGAGAAAACTTCATGGATCTAATTCCTACCCACCTAAAATAACCGAGCTCTGTCCACTCCACAGCACTGTGGTATCTGAAGAGCTATTGTTAAACCTTTGAGAATGCCCTGCTCCCTGGTCATGTGCCTGATTTGAGATGGTTTAGATAAAGTAAGTGTACACAGCAGTCCTTCCCCACACCAGTCAGAGGAAGGGGCTGCCAGGCCTGTTGATTCCCTCTCTATCCTGGCAAACTAATTTGACCTCTGGGATGGTTATGAAGCTGACAGACTTGCAGGAGTGCACTCTGGTAATAACATTCATTGAGTTCAAGCAGAGGAATCCATGAAGTGTGGTGATTTTCAGAAAGCTTTGGGAGAGGGGGTGGAACCTGGATTTCTCAGTGCTGCAAGGGTTTGAATGGAGGTAACTGCATCAGCACATTCCCTTAAGTCCTGGAAATTGGTGCCCCAGGGGTAACAGAGTTTCTCTGCCAGTTTGTCAGAGTGAGAAAACTCCAAGCCTCAGGGCAGGATGTCTGAGTTCTGTATAACAGGAACAAGAGAAAAAACAGCTCTTAAGGTAGTGGAGTACAGCCTGTGTGCACGCAACACAGGCAGGGGCTAGGATTGCATGCTGTTGAAGTACAGCTTTATGAACACAGGACAGACTTTGCACCGCAGGGCATCTTTCTTCCCCTGCACTATTGATCTACAGCCCTGCCTTGGGTACTCTGGCTGGTTGCAATTAACACAGGGTTGCACATGAACCTGTGACACTGCCTTTCCCGTTCCCACCTCACCAAGAAAAAAAAGTTTAAAAAAGAGCAGCAATGGTGACAGAACTCTACCCGCCGTCATTAAGCACTTCCTTAGCATCATTCAGTTTCCAGTCCTGGGGATGTGACTTCGCTGGGGGTTGTTCCCTCCCGCTGTGTGCAACAGGCTACAGGAGGGCACTTCCACTGGCTGGCAGGGCGAGTTACAGACAGGGAGCCGGCTGCAGCAGGGGAGGCAGCCGGTTGGCAGGGCTGGAGCACCAGCAACGGGAGGTGTCTGCCATCTAGTGGCTTTGTGAGATCAGCTCTGGCATGAGCCTCTCCCTCTGCCTTCCCACAGTGCTGCAGCCCTGGTGTACAATCCTTGTTTCTCTCCTTTGTCTTCTCCCAAGACCTGTAAGGAAGGTGAAGAAAGATCAGAGAGGAGATAAAGCTGGGTTGTTTGAGTAGAGTGAGTCAGCTCTGATTTGGTTCTATTCCGTCTGGACTGGCCTCCAGAACATCAGGAATTAAAAAAAAAAAAAGCAAAGCAAGTTTGCAAATAGGAAGCAAGGGCTTTCCCTCAAACCCTAGGGCACAAGGGCTCATTTTTGCTCAAGGAAGTGGTTCAAAACATTCTCCAGGCTTCTCACAATGAAGCAATATAAAAAGTCCTTAAGCCAGGAGGGGAATCCATTCTTCGGGAAGCCTTTACTTTTCACAGTGTCCTTAAAGGCAGAGCCTGCAAGTGAACTGCTATAGAGAACTTCCCTCAACATATCTATCCACCTACACCTCAGAGTTCAAGAGCTGTAGGAGCCTGGATGAGGAAGCAAACATATGAGAGGGTGTTTGAGTTTGATCTGCTCAACTTAAGAGCACAGGGATATCAAGGCCACAACGGAGTTCTACATGTTTCATACTGATTGAATTAGGAGGAAGGCAGGAAATGTTAGCCATCAGAGCTGCATCCAGCTATGCTGTTTAAGCAGGAGCATAGAAGAGATGTGTCATGCATGTCTACAAGACCATGTAACATAATAAGGTGTGTGTCGGGGTTGCAGCTGTTGCCTCTTGTGGCACAGCACAAAGTTGGCCATAGGTCTGGTGAGGGCAGGGAAAGAAAGGAAGAAACTTCACAAGGTTTTATTTGAGGGCACCGTTAGCGTACAAAGAAAAGCACTACAAGTACAGGTTCTGTGAGCGTTTGCATCTACTTTCTGAGGTTCACTGAAGGCAATCTTTATGCAATGGGGGTGAAATTACATATCTTCATTGAGCCTACATATGACTACTTGGTTTTACTCCTTTCTTCTGCTTTACACATTTCAGCCAAAGTCACTGCCCTAAGCACCGATACTCTCTTCCCTTCAGAGTGCATTGCTACCAAGGGAAGGTAATGGCCATCTTAGTTTCCATTTTCTCCCTTGCAAGCTTTACGCACGGCAGCCTTTGTGAACTGCAGCTAACTGGTCTATCAAGATAGTCAGAAAATGAAGATAAAGTTTGAGTTGTTTGAGTGAAAGGTCTTCTGCCTTCCTCGGACCTTTTGCTGTATATTGTTAGGAATACAGCAGTAACTCAGAGGTTATGACAGAGAAAAAGCAGTTCCTTCATCCAGGACATAATGCAAAGGTGGGTGGTAAAAGAAAGCAGAGGTTTCTTTCTGAGCCTGACCTGGCCCTAAATTACAGGAGGTGACAAGATCTTCAGTCAGTGGGAAGTAAAGATGCCATGGAATCCATAAGGCATTTGCACTGCGACTTCTGCTCGCCCCAATTCTCTGAAGGTCTCTGCATCCAAGACAAGCAGGAAAGCACTTTGGTTCTGCAGGATGAAAAGAAAGCCAGAATGAATGCCCAGGCTGAACTCCATTCCACTGTCCAACCCACTACATCTGTCACCCACAAGGGAGCCCCCACAAGGGAGCCCAAATGTACAACCAGGCCATATGGGGAGGTACAACCAGACCATACAGACTAAACCTGTAAGACAGTTGGCCAGGAGCACTAATAGTCACAGATGCCACTCAAGAAACACTGACATTCCAAGGTACACTCCTACTTGAAGTTTGCCTGGCTGTGCTTGGCAGTTGCAGAGGCACACACCTTGGGGAGCATGGTGCTAGAACTATCTGCCAGAGAGCCTCAAATTCAGTTTTGTGGTTTAGAAAGTATACCTAGTACTATGTGACTTTGACTAACTAGTAGCAATGAGTTACCTCAGTGGGGGAGACCACAACAGACAAGATGACTCCACTGTCTTCTGCTGTGGCATTAGGCACTGGCACAAACACAGGCTCTGATGGGTAGGATCCATCCTCCTGCCAAATCTAGCAAGCAAAGTAACATATGGATGTTTCATTTCATTAATACTTGTCTACTGCAGTTAGCAGAGTTGCAAGTTGGAGTGCTCCCCACAAAGATACCCAGGCATACTCTGTGCTCCAAGAAACCTATAGTTCAACCTTTTAATTAATTCTTTTGATTCCAGTACTATGATGGTGGCAGTGTTGTGACAGCATGCCTATTGTGCCAGGCATCATGCAAACAGGCAGCGAAAAGGTTCCTATTACTCATCTCATCCAACAGTTTGCACTGGCACAGGTATAGGCTACAAGCTCAGAAAACACCACCATCATAGCCGGCACAGCCACCTTCACACCACCCTAGTGCAGACCATGTTGTGCACTGTGGAGAGAGAGGTGCCATGCCAGCAGAGAGGTGGTCTGTCACCATCACCACCTGAGGGCATAGCTGCTGCTTCTATTGCAGGCAGAGCCATAGCAACACAAAGCTGTGCTGAAGGAGGATACTCTTACTGTCAAATGAGTATCCAGAGCAGAACAATTAAAATGGGTGTCTCCTTCTGAGGATTCCTAACTCTCCCTAGCCTCCAGGAAAGTCTTTCATTAATAAGCTTTTAACACTTTGAAGATCATTATTCCCTGGTTAAGGGAGACACAGGAAAAATCCCAGCTTGTGTTTGCAGTTGGAAGCATCCTAAACCTTGTTTCTTGCCCAAGTCATAAATACTTTGGCAGTTTATCTCCAACTGCCTATGCTACTTGGGTATTTTCTGTACTGTCTGGTAAGAGATGACTCTTCTTTGGCCTGGAAGACACATGCACACTTCATCCAACCTCTTCTGTTCTGTCATCTATCTAGGAACCCGGAGTGATATCCTCTCCTGTTTGCTAAGTGTGCCACATTCATAAGGTGCTAGGTGAGAGATAAAATTAGGAATCTCATCTCAGACCTATCTGAATGAAGACCCCTAAAGAGTAAAGTGCCTAGTAAATGGCATATCTTCAAGGCTAGTTCAGTGGAATGATTCCCACTGCTGAAAAAAGATAATCTCACTTCATCTCACCTTGAAATTCTTGGTCTCCACATCAACCTTGATCAAGGAATCTCCAACCAAATGCCGAAAACCACATCCATAGAAGTAACGGTACCTCCTACCATTGTACCGAGAGTAGTTGATCTGGGGGAACTCCAAGCCCCCAACCTTTTCAAAGCCCTCAGGGTGGAGATTTTCATGTGTGCACCAGACCTAGAAGAAGTATGCATTCCACGAGTGTCAGTTTAGCTTTGACTAGGCAGAAGACCTGACTGGTCCCACCAACCCACTGCACAACCACTGTGGAGAAGAAATGTTTAAAGATGAACCTGACATTGCACTGAGGCAGGTGGAAGCATCAATTCCATCTCCCTTATCTGTTTCACCCAAAGAGCTGACTCGTCATTGCAGACCTTGGAAACTTCAAGGATCAGTCTAATGAGAAAAACAGGAGCAAGTCCATGCATTCCTGTACTGCTAGCTCAGAAAATCCCAGCTCCAGCACTCAGAAATTGGATGTACAAAGTACACACAGAGATTACTCCACTCATAGTGGACAACACGTGTTCTATACCACCGAATGCCACTCTGTAGGGCTGTTCAGAGCTGGAAGCAAAGAGCAGTTCCATACCCAGGTGAAAGCATGGAGGATTTTGTCAATGAAGAAGCTGAAGTTTGGCCAATTATCGTAAAGGCTCATAATCCACTTGGGCATTTTTGGTAAGTCACAATCTTTGCTCTCTCATTTAAGGCAATGTGGTAGTCTTTGTACTAAAAAACTAAGTCCCATGACCAAACCTTGCTTCCTTGCTTGGTGGACAAGATCTGAGAAGATAATAGCACAGGATGATAACTGTTGCAGGCAATCTCACCACAGCCACAAATGCAGTTATGTAAGTCTTTAATACATACCTTGCCATCTGCATCTTTCACAGCCCTTGCCAGTGTGTAAGACAGTGGGTTCAGATTCTTCCCCACAGGTGTGTCTGAATTCACATTCAGTGGGAGAACAAAGCGACGAGGGAAAGCTCGGGATATTGAGTCATAAATCTATTACAGAGACAGAAAGTTATGGTGATGGAGAGAGGAGAGTGACATTTCAGGCTAAGTGCCCTTTTTGGGAACAACTCTGAAGCTTTACACATTCCTCCCAACCCTGAAATCTCCTTCTTTCTATCACGTGTTTTACCAAGTTCTGGTAAGGGCTCTGCTTGTTGCAGTACTTTACAGCAGAAAACAGAAAGACAACCAATTAAATGGGTCAGCATTGCTTTCACAATAATTAATGCTGAGTTGAGTATGCAAATCACTCAGTTATCCTCCAATTCCAGCATTGGGACACATGCTGCACTATATTTTATTCAGTCAGAACAGACTTATATTGATCCTTTTCACAGCCTGTCCACATATACCCCACCGACTGTGTGACTTAGTTCCTTCTTGCCCAACCAAGATCATGAGGGGGATTACAGAAAATGGGACCTCCCTAGCACTGAGCAAGCAGAGGGGATACCCCTGCTGGAAACCCACCCTCTACAGCCCTATTGCTGATTAGTGGCAGTCCCACTTTGGAAGCCTGAGGCTGAACAAAGCACTGAGAAACTTCCACATTATTTTAAATAATATGAACCATGCATGGAAGAAGAACTTTATAAGTATATAAGCTGCGTGCAGTTACAAAGCTTCAGAAGAAAAAATGCTTGATTGTAGACTGTCTCAGATCTTTGTGGGATGACAGCATGACACAGACACCGACCATACTGCTTGCTGTTAATCTCAGAGCGTAAATGTTGGCTCTCTGTGAAATTAATGGAAGGAGGGGCTTGTCCAGAGGATGACTGGAAACATCTGACTAAATGCTCTACATCAGTCTCTGGAGGAGCCTCCCTCTCCCCTGGATGATAAGGCGAGCAGAAGGAGACTAGTGTACCCCAGTTCAATGCCTGAAGTTAGCCTGCATGATTTTCCTCTTCCGTTCTCAGGTACACATGGACTTCATGTTTGGGAATTCTAGGGTAGTGGTGGATTTACTTGGGGAGCAAAGGGGAAAGCGAACTAGCAGCCCCCAGTGTGGCAGATATTCAGCGGGTTGCATGAGAGGAATAATTCCACCACTGCCACTAAAGTTCTGTTCAAGCCAAGTTTAGAACCCATAATACTTCCAAATATTAAGCCTTCTAAATGAAACAGATGGCATGGATCCTGTTTTGGTGTTTTTCAGTTACTTTGATCTGTAACTCACCAGTTCAACGTGAAACTTCACTTTAATCATATGTGTTAATCTTGAAACCCTATTTTCAAAGCTTTTATGTAGCCACAGTAAACTGATTGGTTGAGGAAATCTGCCAGACAAAATATGGTTTAGTCAGCAAGCAAAAGCACTAAGCATGATTCGAGGAAGAGACAAATCATGCTCGGGCATGCCTTAGTCTTTCAGCGCAGTGTAAATTTAAGATTCTGTTCTCATAGAATCATAGAATCATTAAGGTTGGAAGAGACCTCCAAGATCATCGAGTCCAACCGTTCTGAAATGATTTGCACTCGTGTGTGTATACAGTCTAACGGCTATGCTACTTGTCCGTTAAAGAACGTGGGTGTTGGAAACACATGCCTAACGTTGACATAAGGACACCTTCAGACAGATCAAACTGTAGCTCTTTTGTGCTCAGAGAAGGCTGAACAAAAGCTGGAATCTGTTGCAAAGCAAATGGTCATATTAACACGATGCTGTACTTGAATTCATGTTCACCACATCTTTGCAAAAAAACAACAAAGGAAAGCAGAACAAAGTGACCCTACGGGGATACAACTATACACTTTTCAGATCAGAACTGACTTGCTTCTAGACAGCTCAGAACATAGACAGAGGAAGTTCAGATTTGTCTGAACATGTTGTAGAAATGCCTGCCCTTCACCCACAATATAGTGGGTTTCCAATAAACACATCTGCAGTACAAGAAACTGAAAGCACCCCCACTTTTCCAATGTATGACCTATGCAAAATAATGCCTCTTACATGGCTTTAAATGGTGCTTTTGACAGAGTTGGACATAATTGATTTATGAGTACATGCTGTTGTGAGGTGAATGTGAGGAACAACGTAGGGGTTGCTGTGAAGTGTTTGTTTCTGTGATTTACATAATAAAGGCTGGTTTTCTGAAGTAATGCCTTTAAACAACAGGGTTTCTTTTTCTTTTGCCCTTTAAAAGTCATGCAAAAACTTATTTTGCATACTTTCTTGGGGGGAAAATTTTCTTACACAGGGATATGGAAAACGAGTATCATTAAAAATGAGACTTTAATACAGAAGTACATTCTGCCAGGCTGATGGAGATCTGTGTCACACACCAGTTTTAGAAGTTTCAAGGAAACGCTCCATGGAGATTATCTGCTAAGATATTTAAAAGGAAAGGAAAATACCAACATAGCAATAGATCATCATTTTAGTTTTTCCATAGTCGTGGTTCCTTTCTCTAGTTCACATGCTCCGCCCTGTGGTCCCCCATAGTGTTCTCCATTCTACTAACCTGAACCTTGCTTCAGAAAAGTAACTCAGCCAGCATGGGGCCTCATCAGATCCTACGCAACACAAATGCAGAGATCTTACCTGATCTAGACCTTCCCCACTCCTCCGCAGATTCTGAAGTTTGTAAGTAGCCAGAGTTGTTCCATCATCCTGGCAGCACAGGTCAAGGACCACACAGCCATGATCTTCAAAGGCATTGATTTGATGGAAAGTAGCAAAGGGCTTACTGTACCACTGCCCTGGCAGCACCTACAGTGACCATAAGAGAGGATAAATTTCCTCTCTAAAGATCCTAGCCACACCTCAAAGAGTTTTCTCTTCTCTCCCCCATTTCATTCCCCACTCATTCCTTGGTATTTGTCTTGTGCCCTTGTGTTACTACAGAATGGCTGCTTTAAGCCAGTAAGTAGGCAAAACCAGATGAAGAAAAGCCAAAGTGTAAAGCAGCCCAGGATAGGCCTCTTCTTGCTCTCATGACTCCATCCCTATAGCATCATTCCCAGGCTATGACTGACCTTTTTATACTCTGTAGTACTTGGGAACCGCATTTCAGTCCCTGTGCTGCAGTCCCAGGAACCCCAAACTGCTTATTTCTGCCTGTTCTTTTAGGGCTGGCAAAGAAATGAATCAATAGAGAGGAAAATGCATGAAGTCATCCCATTTCTAACAAACCGACACCCATGCTTATAAAGCCTATATTGCAGTAACTTCTGGAGTGATTCATACAGCTATCTGTGGCTGCTACCCAGCACTCTTCTCTTGGGATCCAAGATACCAGCTACAGCTGCACAGCTGCTGGAAAGGCCAAAGATCTACCTACCTCCCCAGTGTGCTTATTCACCACATGGAAGCAAGTATTGTACTGAGGCTCCCAGCTTATCCCTTCAAAAATGGCTTTCCCACGGAGTTTGGAAGTGATAATCTGCAACAGATTCAGCTTGATGGGTTGCTCAATGAAAATTATGTAGTTTTCACTCATTCCTAAAAAGAGAAGGAAGGAGATGTCATCCGAGTATTAGGCAAATGCGACGATAAAAAATCTCAGGGGCAGAGGGCAGTGAACAGCCCTTTCTGCCTTACAGTAGGCTAAAACCACAGAGTTTGAGATAGAAAGCATTCTTACCAAAGCTGTGATAGTAGGAGGGTTTCATCTTATCCATTGGAGCAATTGAACACAGCACTTTCGCTCCCTCTAACGTGTCACTACAGTTAGACTTTTGTGGAGGGACCTGAATGATATTATACCTAGACCCTGGAAAGGAGAAAGGATGTTCAACACCACTGAGATGTGAGACTGTCCACATTCATGAAACCAAAGTCAGGCCCTGTTCCTTTCTGTTTCCCTAGAATACTAGGAACCACAGTCATAGCGAAACTGAGCAGAAAACAAAAAGCCAGTTATCATGTCAATAAAACAATCAACAGAGGACTACCTAGCAAAAAAAGAAGCTTGAAAGGAAGAATGATCTTCTTAGTCTGGTAGACTGCCATCTAATTTTACTGTCTGCAATGCATTCCTTAACTTAGAGTATTCTGTAACAACAGGATCAGGAAGAAAAACAAGTTCATAGCTTGTGTATCAAAGGAAATGAAAACTTTGAGCCTTGGTGATGACTAACGCTCATTTAATAAATCTGAGCATATGGGCAGGAAAGAACGGCACATTTGAATAATAATAGTTTGGTCTCTCCAGCTGAAAACCGCATGTGCTGCAAAGCTAGATATTGCTAAAGCCAAAAGGAAATGAAAACAGCAAGAATGAAAAATGATCAAAACTGGCCAAATGTTCAGTGAACTGGAACCAGCCTGAGGTATCATAACAAAGGGCAGTGGCTGTTTTCACAGGCCTCAGGCACTGTGAAAGAAGGCTTTCATGTAACTAATGGTGAATGGTAGCTCTGAGCAGCCATGTTGATGTAACTAGATCCCAACTAGATGTAATACTCATAGTTTGTGGAAGAAGAAAAATATCCCAGAAAATTCAGCTTTACTGTAAGATGATAGCCAGGTCACTGTAATAAATACCACCTTCTCTCGTGTATAAACTCTTATGGTCCTTATCAAAAGCCAATTATTGTAAGTGGAAAACATGTGGCTAATCGTCAAAATTCTTCGGATGAGGCTTCAATGCTGGATGGGACTTTAAAAATAATTCTTCTGTTTTCCATCAAAGCTTGGGAGACGAAGAGGGGAATCTGTTGGATACTCATGGGCCAAAGACAGAAGCATCTGAAACTAATCGCTGAGAGAAGCCATTTTCATAGGACAGACTGACCCCCTGAAATAAGAACTAATCTGGTTTGCTATCATTTTGACACAAAGAGAAACAGCGATTTCAAGGTCTGTTTAGACACTGAAGTTTGTTCAACAACTGCTCCTTGAAGCAGCAGCAGCAGCCTGTACACCCTGCCCACAAACCAGGCCTGGTCATGCCCGGTCTTACCATATTTCCCATAGGAATTGCCCATGTTGTACGTTGTCCCATCAGACTCATAGTGAGGATGAGCAGTGGCCCCATTCACCGCAACAAATTTGCTCCAGTCTACCTGCAAATGCCAAAGATTTTCAGTCAGCATAGAAGTTTCCTGTTGCTCTGTAGCAAGCCACAGTCTTTCTAAATGTTGGTTTCATGAAAGTCTGAGGAAGAATAGCTTGATGATTACGGCCCTAATGTGGGATCTGGACTTAAGCCTTCATTTTGCAGGCAATCTTCCTCAAATCCTTGAAAATTAACGGTGTTTCTCTCTGTGTTAGTCCTACCAGTAAAATGGGACTAATAGCACTAGCCATTTCACTGGAAGACGTGAACATTACTAATGGCAGAAAGTGCTGACACAGTGGAAATGTGGCCTATATGAGCATTTTAGCTAGGACCCCATGTAATAACCACAGACAGACATGCGTAAGGAGATAGTCACTGCCCCCAAAAAATCACCAAGTTTTCTGAAAGCACCCATAGCTAATAGACAGTCAGTGTTTACTCTCCTCACAGAGAAAACAGTTTCACTTCAGTGTCTACAGCTAGAAGGAACAGTTAGGGCAAAGGTACAGTTGTGAGTACTGTTAATGTGTATTCCTAGTTCCTGGGTTAGGGTGTGGTTTGGACTCAGGCAGTGGAGGGGATGTGTTGGGAAGAAAGTCTGAAGGAAGAAGTTGGAGGAAGATCAATCCATGCATTGAAACATTAAAGCATGGAAGATACGCTTCTCTTCCAAAAGTTTAAAAAAATGGCTTTCAAGTATCTAACCTGAGACCTTTTGGAAGGTCCCAGTAGAAAAGAGTGCCACACCACCAGAAGCTTAGAAAACCATGTCCTTTTAAGGCATCTCAAATCGGAGAGTTTAAATGTGAAATCATCCCTTCCATTTCTTCACTTAGCCAAAAAATACCAGTCTGCATCTAAAAAGCAGCTTAAGGGGAATTTTTTTTTAATGACAAGATGGCTCAACAGAGCTGAACATTCAAACTAAAAATACCCATGCACCTTTTCATCGCTGCATTATGGTTTACAAAACGGATAAAATAGCAAATCGTCAAACTCGCCATTTCAATATGCAAGTAGCATGCTATAATTCATATACAGAGTTTCTTCATGACTCACAACTGATCCTGTAGGGAGGGAGGCACTCCTGGAATGCCTCCCTCGAGATCTGAGGGTGTGCTGAGGTATTTCGTGGTATTAAATAGCCCGTGGTAACATACAGGCACAGTAGTTAATACTGACACAGGAACGGCAGAATCCTTCCTCAGTCCTTCTCACAGTTGTCCAGGCCAGCAAATACCCAAATCCCCTCTAAGGGGGCAGGCAGGGGGACATATAGCTTATGCTGTCATTTCACAAGTCATATTCTTCCCTCAAATACAGCCACACTCTTGTGAGACGATGCACAGAATATATGGGAAGACTTCTACTCTGATTTTTTGTTCATTTGCTAGCATGGGAGAAAACAAAATGGCAGCTGAACTTTGACTTGACTTTACATTGACTTCACCACCCATTTGCAACAGAGGTTTTAGTCAAGACTTCGAAGGGCCGTTTTGGAGTGTTTAAAGCTGGGGGTGTAAGAAGGAGATAAAGGGAGCAGATAGGAAGGATGAAGAGACAGGGCAAGAATACAGATCTGAGATCAGTGATATTAACTCCTTCCTATATGCACTTGTATTCTTCGCACACTGGTAGGTACAGACAAGTCCAGACAAGTAGTGAGTGCACTGGAAGAACGCCAGCTGTACCCAAACGGAAATGAGTCTATATCTGTCTCTCCCCTTGCTTGCTACAGTGGGCAGTGACTGAATCTTCACTGAGGACAGCTGCCTTATAGCTAAGTAGATTTTTCAGGGACTTGAGCACACCATGAAGAGATTCTGGCTATGGCCCAGAGCTGCACTGATCATTTCTTTTGGAATCTGGGTTCCTCCTTGCTGCTCTTAGAAACAGCAAGGAGTGATGCTCCTGTACCATAAGCTAACCCCCTTATCCCACCTGCTCACACACCTTTTCCTTCGTTTCAAGTGTTTCTGGGTCCACTTTGTACATGAAGATGCTCTCATTGCTGACATAATAGTCTCCTTTATACACAACGTAGTTCACACTGGCATTGTCACTTGGTTCTGAAACGAAATCCCAGAGTTGTACACAGCTCTGTTTAAGCTCATGTCACATTACAGCAAGTTAGACATGTTGAAACAAATAAACCCATTTGCAATGACACTAAT
This sequence comes from Pygoscelis adeliae, assembly GCF_000699105.1. Lineage (NCBI taxonomy): Eukaryota > Metazoa > Chordata > Aves > Sphenisciformes > Spheniscidae > Pygoscelis > Pygoscelis adeliae. The sequence goes on from NW_008825262.1 coordinate 842,090, forward strand.
CCCTCTGTGATTGATTAGAAATATCTCACTAATCTACAAAGGCACTCGGGACTGTCTGCACAGGTGACTTCAGGATAAAAGGACAAGGACTGGTTCTTGTGGAAATCACTGCAGTGAAGCCAAGACAATCTTCATACTGCATATGCCCTTTGTTTCTGATCTCTTATTTCTTCGTATCCCTCTCCCTTTCCTCCCTAGCCAAAGTCCTCTCCTCTGACAGCCATATGAAGAGTGCCATGTTTGATTTACAGCATTGGAAACAAGAGAGGCAAGACTTGAAGCTACAACTTGGGCTGAGGGGAGGGCAGGGACGCTATTTGTATGACAGGGCTTGGACAGGGAATGCTTCTTCTTCCCTATTCTCTTTCTCTTTAAAACTGAGTCAGGGAGACGCCTTTTGAGAGCTACACATGCACAACAGCCAGAGCTGTTCTTGTTACTCCTAGGGGAGCTGAGACTCACTAGCCACGTGGCTGAGAAGAGCTGAGGAAAAAGCGATTCCCCCAATTGAACACTGTGTGTGTGGTAAACACAGAGCCTGAAGTTGACACAGGAAAAGCCCAGAGGACAGGCCTTCTTGTAGTGAGGAATAGCCTACATGTGTGTAAAGAGTCAACTAGGCAAGGGTGTGCAGGAACAACCTGCTGGAGCTTGGAAAAGAAGATGGGGGATGTAGATAGTTCTGAAATTTATTGAGAGGGCTGGGGTTGGGTGGGAAGTTGGGGAGCTAGGCAGACCAATGAGTGATGGTGTGAGCACCTTTGAAGAGAACAGATGGCATGGCAGGACAGGATCCATCTCCTCAGGGAAGATAAGAAGCAGAAGATGGTCACACACATGAGCAACAAGCTGCAAACTTTAGGTCTGTTCTCGTTTTAGTGGAAAGTACTTTGCTTGCATTTAAGCCTATTTCTTTCCTGACATACACAGAATCCTATAGGTAATGGCACTTCCATTTCTGTGCAATACTGTCTCTCACCCTACTCATATCATCTCCTGCACCTTAGTGCAGGAAGGGAAGGATTAACCCACTTACCCTGCAAGCTTAGCAAGGCAAGCTTGCTTTGCCTTTAAGGGCAAAGGTGTGTCTCATGTAGAACAGCAGATTGTAATGCTCATTATCAGGACTGCACAGGGTGTTTTTTGGGGAAAGATTTCTGTTGGAAATTTGCAACAAACCCTAGAATCGTGTGAGCTGAAGTAGCACTAAAACATTAAACTGAATGTGCCTCTCCCAGCTAAGTCTGACACCAACTTGCATTTTTGTTGTTGTTGTTGTTCCAAGGGGTCGTCATCTTCTAATAAAAACATGGGCTCAGAATAGGCCTACCAGACTTCCTCACGTCTCCCTTTAAACCTAACCACAAGTTCCCCAAGAGAACCTCAGAACATTTCTTATTTCTTAGAAACCCTCTTACGTGGCATCTCAAAGCGTGACATGAAGCGCCCAAAGACACTCTTGCATGGGTCTGGCATTGCCAGTGTCCCAAATTCTGAGACCACGATGCGGTTGTGCTGGCTGTTAGTCAGGTAAGAACTGCTCTGCAGAAACTTGCTCCGGTATGTCACTGTGCCATTCTGCAGCTGGAATTGATGCAACAGGGCCATGCCATCAAACCAGTGGTTAAATCTTCAAGAAGAGACAAATAAGAGTACAAGAGTTGGACACTATATGATATTCTCCTATACTGTTCCCTCTTGCCTTTAGGTTTCTTATTGTTTGTAAAAAGCTAATGCCCAGATCCCATGAGCGCTTAAACATGCATAGCCTTGTGGTGAGTCTGAGAAAACATTTGAATTGAGTGAAACAAATCAAGTGTATTTGCAGCTGTGGGACCTGAAGTTAGACACTGACTTTCAAGAGATTTGGGCTCCCTATATTACTTTTGAAAGAGGACCTCAGGGACTTCTGAAAATGCTATATATAAGCTCTTGGGGGAAATAATCTATACTGGTAAACCAATCACTCTGCAGACTTCTGCACAGAGAATAGAAATTGTGCTTTACTGTACAACAAGAATAGAAATTATTAATGAAAGCCCAACTGCATAAGAAGGAGCCTTTAGCTCTCGGCTGTCTGCAGGATGCTATTCTCTCTGAAACGAGGAATCTCTGAGACTTTGAGAAAACCTTACGGTCTATCTCTGGAAACATGATAAGAAGATCACGTTTGGCCAGTTGCTGCCATCAGCTTTGTTGGAGGAAGAGCTAGGTTTGTCAATTAGCTTGAATGGCAGATTCCAAGCCAAAGGCAGTAGTTGCCTTCTTGAAATATTTTAATACATTATTTTTAAAATGAGATGGATTTCCTTCTAAAGCAACTCACACAATTTAGTGCAATCAACTTTACAAATCCTGCCCTGATTTCAGAGTGCTCATGGAATGGACTTCTGTTAATGACAAAGGACTAGGAGTAAGGATGTTTTAATCCCCAGCTTTGTTCCCTCATTAAATCATTCTGAGCAGGTCACAGCCTCTCTGTGACTCAGCTTCTCCAACTTTAATAAGTTAACCATGCTCCTAATTTCAGAGAACCCACTGGGAGTTTCCGTATGAGGGAGCAACTGTTCTTAAAAGAATGATAACATAAGCATTTCTTTCTTGCCTTACTTAAAAAGAAACTACAAGGTGCTCCAGTGGTGAGACATTTGGGGGGGTCCCCTTTAGGTTTAGGCAGAGCTCAGGCCAGAATCATTTGACAAACTCACCAAACCTGGACTTACTTCTCCTCGCCAAACTCAAACTTCCCAGGACCGTTCCTCAGAAGATTGCCATTAATCCATTTGGGAATATGTCCTTTGATCTTCGCTGGGATGGGCTGAGGGGTCTCCTCTACCGTCTGCATTAAGGGCAAGATGCATTGCAAACCCTTGGGGCTGTGAAAGGCGATTTGCTCTTTTGTTGGGCTGGGCAGGAAATTCTTTAAACCTGCAAAGAAAGCAGCGAGAACAAAAGGCAGGTAACTAAGGTTTTCACTTGAATAAACAGACAATTGCTAGAGCTTGAGTTTGGATGTCTAGGAGAATAACATTCAGCATTCTGCAAGCAGCCAAGTTGTAGTGGGTACTCAAACTAAAGCTGTGTTCCATAATACCCCACACGTCCACAGGAAGCTGAAAATCCAGTGGATTTAACTCTACTGTAGTTAATCCATTAGAGACACCTATCTTGAAGTTCAACGGAGGTAATAAAATACGTGACAATAGGAAAGAAGAGAACTTTTCTTTTAATTAAAGAAGCTTATAGTTGGAATTTATTTCAATAAGTAGTAACATGAGAGCAAGTAACATGGATATTTATTATAAGAACCTATGAGGTTGCAAAAAGAAATCTGTTCCAAGTTGGGATGATACACAGAGTACTGTTGAGGGGGAGCCCTAAAAATAATCTCCCAGTGATTTCTGACAAGCAGTCTGGTGAAGAAAGTGACAGAACGGAGCTAGTCTGACTGTTGCAGACCAACACCAGAAGCAGAAAGATGTAATTAGGCGCCTTGTAAAGCAGTGCATGTTGCCTTTATACCACAATGTTGTCAAAAGCAAGGCAGAACTGGGCACACCTCAGATTGAAAAACCGCATTCTAAACACCCTCTAACTCCACATTGGTATCACAATCATGGGCGAGTTAAAGAGACAGAAGAGACTGTACATACTGGGACATTTTCCCAGGACTTGTAATCTAATCAGCTATCACCCAAGGTGTTTCCAAACATAAAGCAGAAAAACAACACAGAACACGTCAGAAAGAGATCGTGATACTTAAGCAGGATATGCTGCTGGCTTTTTTACTTTTGCTGCATTTGAAATCTTCTTAAGGTCTTCCTACTATTCAGTCACTAGTGTTCGGCCTTTAATCTTTATAGCCATGTTCATTCTTGATTATTCTGTAGACCCAGATTTTCTCCCTTTTTGTTTGCAAAGTAAGAAAAGTTTTTTGTAAGGTCTTTGACTGCAAAAGCTTTTGCAGTAAAGCATACACAGGAAAGAAAAATCAATACAGTATAGGGCTAGCTGAACGCAGAGGACAGGGACAAGCACTGTCCATTGCTTTGAAGTTTGGAGCACTGCAATTGAAGACATGATTCACTTCAACTCAGTGCTATCAGATCGGATGCAAGGATCACCGTGTATGGCATCTAGCCTGCGCTATGCCATCACAGCCCTCACTGTGCTTATGCTCACTGCTGCTTATGGATGAAGTCACCAGTGCAGCAACATACAATTTAACAAGAAGCGGTATCTAGGTCAAATCATGGTCAGTGCTGCCTCAGACACCCCTGGCTAGGACTTAATCTGAGCTGGGTTTAACCAAGGGTTTCTGAAACAGTGTTGAAAAATTGTGCTATAAGGTTGCTCACAGTAAGAAGCAGCATTTTTTGCAGCAAAAGCTAATGCATGGTTTTCCTAATGCCGAGCATTTCACAGTAAAGAAATTTTATGCTACCAGTATTCCTTTTAACTTGAATAATCAGCCAAAATTCAGGATTTCCCAGCTTGGGATTTTAGGGGAGGGGATGTATTGTGGCATTAGGTTCCTTCAAAACAATGTGCTATTTTTAACAAAACTGTACAACATACTCTACTGAATTAAAAAAAAAACAAAACAGTTTTTCTGCCCATAGTATAAAGGCTCTTCTAGAAAAAGAGAAAAAAAGCAGCTCGATAGGAAGAACATCCCACAGAACAACCCAGAGAAGTCCCAGTGGACTACTCTAAATCCAGGCAAGCCATAGCTTGTTATACAGCCAATGTTATGAACATGATGTTAAAGAACCCAGTCTTGGAATACAGGTTGTCGAATACAGGTTGTCATGTTTTCTCTACACTGCACATGGAGGACTCGGCTAAGTTGGCATTATTTGAAACACAGTAGACCAGAAGCTCATAGGCTATTGAAAGGCGTACAAGTCAGTTCTCAAACTCACCAGTACTACCTGATTTCAGACCCTCAAAAAGGCAATCGCTGGCTTTTCTGCTTGCACAGGAAAAAAAAAAAAAAAAAACCAAAAAAAAACAAACCACACATCCCCCAAAAAAATGATGTCAGGATAAACACAAATGAACTGAGCTGAAATACATTTACAGGACAGGACAAAACAGATTAAACAGACTTACCTGGTAAGTAAATAAGCAATAGCAGAAAAGGATAATTTCTGATGGAGCCTCTTGTTTGAATGCAATATCCCCCTTACTAGGCATAGTTATAGGACAAAAGCATCAAGTAAGCATGAACTGATTGGAATGTTGTGTGCTAACAGCACACAATTAGTTATTGGCTCCAGTAGCTTGGCTTGCAAAGCCTCATCAACACAAGGATTGTTTTAGCAATCCATTTAGCTGCAGAGGTGGGTTTACCTAGAAAAGTACGCAGGCTGTTGCCTTCCCTCCCAATGCTATCACCTCCTCATCTATCACAGGCTTCATGTCCACAGGTCAGTGGAGTTGCTTTGCTACACTGCTCCGTCCTCACCGTAAGACCATTGAGCCCTGAACTAAACTAGAACTGATGAAGATTTAGGTGTAAGTGAAACACTGATAAAAAAGGACAGCGTGGCATACAGAAATCTATTCCTGAACCAGGTCAAGTACAGACAAGACCACACACTAAACAGAGTCCAAACTGATACTGAACTTCATTCTGATTTTTTGATGTAACAATTTGTTCTGGTTATACTAGTCACTTTCACCACTGCTTCTTCTAGCCTATGTTCTTTAATCCAGGTGATTAAGTGAAGCTGCTGCACAATTTACCTGTCAGCCTCTGAAACCATGTGTTCACATCTACAGAGGAAATTTGCTATTTCAGACACGAGAATATCTGCAAAAGAACTGAGTTGGTAAACAGCATTTTCCTAAGCTTGCTACTTTAGAACACCCACAGACAGAGTGGGAGTTAGGTATGCAGGAAGGTAAATTGCAAGATCCCTTCAATGTAGTTCTCTGGCTTGCCAATCCTCAAATCCTTCTTTAGATCTCTAATATGAAAGTCAGCTAGATAAAGAATTCAGGCTGCAGGGCTAAAGCAATTAACCTCAGACCACCAACATCTTCTCCCTCTTAAAATTCAATTAAGTTCTGATTAAATCCTATATGAAGCACTCAATCTGATCCCAACGCTAGTGCTTCAGAGTATTTCCTTAGACATAAGGAAGCACAGGCTTTTCATATCAACCAACACCTGGCAGGTTTAGTGACTGGCATCAGTATTTGCAGAAATGCAGCTTTAGTAGGCCAAGCTAAAGTTTGTAAAGATGTAAAATATGCAGAAAAAAATGAGAACAATGTGTCTCTAAGGAGACATTTTTGCATCCAAGCAGAAACAAAGATGGCATTACCAAGGATGGCACTACCTATAAGCTTCCTGGAGAGCAGCGTAATTACACACAGGAATTTAGAAAGATAAACTTCACAAAAGAGCCTGAACAGGACTGGAATAGATTTCATGGGTCATCTCCTCCCAATTGCTGTCCCAGAAAGTCATACATATGAACTCTATCTTAAAAGTTACTATGTCTCCTGGCACTTATCCCCTCTTTGGAAGACTGCTCATTGCCCAGATGATTAGAAAAATCCTTTGAAATTACAGAAGGACTTTATTCGTAGGACCGTTTGTCCCCTGTGTTCTTCTGTCAGCACTGTTATGTGGCTTTGGTAGTTCTCCCTCTCTTGTGTTTACCACATGTTGTATTTAGAGTGAGCAGTCATATAACTTCCTAAGCTAAGCAAGACAAGTTGTTTTCATTTTCCTTATCCTGTGATAACCTTGCCATTCACATGATCATCTTAGTAATCCTTCCTGAAATCTGACCTAGTTAGAATTCATCTAGTTAGAATTCATTTCAAGACACAGTCTAGAAAGTGTCTGAGAACAGGCTATACACAACAAGAATGTGTAAGTTTACACCCTGTCCTATCAGACCAGAAAAAGAAAGAAACAAGCATAGCAAGATAACATACTATCTTTCCTTCTGTGAACCACTCAAATGAGCTGAAGATCCTGACAGCAACACATGCAAAATGTAATCAAATCATGATACCCAGATGAGTCAAAACTGAAGTATTCAGAAACATGACAAGTAATTCTAGAACAACTTTGAAAAGCCGGGAGGAGAGGAGCGGTGCAAGGCCGGGGGGGGGGTGGTGGGGAAAGCAGGTTTGCTCTGGTGAGTTTGTTCTGAAGAGATTCAGGACAAGAAACAGAAGACAAAAATAAGCAATGACCGCCTCTAAACTCAGCACAACACAAAAAAAAATGTGTCTTTTACTCACATGACGTAAACTGCCTCAGTATTGCAGATCATTGGTCTGATCTGGACACAAGATGTTGTCAGGGAGTTCCTTAGTGACCATCATCTACAAAGCACTGCAGCACTGAGCAATGCGAGGGTGGTTGGGTGGATGTGGTCAGACAGGTTCTTTGCAGGGACTTTATGCTACCTGCCCGTTTTTTTCTGTTTTTAAGGAAGGTGCAACGTACTGAGATTTCTGGAGTAGCAGCAGCAGCAACAAACAACACAGGCTAATTAGCAGATGGAGCTAAGACCAGAAGGGCCTAGTGCAACTCATCCCCCCCTGTCAGCACAGGAAAGGCTTACATTCATTCCAGAAAAATCAAGCTGCTACAATACATATGTGGGACAGTATAATACAGACTAATCGCATCAAAGGAAATCATTTTGTTGCTAATCTGTGAGTGACCATAGCTGTGTTTAAAAAAAAATGAAAAAAAACCCCCACCACAGCTGCACATCCTACACATCTTCCCTATTAAAAAAAAAAAAAATCTGCATAAAGTCTACCCTCCAAATTTAATCATAGTTTAAAACTAAAAACTGTTCTTCCACCCTGGAGTATAGCCAGAATGGTAGATCAGAGTCAGTATTTCATCTTATTTACACGTTGCTCAATATTAAAAACCAGTCTGTCTTCTGTCTTTTGCAGAAACTGGTGTCTTCTTGGGTAGCTAGATGTTACCCTCTGCCTTCACGAGCGTTGAACCCCTCAGCTCACCTGAGTGCCCCACACCGATTTCTGAACTGAAGTTGTTGCACTTGCCTTGCGTCTGCTGGGAAGTCTCCGTACTTGACTCCTCGTTCCATCTAGCTTGTTGATTTCCCATTGTCAGGGTCTCAGCCACCCACTTCCTCACTAACACGCAAAGCAGCACAGAAGAACATAAAAGAAGTGACAGAAAACACAGGTAAAAAGAAATGGAGAAAAGGAGTGGAGAAAGGCTTGTCAAAGGGAGGTAAGGGAGAAAAGCAACTGTGAACTGTACATACTCTTGCATATGAAATACCTGTTGATTTCCCAAAGACACCTGTAGAAATAGATTCTACACTTCGGGAGTGTTTTTTTGCTGACATGAAGAAAACATAATTTCTCTGTCAAATATTGATTTACGTAGTCAAGTCCTTGGAACACTTATCCTAGAAAGGCACTACGAACAACCGGTGAGCTAGGAAAATTTTGCCAGTGTCACAGGAAACATATCAAATAGGATAAATTTTATTCACACTTTTTTCTTTTATTATCACTGTTTCACTCAAATGCCTGAACAAATAATAGAGGGGTTTATTTTTCATGATTCAACATTCTCACCTTTTAGCTAAATTGAGACAATTCTATATCAGCAAGCTTTTTCAAGAAGACCTTAGTAAAAGTCAGGGAAAATCCATAATTTTCAAACAGATATAGAAAACGAGGCAAGGAAATTTGCAAGCTTTTCACGTCACTCAGGTAATCAAGACAAGAAACAAAGCTCTTTATGTTCCTACGCAGTTCAGCTTCAAAGCATAATGAAAGAGGTTGAGTGCAAGCAAATTTAAATTTAGCACAGAGCCCCAGTTTAAACAAGATTATACAGTTGTTGCAATCTGCTAGCAGATCAAAAGAACATCATAAATTTATGCATCTAGGCTTTTTTTCCAGCAGGAAAGTATCACAACCTGAAATGCTAATACCATAGGTTGTTTTATATATCATTTCCAATGCTAGACTTAATATTTGGTCATTTAGTTTGTATTAATTACTCTGCCTCTGAATTTTCTGTCTTCCATCTCACAGATGTAGTTGATGACACATGCCTTACACCAACTTAGTAACATGTGCAGTGAAAAAGAAACCTCCTGGACCGTTCCTAAATTTGTATCCATGGATGTGTTCTGGTGGCACAATAAGGGAGGTGTGAGAACCTTTCAGATCTTTCGATATCCCAGAAGCAAACCTTTGATTCTAAAGGGGAGGAAAACACCACCACCGTCAAAAAGCAGAGATTTTGGTGAATTAAGTCACGATTTTTATTGGTTCCTATTTTGCGATAACAGATCTCACTCTCCTAGACAAAAAAAAAAAGACAGCTCAAGTTGTGCAACGATGGCACAAACTGCAGAGTTCAGTGGTGATACAAAATCCTTTGGGGTGGTTTCCCACTGGTATTGATCAAAGCTTCAGTAATGCGCTGCTCTAAACAATCCTCTCCCTTTCACAGCCCACTTACACGTCTCACAGCAGGCTCCCTTGCAGAGAGAATCTGCTGCCTACTGGTTTTCCAGCTCTAAAGCATCAGTATCTGCTAGTAATCCGAGGGAATCTGTGCAATGTACTTGCCTCTCCTGTTTATCTTTTCAATAAATAACAGAAAATTCCTGGCTTCTAACAAACACTTCAAATTGCTTAGTTCCTCATTTCTGATCGTTAGAAATGCAATTGCTCTACCGACCTGTATCAGCAGCAGCTCTTAACAGCAACGGAAGACCCCTTTCCAAGATGATGGATAGAAGAATTTGCTCGTTTATGCATTTTACCTGGAATGAATTGCATCAAAAAGCAGAGGAAATGCCACAAATTAGCAAGCAGGAGGCAGATGGCAGACAAAAGGATTTTGGAAAATATATTCCGCTCGGAAGAAGGCATCATATCTGAGATGGTCAGGCAAAGGTACCAGTGCCAGCATAGTGTGCAGTCACCACTGGTGGACCGACTGGAGAGAGCTGCCTGAA
>NW_008825262.1:852142-859044 GCF_000699105.1 Pygoscelis adeliae
TAGCAAGGCAGGATGAAGAGCCAGCCTGCCTGCCCGCCCTGCGCTCCGCTCCACTGCTACAGCCGGGCCAGGCAGCCGCAGGGCATGGGGGAGACCTGCCTCCAGCCCGCGCAGCTCAGCACCCCTTGGACCCTCTCGGCAGCTGGGCCAGGTGAGTTGCTGAAGTGCCAAGACAGTTAAAGCATACATTACCACTGGTGGAAAAAGTGCTTTATGACTATTTGCCAGTTGTAGCCGGAGAAACTGGAAGAAAGGGGAGAAGAGATGTATCTATGTACTGAGGTAGCCAGGCTTCAAGGCAATTCTTTTAAGAATTCTTGTCACCTTGTCTTGTCTTTTTCACCTGTCAAAAACACTTTTTCTTTCATTTGTTTCAAAATCTGAGTAACCATTTTGCACCTCAGAGAGTCTCAAGGCTTTAGGAATATGGTTGCCGCACCAGATTAGACCATAAAATCAGATAGGGAAGGACCAGTGACAGGCCATTCTCTGCTGTTTCAAACTAAGAGGGACCTTAGGTGGACCCTTTCCTTCAGGACGCGAGAGGAAGCTGCTAGCACTTTGCAAATGCACTGTGACAGCTATGTTTGTTTCATGTTATTAAGCAGCTCTTAAAAGCTGCCCTATCCCTTGAGAGAGAGCAAGGCAGCATACACACACAGTACTCTAGGTTGCCCCCTCCACTGTGCTTAAGATGGGACAGATTATTACTCATCCTAAATCTTCTGCTGCAAATTAAGCTGATTTCTTCTTGTCCTTTCTACAAGACACACTGAACACCTGACTACTGTCCTTTCTATAACTTATCTGTTATCATGCCTTCCCTTGATTTGTGCTTTCTCTAAATTAAAAAAACTCAACTGCTTCAGCCTTTCCTCACAGATCATGTTTTCTACGCCCTTTATTACTCCTGTTTCCCACTCTGCCCACTTTGTTTTTAATAAGCAGACCCATCCTCCAGCTAAGACCGAAGTAGCACAGAGTAAAGGAGAACAACTATGTGTTTATGTCTTATCTGCTATCCTATAGCTAACACATCTCAGCTCTGTTTTTTTCACCACCCAATAACATCATACCAACGCTAGCTATTGTTCTGGTTTGTAGGTGACATATATGATTCCCCTTGCTAAGCATAGAGCTTTTCCCTTGTCTTTTTTGAATTTTATCTGGATTTCAGATTGGCCCTTCATCTTATTGAGATTACAGTGAATTTTCAATGTATGTTATTGATAGCATTTGCGACCCCTCCTAGCTTGCTGCCATTTGAAAAATGAACTGTATTCTCTAATGTCCTTCTTCTAAATCATTTAGGATAATACGGAATAAGCGAGGCTTGAAGCAGATCACTATAGGATGCCACCTAGGCTGACCTTTCAGAAAAAATGAGTATGCCTTTCACTGACTTTTTAACTCACTCATGTAGCCCGTAATTCCTGATTGCTCTCATTTTTACATAATATCATACAGGACAGTGTCAATTATCTTACATCAAGCTATACCCATCTATCATTTTTCCATATTAAGTCAGCTACTCCGATAAAGGAATGTCTTTTTTTTTTTTTTTAATTTATTGTTCCCCAGGTGCTTATAAAGTCATTGTTAAGAAATTTACTTCGGACTCTCTACAGGATGTGAGATAGGCTGATTGATCTATGATTCTTTGCCCTCCTTTTTTCTGGCTATTCACCCTGATGATGTGAAACACCCACCCTGCCCTTTTCCAATGCTGCCTTCATCATCAGGTTTTCAAAGACAATTCAAAGACAAAACATAAAGATTCTACGATTAGCAAAATTGAATTCTGATGAGTTCTAGACAGAACGTCATGAGCCTTAAACACATCTGTTAGCTACTCAATTTGGTCCTTTTCTATCATAATCCACATTCCTACATCTATGCTAAAAGGCAGTTTCATTTTAAGTAAACAGTCATAATTAGCCTCTTCTCAGAGAATTCTCTTCGCTGAATACCTAAGTCGTCTCTGCATTATCTGTTATTTTCCATTTTTAGCTTTTAGATAATAAAAGAGCAATGAGAGGAACTGAATATTAGTTTTTCATCACTTACACTTCCCAGACCGTGGAGGTACTCACAGCAAGCTCAGAAATGCAAAAGATTCGCTGTCAAAAATCCCCTTGACTTCAAGAGGGTTGGAACTTTGTCTAAGGTATTTCCACATTTAAAAAAAAAAATCCATTCATATTCTGTTACTGATCTGTCATCTTAGACATTCTTGTTAATTTACTAAGGCACTGTAGCTTAAATAACAGGAAGAGAAGCTTAAAGAAAACGTAATTACCAGCTGAGCTTTGCTGATCAGATTTGGCAGCTTTAAAGCCAATTAATTTTCTGTTCAAACCTGCTTCAGTAAAACTGGAAAGCGGATAGTGATGGAACAGGTGCCAGTTGGATTTCATGTGTAGCTCATTCCTCAGAGACAGAATGAATGAGCTTTTAGTTTCACATCAGAAGAAGAGAGTAAAAAATTTGGTTTGTTTCTCCCAGTAAATACCAAAACACAAGAGAGAGGCAATCAGTGCAGAAACATCATTCGCAGGGTAGACAAATAGGAAAACAGTAAAATTTTATTTTCTAATGGTTTAGAAGAAAAACAGTGTGTAATGACTATTCCCTTATATAGAGAGTGGAAGACTGAAGGGCAGCCAACAGAAAAACGCTCTATATTTTTGCCAGCAAAGTAATTATGGAAGGCTCCCTTTTAAACACAAAGAGATTTATGTATGAAAGCAACCAGTAAGTGGGTATTTCCATTGCTGAAGTATTCTTTAACTTCAGAAGAGAAGAGACTGGTTTATTTTCAATGGATGTTTTAAACTTTCTGAACCTACCATTTCAAGCTGGAACTTTATAAAACTACCTATTTTATTCATTTTATTTGCTCGGTGTTTATTTTTATATATATCCCCACGTAGATTCATGCAGCAAAAACAGAAGCTTTGTCGCTCGTAGCAACTTAAAAGTGATTTTTTAAAACGCTTATTTCAAAATCTTACAAAGCTTTGAATGACTTCCCTTTAATAAGCATAACCACACTGTTCATAATCTCAGCTAGGTTACTACAGCCATACTTACTGACTTTACTTTCAATGTCTCTTCAAATACTAAAATCCCCTTACTACCACAGAAATCCCGCTCTAAATTATAACATGTAATGACAACCATCTGAATAAGAAATCACTGCAGAAAAACAAGAGTCATCATTTAGAGAAGTATGTCTTGAATTTAATTGCACTTGAATGCCAGACTAAGCATGAGCAGACTCATTCTTTGAAGAAGTATAATTTTACTAATTTTATTGGATTTTATGAATTTTTTAAATGGAGCAAACTGCTGCAACAGTAACATTATGTATGGGTCTGTGCCCTCTTGATCCCCTAAGGGAAGAAGCTTAAATTATGTGACCCAATAGTTTTCTAAGTTCTGCTTCTTAATACTACTAAAGCCAAAGGTTTGCAACTTGGAGATATTAGCCACATAAACTAAATTAGGATGATCTAAATCCAGGTGATCTAAAAAGGTTGCATAATTTTCCTAAGCACAAACAGATAAAAGGCAGCAAGCTTCTGACTTTGATAGCAGGCAGATATTAAACAGTGATGAAGGTTGTGTAATTTTTCTTTAAAGGCTTACATAAATAACTGTAGGTAAATTTCTAAATTCAGACACTTAATAGATGACAATTTAAAACTCTGCTCTTTGTCACCATATAGATGATCGCAGATTTTAGAAACAGCACAATATTCTAGAAAATTAACTTCCAAAATCATCTTCTCTTTTTCTCCCACTTTCTTCTGTTTAAACAACATTACCAAGGCTGATTACAAAACAAGATGTGATTATTAGGAAAAAGGAAGAGACTGGTAAAATATGACATAGACTAGTGGTGAGATTTTGGAAGTCTTTAGATGCTAAAGATGCAGATAGGCACCTTATGGGATTTTCAGAAATTCCTAAGCACGTAAGGCGCTTACATGCTTAGGCACTTTGAAAATCCTACTAAGTACATATCTGCATCTTTAGGTATCTAAATACCTTGAAAAATCTCACCCTAGATGTCCAGTTTCTCTCTTTATTTGTTTTAGATAATATCAGTTTGACAAGTAGCACATTTGCTTGTGACTTATCTAATAAAAGGGGGAAAGGAGGATTAAGTCTGAAAGGATTTAAAGAGAAAATTAATACACAGTACTGGGGTAAAGATATAAATATATCTTATGCTAGCAAGAGGACCATCTAGCACTTTTCTTTATTACATTAGCCTCACAATTTGTACAAATGATGCTTTGTACATTTTATGTTTCGTCTTTTTTAACAGAGTCAAATGACAAGAAAGAAAAAGTGCTCAAAACACTCGATAAGCATCCTTAAATAAACTGGATATACAGCAAATAATACTGATGTATCTAAATAACAAAATAAAAGAGCAGTGTAATTCTAGATTATGTTAACATTATCTAGTTATTTACTGACATTACCAGCAAAGTTTTGGTGATGTGCTTTTATGTTTTTATCAAAATGGCCTTGGTTTCATTTGAAAAGCTGCAGAAGTATTAAAATATATTTTCAAATTAAGGCTTTATACCTCTTTATAAATTTCCCAAAGTAGTATTCTTAATAGAACTCTCCTATTTCTAAGCTGATCTTTTCAATCTGTTTATATTCTGAGACAAAATGGAAATAAGATTGCAAGTACATTCTGCTAAGATTTTAGCACCAAAATATTTTCTAAAGTAGAAAGAAAAAAACAGAACTTGCTTAATATGAGATAATCTGAGGTCCTTTTCCACTTCCATTGCAAAATTTAATGTTTCATAGAAATGTTTCTATACTATGGTCTAGAGCGAAAGATTGGTTGTGACAATAAAAGAAAAAAAACATCCTTAGCAGTGACATTAGAAATACCATGGCTGCTTCTGAATTCAGTTGTATTGAACTTCCATAGCCTTAAAGCCAAGCAATGCAAAATTCATTCTACTTTCTTT
Source organism: Pygoscelis adeliae (assembly GCF_000699105.1). Classification (NCBI taxonomy): domain Eukaryota; kingdom Metazoa; phylum Chordata; class Aves; order Sphenisciformes; family Spheniscidae; genus Pygoscelis; species Pygoscelis adeliae. The sequence goes on from NW_008825262.1 coordinate 857,146, forward strand.
TTCCAATGCTTCCAATATTTTCTAGGTATGGAAGCACAGGGACAGCTTAAGCAATAGGTCAACAAGTAAAAAAAGATGTTTTAATGTGTAGAAGCCCTTGGAGTTACAGGATTTAAAATGGATATTTAGTATTGGTTTTTACTAACTACCACTACCCTATGTATTGTACCTACTTATTTAAAAAAATAAGTTGCTGCTTAAGTTGTTGAAAGTTTCCTGAACTGCTAGAAATATTTACAGAAGACATTTATGAAACATTCATCATAGCACTCATCATAGTTTATATTTTAATACATAAAATTACTACAAGTTTTGCTCTGCATTTCCGCAATCTAACAAACTCCATTTAGCTTTGCAGACTATTTGCAATCACAGTGAATCTCTGTTTCAGACTCTCCCTTTTCTGTTTTAAGTGGTTTTCTATGGTCCTCGCTTCTTTTAAGATTCCATCAAGTTCTTGGACATAAGAAGCATCCATCGCTGCTCTCTCACTTAATTGAAAAAATCTGTAGTTAAAATCAATACTAAAGCCATTAACTTTCTCACGACTTAGAACTGCTTTTATGCTTTACTTAAAAATGTGTTGTCTATCAGTACTCAGTTTCTGACCAAATTAGTTCTCTGGTGTAACAGAAAATAACATTTTTATTTCAAGATCTGTGTTCGATAGTTTTCAGCGCTAATTTCTCTAAACTGCCGCCACAGTAATCCATGTTATCTAGAGAAGTTAGAGAAGTGCTGTACAAATAGAACGTTAACTTGCCTTAAAATGTGGGCATATTTTGATAACAAGTTCTTAATTTCTTTGTTCATCTCTGTTAAAAGAAAAAAGTAAATTTATTTAAACATTTGAAAGAACTTTCATCTCAGCATCCAATTAGGTAATTACTTAGTTACTTTCAGTATATTTAATACATCACCGTTTAAAACTTTTTCCAGTGGTTCAGGTTTGTAAAGGGACTGCGAGCCCTCAGAAAAAGCCAAATCTGTTTTGTCAAGGGAGGACAACTGAGGGTTTTCTGAAGCTTCATTCTAATAACAGAGCACACACAAAAAAACAGGTTCTAGGACTTAAAACAAGCTTAGCACAGATAGAGTTCAACTGAAGAAGAGTTTTAAAAAGATCTTGAGAGACTGTTTTCAGAGAAAGTGCAAGTGTTGTTGGCTTCACAGTATCAACACCATCCATCGTGAACAGGCACAGCATCTCAGTGCTAGGGGAGTGGGTAGGAAGTACAAACTTGAGATCTTTGCTTATACCAGTAAAAGCTGGTGTACTTCAGCAGCTCACTTTCGAGAAGTCCTACATGACTGTGTTGCAGTGCATACCCAATTTCGTTGGACTTCAAACACTAAGAGAAATTTTACAGTCTCCTCATACAAGAAAGTCATACATGTTTCCCCTAACCTACATAAACTGACATGGAGCTCTCTGCCCTCTCTCCTTGACAGGAACCCATAGCAATGCCAGAGAAGGACATGGGGGCGGGGGTTTGCACCGCTCCCCTGGGGCCAGAAGAAGGGTCCAGGTCCTCCCCCCTTGCTCATACAATACTGCTCACCTCCATCTCTTTTTTACGTTTACTTCTATTTTCATCGGATTTTTGTGTGTTGCTTGTCATCGTTGCCTGATAAAAAGTACAACGCCGTATTTGGTAAGTGGTTATCTTGTGCGCCTGGAAGATATATGAAAATGTGTAAAACCTGTAACCAGTACCTCTGTAAGCTCCTCCGCAGAGGAGCTCTCCTCCTCACTGGAGAGAGGCGGAGCCTCAAAGCACGACGAGAGCACCGATCGGGGCTGGAAACAGCGGGTCCAAGTCCCGGGCCGTCCCGGGCCAGCCTGCGCAGGGCTGGGGCTCACAGCCCGGGCGCTCTCAGAGGTGCCGAAGGGCGCCT
>NW_008825262.1:859527-863169 GCF_000699105.1 Pygoscelis adeliae
GCTCCTGCAGAGGCTTTGAGAGCCGGGCCCACCTCTGGAAGGCTAGCCAAGGAGAACGTCTGCAAGGCTTACCGCTGAAACGTCTCCTGTTTCAGCGATCGCAGGAAGAAGCGTTTCATCCCACTTAGGTGTCTGAGTTAAAGCATGATGAGACCACCTGTAGCTATTTAAAGCGTTGCGCTGGCTACTCAAACAATTCTGGTCGTATTTCATCTCCTAAGCACCTGTAACTAGTCCAGTCAGAGTTTGAATCGCGGGAACGTTTTGGGATGACAGTGAAATGCTAGACGAGGCTAGATGGATCTGTTTCAAAAGAAAAGCCGTGGATTAGTAAAGCCCGAGAGATCAGTGTCAGTAAAATGAATGACGCCACTGAAATGAGACAACTGCCGAGACCAACTTTTTTTCCTAAACAATGGAAAATAAGATTGCATTTTTCTTCTGTTGTGCTTCACTTCTGTAGGTAAGCTATATTTGGTTTCATCAAGAAACGACTGAGTCACATTACATGATGAGGTGGCTTGCTTAAACGGGAGGAAACTAGACGCAATGATTCAGGAGATCTTTCAGTATTACACTTCATGTTGTTAGCCAAAAATATTAAACGCTATATCAAGTTACTGCTTTCCTAAATCCTGGCTTCATTAGCTACAGTGAAGAAAATCATTGCAAGATTTGAAGTTATGTTGGAGTAAAGGGAATTTTTCCTCTGGGTTTTTTTGCATCTTTAATTTCTGTTCTTAAAAGAAGAAAGGTTCTTAGCCTTACATATGTTATCCAAATAGGCTCTGAAAGTCAAAACTCAGGACAAGAAATGAAACTGCTGAAAGAACAAAAACTAAATACTTCCCCAAAGTCCAAACAATATTCAATGTGCTGCCATGGCCCACTTCATTAAATTCTCAAAAAATATTAGAGATTTTTATGTTATTAGCAATGCTGTCTAAGCGTTAAGAAACAGATATGAAAGAATATGCTAGGAAAATATTCTTAAAGTATTTACCTAATTGAGTAACCCTTGCTATGTTAAGATATTTTTATTAACAGACCACCTGAATTAAAATAAATGAAACACCTGAATTGTTTTACCACTTTCAGTACCTTCTAGATATGACAGTCTATGGAGAAAGCTCAGACTAAAAAAAAAAAAATTATCTAAGCCATTACTCTAAAAGTAGTTCCAGTTCCTTTAAGATTGGAGATATTAAAATGCCAGGAGAAATGAAAGCTTAAAACTTACAATAGAAGCTATTGTTATGAGTTAGACCCCGGTCCTTATAAATGCAAATATGTACAGACCAGGAGAAGAAAATTCCTTTTATTCAATGTGCTAAATGACCTAACTGAATGTTGAGGATCTCAAAGGTTGACAAGAAAGACCAAGTCCTCCTTCTTGATAGTTTCATATAGAATGTCAATAGGCCAAAAATATTAGTGCCAGCAGTTAATACAAAATAAACAATGTTGGCTGACTGGCATTGGTTTTGGTGCTTTCGCACAAATTTTGGTACCAAGTACAATATTATTTAATGTTTCACTAGTGATCTGAATGTAAATGTAAACTTAATGAGGAAAAATGGCTAAATGATAATTCTTACAGCATTAATTTTTTTAAAAGAATTTTTTTTTGCCGTGAAATGAAAAATTAGGTATCTGGGAACAAGAAATGCAAGCAGTATCAGCCAAATGGGGAACTCTCCTGAATAAAGTTCTACTGCCGAAATTTTAAAAAAATGTTAAAAGTCAATTGGAGTGAAGAAAAGAGGCATTAATATTATTTTGAAGCTGAAGAAAACTATTCAGAGGTAGGAACTTAAAGGGCTGAAGCTGTTTATTTTACTTGAAAAAGACCAAGAGGCAATTTGATCGTACTTCACAGGAAGGAACTATTTGTTACGAAATGGCTATCAGGAGAATGTACAGAAATGGGTGACCAGAACCAGAAGACAGTTAAATTTAGAAAGATATATTTTCTTTTTCCTGTAAGAACCAACCATTCAAATAAAGTACCAAGAGGAACGGCAGAATCACAGTTGCTGTATACAGAAATCAGCTAGATCTAGGTGTTTAAATCAAATTTGGATCTCTCTCTGGTATGCAGGTTTAGGTGAACACCACTCACACGCGTACTGAATGCTGTGTAACAAAACAGGAAGTTGAAAGGGGATGCTATAATATTGCTGTCTGGTTGGAACTCAGTCAGTGTGAGTGTCTGTAAATAGGGATATCTACTTCTTACCTGAAAGCAGCAGCTGCCAAAAATGTGGGTTTGTTTGTCTGTCGGAAACAGGAGGTTTTACTCTGTTGCTGAATTATTCTGCTTTTTTAAATTCTTCCGAATCTATTTCATTAGTTTCTTTCAATGACTTTAAAGAAAGAAGATAAATGTCTGTAGCACACATAGTTTTTGTTTGTCTTAACATGTCAGGGAAATACACTGCTCCCTATGGATAGATCAGTTGAAATCCATGTTTATTAGTAAAATGGGCGGTATTTTTATTTTTAGGACTATTATTTCAGATGAGGTTGAAAAATGTGCTTTTGACCTCAAAATTATCTCCCTAGTTTTATGCTATAGACATTAAACCGTTCCCTACAGACATGTATTGCGCTTTTTTGTTTTGTTTTGTTTTCCTCCAAGAGCAGTAACAGGCATGCGGCCAGGCAAGAGAACATCTTAGGGTCTTAGGTTTAGTTTTGGTCGGGGTTTTTCGGGTGTTTGGGTTTCTTGGGGGGGTTGGGGGGGGGAGGTTCCCCCCACAGTCCAGTGCTAAAACTTGAGCGCCTTCAATTTACCCACTGAGCTGCATAGCTGAATGCCCTAATGCCTTGCTAGTCAGCATTATAAACAGACAGTCAAGGCATGGGGATTCCAGTTAACACTGCCAAGTTCTACAAACTATACAAAACATTGGCTAATGATTCATTCCCAAGTTCGCTTTTCTGGTTTTTGTGGCCTTACTTGTCCCATCGCTACACAGCGTTTGCCATTGCAGTTACAGCAACATTTGTTGCATTAAGCACTCCACAACCACCAAAGGCAGCACCTACATTCCGAAAAGCATCACACTTCGGGGCTGCAGCAGTTAGGTATGAATAACGGCTCTCGCCGCTTTATTTATTTGCAATTAATACATACCCGGGAAACAATTTACTGCTGGTAAATTAGGAGCTATCTACTAATCTGGCTTCGACTACTAGCCACAGTTTCTGGCTGTCCGTTTCCCTGAGAGGAGCCTAAATTCCTCCCCTGAAGCTACTTATGTACAAAGGGATGGGAGATAATTTGAAGATTTGCCACCAGCCTCCCTGGTATTACTGTTATAAAGAACTAGATACACGCAATGTGTTTTCAATCCTACTGGCTTCCCCCAAGGCAGATGCGATGTTTACGGGCAACTTGCAAGCGTGCGGAGAAGGGGAAGTCTCCGTGCTGACGGCCAGTACCTGTTTCAAAACTGCTACTTGAGACTTTACGGACCAAGCAAACGGGCTGCAACACGCAGATGTAGAAACAAGACGAGACGTGCCCTCTGACGACATCTGTGTGAGATAAAGGGAGTCGCAAAAAGCTTCCTTTGTAACCTCAGATTTGCATGATTTGCTTTCTCCACCGAGGAGGGGAAGTGCCGCAGAATAAAT
>NW_008825262.1:864036-878580 GCF_000699105.1 Pygoscelis adeliae
GGCGGCCCCACGCTTCTTCCCTGCATCCCCGTTTCTCCGCGGGGCAATTCATTACACGCTACCTCGAACAGTCAGCTGAAAACTCCCTTCACCTTCTACCGCTCTGTTCAAAGGTGCTCGGTAAAAGATCTATCTTTTACTATGCATCAGGGGAAGAAGTGTAGTTGTTTTATGCATCTTACCCGTTAAACCGAGGGCCACCTTTTCCTTTAATCCTTTATCACTAAGTCCTGCCTATGTCTTCCCCTCTGCTTTAGGAGAACAGAGTCGTCCTTGACTTCTTGGTCTACTTCACTACATATGAGGCGTGCACTATTTGGTGTTGTGGCATTTCATTTTAAAGGCTTGGGTATGCATGTTTGGAAGCAAAGAGGCAGTCCTCTGCTATGAACAGACCAGCTAGAACTATAGACCATGTAAAAAACAGGATGAGAAAAAATCACTCTCAAATATGTTCCTCAAAGAGCTTTACTAGAGGGACAAGGAAATAATTGTGATTACCCAGCTCCGATCCCTAAGGTTGAGGGATGTGATTATTTGCTTAAGTTGGTCATTGCTCAGTTGTTTTCTATAGTAAGTCTTTTCCAAGTGGTGAAAAAGAGCCTTGGAAGTAAGGCAATGTTTTGACTGCACAGTAAAATCCCATTTATTACATTTATTACTTCTGTGGCTAGTGCAAGGGGAAAGAATGCCTTGACAGGGGTTGGTGGGTTTGAATGAAGCACTTCATATTCTAGACTACTTGCAAAAAGTGACTTCAGTGTTTTTACAGTCACTGTTGTTGGCTTTGTTTATTTGATGCTGTCTGATCAACAAGTTTTTGTGCGTTCTGCTGTGACTGTCTCCTCCCGTGTATTGTGTACAGAGGCTAGGCACATAGCTCCAGGCTGAAGACTTCATACAGATGCTGGGCTCCTCAAGGTTAGATGCTGTGATGGTGAATGTCAGTGTGCATGTTAACTGTGTGCATCTGGCCAAAAATTTTACACCAGTCACAAAGCCAAGTAAATCAGATCTTGCAGATAGTAAAGTAGCTAGTTGTTATTTTGGAAAGTAAAACGCCTTTATTTCTAAAAACATAGCAAAAACAGGTAAGAACATTCATACACAGAAACCATTTTAGGAAAATGAATGAAAAATTTACTAAGATACAGACCAAAATGAAACAGGAAGGAAAGTGACAACCCGCATTTCACAAAATCAGTGGCATAGAAGAGGACATTTTAAAACTGTTTACCGCCAGAGAAGAGAAAGAATGAAATTCTTTGCCACATCTTCCTCTGTCGTATTCTAATTCCCTTTATTCTTATTCTCACTTTTCTTTAAAGGTAGGAGATACTACTTTAATTTTGAAGAGGATATCATCATCAGTTTTAAAATAAAAATATTTTAGTGCTTATTTCTTAGAATTATTCCTTCCAATGGCGACCATCCCAACAGCAGTAAGATTACTGAAATACTAGACTTTACAGTTCAAGTCCTAGTCAATACAGGTGACTCCACATAACTTTTATTTTGTAATTTTTTTCCCCTGGCGCACTGCTAGAACTGAAGATACGGAGACATTTGTGGCCTGCAAAGCAATACAATCTGTTCAGATGTATCTCTCTTCTGTCAGCATAAACAGAAACTTTATGATAGAAGAAAAGGGATGGGTGCACTTATAGGTAAATGGAATGGGTATAGCGAATTTATGACCATCACTGTTCTTCTGTTTTATACGTTAAACATATCTCGGTCTGTTTTATCCATTAAACAGACCGAGAGTGTGACATACTCTCAGTCATTATGTCAGAAAGCTAAAGAATAGAAAGTTTCCTGTCTGGCTGTTAACTGTATGAGGTTGAGGGTATGAACAAAGCTAAAACCAATTATTCTTCTGGAGAGGGTTGTGTATTGACATTAGAGGCAGAGTGTAGCCCTGGGCTAGTTCTAAATTAACCCTGAATTGTGTAGAACAGGGGCTGGAACCTTGCGGGTGCAGAAGCTTGCTGGTCTTCAATGGTTAGTTCAGGGTTGGTTTTTTTTTTTGTTAAATTACTGTTGAACTTCCCAGGGGAAATACATCTTTTCTTCTTCACTCTTCTCTGTGACACTCTTGAAAGAGAATAGCTGTGAAATCAAGCTCATAATTCAACCTGAGTTAAAATAAAGTTACAACACCATAAGCAAATCACTGCTACTGCAAAGTAAACTACATCCCAACCTCTCTAGGAACCTACACAATTCCAGCTCAAGATGCAAAAGATACAGGCCTTTCCAAGGGGCAGTCAAGGGTGGACTACATTTTGGGTATTTTGGAAGTTCTGTCTTTTATAGAGGGAAGACTGAAAGATTAAGTCTGTGTAGACTTAATGTAACTTTTGTGGCTTAATGGCCAGTAACAGGGTGCTTAATCCAGCCTGAGTCACTTCCCTATTCGGAAATTAGAAACAGAAGATCAAATGACCATGTGATAGTAAGATAATTTTTGCAGGCCCATGAGAAGAGAACTAATTTGATGAAGTATGTTCACGGAACTACTTGCTAGCATTCTCATAGAAAGAGAAAATGGTAGTGAGTTAGTTATTCCCATGAATGTCAATGAAAACTTTTGTAAAATAACAGAACTTGAAGAATGCTCTATGTTATTCTAAATAATGATAAAAGGCAACAGAGGAGGAGACCAATTATTTAAAAAAGCAATTTTTCATCAGGTAGTGAAACATGCCAGCCCTATTATAGTATTGTGTACTAGACGAGAACTAGCCCAAGAACTCCCTTGCCTTACAGAGTAAGCAGCATTGTTTTTAACTCTGAATCCTCTCCAGGTGTTTTTGGCAGAGTGAAGATGAGCGGTGAAGAGATTGTTGTGTGTGCAGTACAACTTGGAGAAAATTTCTGCCTCTATTTTGCAGGTAATTAACTACCACTGCTGAAAGAGACACACTGTGTCTTCTTTCTGCATAGAAGATCCAAAGCTGATACACAATTCAGTCCTTGCCTTGGGCTGGCGTCTCTGGTTTTGTGGAATCCCCTTTTTTTCCCCCCATCTTACTTGAGCAATCCTCAAAGCAGTTACAATCCCCACCCACTTAGAAGGATGATAGTTCTTAGATTATGGAGCCAGGCCGTTCACTGCAAAAAGAATCTGAGTTTGAGACAGCTGTCCCAGTATGTTAACAGGTCAGTACCATATTGTTGCTGAACACCTTAAGCATTTAATAACCTTTTCTGTTTGAATACTGATTAAAAACAATTCCTTTATCAGTCTGATTTCACCTACTTTTCCCATAAGCTTCAGTTTGAAGTACTGTTAGCCAAGTATCTGAGTCAGTGGAATATTTGTTGCTGCATACAATACATTTCCGTAAAGGACACGCAGAAAAGTTGGAATACTGTGGGCTGGGCTTGGAATAAGCGGATAACTTCCAATCTTACAGGATAAAGTTAGTTAGAAAACAGTCTCTTCTTTAGAAGCAATTTGTAATGACTCTTTCTTGTCCTTTTGCTCACTTAAAATAAAGGTGCTGAAGAAATGAAAAATTTGCATGCCATTTATTTCTTGGTTATAGGCTTAAACTGACGTGAGCTGCTCACCCTTAAGTAACCCTAAAACATTTTGCATGCCTCTTGGTTTGGTGGTAACTCCAGTTCTCAAATGACTGGTGGTTTTATCATTCTGTTGAGTTTGTTATGCTCACAAAACACACTCTGTAGTTAGAACAGCTCAGCTTGGTGAGTTAGTGATGCTGTGGGGAGTACAACTGGAAACGCGTAGGTGGCTGGCTGGCCGACTTCCAATCTTACAGAACAAAACTGGGTAGAAGGTGGTTTCTTTTGTGCGGGCAGAGCTTAACGTTGTTTGTTCTTTCCTTTTTTTCATTGCTCACTTGGAACCAAGACGATGATGGTAAGCTGAAAGCTCATCATTTATTAACTTATCAGTTTAACCTGAACTAACCTGCTCACGCTTACTAACCCACAAATGCTTTGTGTGCCTTAGAGAACAAGTTTTCAAACTGATAATGGCTACTGTGAAAAAGAGAGCTACACCGCATCTTCTCCTTCTGAAGTTGATGTTGCTTTCTTTCCTCCTAAGGTACAGGGTAGTGGCTTCCCTGACAGAAGGACCTTTTAATGCAATTCTAATTGTTGGGCAAAAGAGAGAACGGTTGCTCCTGAACTCTCATTAACAGATACAGTAGCTTCTCTTGCTTATATATACAGACTGCTATATTCTGGGAAATCCTTCCGTCTTACCTGGGTTGCTACAAGCCAGAGGTGGAAAGAATGACATGGCCTCCATTTTGAGATTGCCATTCCAAGAACTTATTTCACCTGGTGTCCTTAATGACAAGATGAAGCCTGGAGCAAATGTTAAGATCTGAGGAGATGACAACTAAAATATTTGACCCTCTTTGCTCACTACTTCTACAGGGCTGGAATGCGATGCCTTTTGTAAGGAAAAAATTCTCCACCGAGTCCTTCGAAATGTAAATAGCCAGTTGCTTGTGGTTCGACCAGATTTAAACATGGCAGCGTTTGAAGATGTGACAGATCAGGAGATGAAATCTGGTACACCATTTTTCAAATACATACTATATCCATTACACTGTTTCTTTATTCTAGATGTGCTTTTGTTCTTTGTAATCACTGACTTTAAATGATGAGACTGAGAGTAAAGACTTAAAATTCATTTGTAAGAATAAAGCTAAGTAAGCTAAGAGAGCTGAAATCCTCTGTCTTGTGCATTGGTAACAGATTAGATTCCTGGATTAGACTGAGGCCTGCAGGATGTCCCATTCAGAAAAGGGCCGCTAAGACTTTTGGTTAGCTCTGATCACAAACTAAGTTCTTAATATCTTTTTTTTTGGTGTGTGTTGGATTACAAAAACCAAACATTTTTAGGTTTAAACAACGTATTTAACACTAAAAGCTCTTATTTTCTTCTAACAGCATTAGTTAACAATGAACTTACGGTTTTGGCTTTGATTTTGGGGGGGGCTCAGCAATTCATTCAGAACTATATTTGTTGAACATATTTATTTACAGATCACATATATACAGATATAATCTGATTTACAAATGACTATTTACAAATCCAATTCTCACTTTATGCATGCACGTAAAAGGATTTCAACATCCTACCCATACTAACTGGTAACTTCACATGCTTGCTTAGAAATTCAAAATCTTGGTTATTGAATGATTGCAGAAAGTCACATATGTGCTACCAGCAGTCATAAAAATTCGAGTCCTGGCTCTCCTGTCAGGAAAAGTATCCTGGGAAGACAGCAGTTGGCACTGGAATGGTAAGACATGATACGGTTAAGTTGTTGCAGCTCTCTCCTGAGCAGACTATTAATAATAATTTATATTTAGGCAGTGGAATGCACTTCAACATTCACTATTACAAGACTACCACACCTTCAGCAGGGATGCCTGTTGCATTCAGTGTCCAGGTAGAAGATAAAAGTTATTACATGTGTTGTGAGAAAGAATGTGGAAAAATGATAGTTCGATTTAGGGTAAGTATCTGCTTTCCATACCTTATGTATATATAAGTAGTAGGCAAAATTAAGAATTCAAACATGTGTGAGCTGAAACAAAACTGCACAGGTCTTGTGCTGGGACTAACCCATTCCCTTTTTCTTCCTCAGGAAGGAGAAGTTCCCAAAGAAATTCCTGGTGACAGTAACGTAATCTTTTTCAAAAAGACTTTTACACCTTGTAGCTCCAGAGCATTTAAGTTTGAATACTCACTAGAACAGGGAATGTTCTTGGCCTTTGAGGAAGAAGGACGCTTAAGAAAATTAATTCTAAAGAAACTGTCAAGGGAAGATGAAGTGGATGAAACCATGAAGATAAGTTTCTAACTTCAGCCAGAATGAAAGTCACAATCTGTGACATACTTCAACAGTCTTAAAATACATTTTGGCTTTTTATGAAGGAGATCTTACTACTTCTTCATCCGAGGCAAGCCAGTTTTATGTTTTTAGCTACTGTGAGTCAGTACAAAAATGACCATCTTACAAAGGAAAATAAATTCAAATTCTTGGCAAAAAGAAGCAGAAGAATGTTTTCCAGTCCAACAGAAGGAAAGAGAATTACACAATAAAGAAACAAGAATGTGCATGCCTATATAGTCCTGTATAGTTGATCCCTAACATCTTTACTGCCTGCTGATCAAACAACTTTTGAATTAGGTGTCCCGTAGATGAAGTAGACCTATTTTGGGGAGGGAGAGAAAACTGCTTAAAATAACAGATTTCACAAGCAGACCACGCACCTGGCCGATAAACGCTTAGAGATTACTTTTTTGCATCAAGATTATTTCCTGAGTGTCTTCATCAGTCCCAGTTACACAGTGACACTCACCTTCAACTGAAATAGAAACAACAGACAATTTTTAACTTACTGGAAATCTTTGCTTTAGAACAACTGAAGTTCTAATAAAGCTGTTTGCCCTCAGAGAGCCCAAGAAAAAAAAAGAATTATGCTGTTATGTAAAGGTTTTTAAAAGTTAACAGTAAATTGTAGGTTAGTGATGAAATGAAACAGACATTTGTCCTTCTAACAATCTGGAACAAATGTAGATATGGCTGGCTCCCATAAGGACCCTATCTTACTCTGTGTATGTGACAACGCAGCATACATTGGGGTCAAGCTGTGAACTCCATTTCGCACTCGGAGCTGAGCAAGCACTGGATTTCACCAAAACCAAAATTAATGTGATGCATTCTGAATATTTAATATTGAGGAAATTGATAGGGCATATATTATTCTTTTCTTCTACATCTAATGTAAGTGTTGGTCTTCCTCTTCTATTCCAACTCCAGGTAGTGGTAACCTGAACATTGGTTGCAGCTGGGGTCCTGGGTCTTCAACTTGCCATGCAGAAGAGCTGGTACAATTGTCATACCCCATACAGGCAAAAGTAATCAGAGAAAACAGAAAGGCCTCTATCTGTCATGAAATGGAGGAAAACCCTCAAACTTGCAGAAGAGATAAGACAAGTCTCAAAACTTGTTTTGGTAAAAAACAAACCAAAACTATAATTTGAGGGGCTTTAAAAAAGCACAGAGACATGAAACTGCTGTGATAACCCTGACTGCCTCAGCTTTTCATGTTATGCTGCCCCTGCCATTTCACCTATCTAGCTGCTACAGGCGCACCCAGAGGCAGTAAGAAACCAATTGTTTAGAATCAGGTACAGCCACCACTGAGTGCACTATTGCTTAGGAAGAATTCACTGGAGGGGCTTAAACTCAAGAATGTATTTAACACATCCGGATACCCAGTAGGACCGAGTCCCAGTTTTATATGCCTGATGAATGTTCAAAAACGGGATTAGACCAAGTGGTTCCAGCCATCACAGTAATTAAGAGCAAAAGTTAATTACAGGGCTTCAATTTCAACAGGACTGAGGAACACACGCGATTCATAGAGAAAGCTGTGGTCATTACCTTTAATTCTTGCCTCAAAAACACGAGGAACTGGTTTCAGAGTTGCTAGCCCCTAACGTCGTAGGTCCGGACTACTACATTCACAGAGCTCTTACATAACTCATTTCTCACACAAGATACCTTAAACAAATACCACATACAGATGCATCTTGTGTTTGGTCTCAAAAGAGGAAATGTCAAACACCTTCTATGATACATGCTCAGGTTGTACAGAGGTACTTACCAATGACTCATCCACATGCATCTTCCTCACTAAGACGAAGTAACACGTTACATTGATACCTAAATCAGACCACATCAGACAGAAGCAACCATCTCAATTCTGACAAGATTAGCAAATCAAAAGCGGCCAGCTACATGGTATTTCCTATGATCACATGAATAAGTAAGTAAATAAATAAATAAAAATTCCAATCCAGATTTAAAAAAAAATTAAATCAGAAAGTCTTGTAGAATTCAAACAGCAATTTATTAATTCTGCTTAGTGCATAATCAGACTGATGGTAACACACAATTCTCTTCCTCTTACTATTAATAGTACCACAGAAGTACCATTAGAATGCAGAAACAGTTAACCACTCCTTACTACTATGAAAGTCAGAAAAGATAAAGGATGCTCTAAAACCTAAAGACATCGAAAAGAACGCTGCCTCAGTCTCATGTCAAGCTATGACAGAAAGGATATGTTTGTTGTCTTTTCAGTCACACAGGAAAATGTGTACCAGTGTTTATTCAGAAAACAAACCCCAAAAATGTTGCAGATGAACATAACGGGTTCCAGGGAAACGATGAAAGCCATACGCTATTTATAGCTCCTAAAATTAATCTGCAAAAGTGTTTTTCTTCTAAGTCAATTATTGCTGTATTTTCTAATGGACATTACTCTTGTATTAAATCAAGTCTAAGTCACCTCTTTAAGTATTAAGGACAATACATATTCATAAAAATATTTTTTGTTTTATAACATCTAAATGAAGTAATGCAGAGTAACAGTATGAACACTAACATAACAGTAAGAATTAGTATTTGAACTTGATTTTAGGAAAAAAAAACACCTATCCGCAGAGAAAACATTTTAAGTAACCCAAAAGTAGTAAAAATCATTCAGAAGCGTGCACACACACGGTTTCTGTAAATTCTTTATTGTACGGATTAAGAAAAAAAGTACTCCCTTTTCTACATCAACTCTCAGGGTCCAAAGAGTTACAGGGTGCGCCTTACATACAGTTCAGTTGTGATGTCAGAAATAACAGTTCAATTTTCCACAAGTCAAGTTCATTTTGCAAAATAGGAAACCAAACAACAGTTATTTTAGAAAAACACTCATTAAAGCTGCCATTACAACGAAAATTACCTTCAGCTATGTAACTCTGTCACTGATGTAATTAATTCCTCCCAATTAACAGTGCAGCTTAAATCAATTCACTCTCACCTGGACATTATCCACTTTAAATCTACTTTTTCTTTTCTAACATTTTTACTGCTGTTGGATATTTATTTCTAAAAGACTAGCTCTGAACTCGCTGCAGTATGTACATACTATGGGCCCTTGGTTATTCATTTGTTTTGCATTAAGCATGTTGGTAAAAATACGATGAAGCAGAGGCAGCAGTGAACAATCATGTTTGTCAGGGACTCGGTCGCATCTTAGAGGCTCCACAGCATGGCAACAGCCTTGCAGATCCCAACATCATAATAGTTGAAGTAGCAGAGGCCGGTGAAGGTAACGGCCGACAGTACGTACAGACCTGTATTGGCCAGTTTAATGGGTGTATCTCCATGGACATAGTCAGTTATAACCTGTCCAAGACCCCTGGAGAATAAGAGGGAGAAGAAAGCTGAAATCAGGAAAGAAGTGTTCCTCACAGAAATCCACCCAGTTTATGTAAGCATTCTACTAAGATGGCTCAAACACATGATTTTTTTCACCTGCTATCATCAACCTTTCCTAAAAAATGCCCAGTTCCCACTCCAAAAGATGATGCATCTATTTAAAACAAAACAAAACAAAATTCCACATATTCTATTAAAAAAATACACATATTGGCTCAGAGTTTTCTTAATGGTACTGAGGAAACAAGGTTCTGTTGGTACAGCTCTTCCAAACAACAGAATCTGTAGAATCTGCCTCCAAGAAACAGCAGGCAGTTTATCTGATTTCCAAGGACTGAAGAAAAGTAACAAAGGAAATAATCCTTGCTTGAACAACAAGGCGTGGCTCTGGGACCAGCCATTGTCACAAATGCACGGAGGACTCCAGGATGTGTATTTAGATTAGAAAACAGTGGCAACCAAAAAATTAGCATACGCTGTCTTTTTTCTACATCTGTCAGACTGGAAGTGAGCTCTTGCCCAGATTTAAACTGTCCAGCAACAGGAAGACAGAGGATGCTAACTAATGTGGTAGTTCTCTTCCCAAAAGCACAACGGTATTTCCTTTCTGCAATGACAGATGTCAACTTGGTAAAAAAAGAGAACCGTATTTAACGCAACAATTTTCTTCCTAGGATTTTGCCTTGGTCTAGCCTGAAGCTGAAGGACCTGCGTCCTACAAATTAAGACACTCTATTGACGTAGCAAGGTTCAAAGTCCTGCAGCAGATGCCACTGCAAGTGAATGCTGAGCTCAGTTTCACTTAGATGGGGGTCTAATACCATTAAGATCTAAAAAGTGAGAAAAGGGGTGCAAGGAACCCCTGGATACACAGAAGAAAAGCTGAAAGTGGAAGCAGTTTGAAAGGCAACTACTCTTAAACTATTACAGCTATTTTTTACAACTGGACAGTGGAGTAAGGTCAGGAGTGCAAGCAGCACTTACCCACACCTTGAGCCTTCCAAAGTGCAGATAAATAAGGCATACTCAACTTGGGATTCACAGGCTGCCCTTCAACTGTAGTGTTGATATGGGATTTTCGTAAGATCTTTTCTTTGCATGACACAGTAAGACTGAGCCATGCTTAGACTTCTCAGAAAAACTGGTGTGTGACTTTACAGCACACTAATTAATTCACACAAAGTCTTCATGGGAAAAGACTAGTGGCCCTGAGAACAAGGAAGGGAATTAGTGAGAAATAGCTGATGTGTGGTAGACACACAATCTAGGTCACAATACAGCAGCTTCACTGGGCAGAGAAATCTTTATTGCATGCCAGCAAAAAACGGTACAAGATAAACATGGCTTCGGGTATCTTGAGTAAGTCTATTGATAGGTTAGTGTTTGGACTGATAACCACCTAAATATCTGAAGCGCTATTTCCAACATATTTTAGGACAAGATTTCCTAAGGAAAAACAGAGCAAAGGTGAAAGAAAACCCCTCAAAAAACATACGCAATACTCCCCTGCAGTTTCTCATCAGCTACAAGAGGGATTATCTGATCTGTTATGGCAATCAAAGTAACGTTTATGGTAAGCAAACAATCTTTTTTCTTTTAATATTCTAGCACTGAATACCTATGAAAGTACAAGACGAGAATTTTCCTACATAGGAACACCTTTAGGTTTTTAAGACAATGTTTTGCAAGATAAGAGTTTAATACTGGAGAAATTTTCCAGCTTAAAAAGAGAACAAAAAACCCACACAAGTGGGGGAGGAATTCACTCCGATGAAAGTTGCTAGCAGAGCTGCACACAATCAGCAAGACGTTTTTCTCACAGGGGAAGTCCCCACGCTGTTTATGGAAAAGGGATTTCTAGTATGAACAATCCTGATACTTTTGTCAACAAGAGACATTCACTAAAGAATCAAACGTGTGTGCATTGACACAAAATGTCATCCAGAGAGCCCATTTCAACACATCAACCTGCAACAACCTGTTCCAATGCCTGGAATTTCCCCACATGGTCACACCCAGTATGGCACCAACACGCATATACCAAACAACTGAAGAAATGTTTGGCAAGTGAAGAAAGGCAGGCAAGCTTAGCTTTATGTATCTTACATTTGAAAGAGCTCTGTCAAGTATATTCAAGGTTAGCCACATTTCAGATTAATTCTGTACTAGATTTGAGGGCTTCGGCAAGAAGCTCCCAGTCACAGTGAGGAAAGTGCAAGAATCCCTAGTACAACTTCGTGAGGGCCAAACTGAGACTTAAGAAAACCTGGCATCCCAAAGTACCATGAAGTTGCTTATCTGCTTTATCACCGTGACAAGGAACTACAGACCAGTATCACCTCAAGAATGTAAATGCTTCCAGTTAGGCCAACCATGCAGCTGGATCCACTCCTAACTAGACTCACCTAGCCTACTCACATTAAAGATCACAGCAGAAGCACACTTAACAAGAACATGAGCAAGCATCCATTTCACAGGAATCAAGAAAATAATGATCAAAGTCTCAGCTTCTTCAGTGGAATATTCGCTATGAACTCTTTGTTACGTAGAATCTCATCACCATTGAGATGTACAAAGCCAGCCCACAGCACAGAACCTTAGAAGAACAACTTGTTTTATACAGATCTGTCCTGTTTCTGTTCCCTCTGTTCATACAACATTGATTCTTCTACCAGATAAAAACATCCAAAATTCTACACAGCCAGTGGCAAGGAAGTCCTCCTAAGGTAAGGTACTGTGCAGAAGAACACTAGAGAATGTTTATGGATTCCTTAGTAGCAATATGTATCCTGCCTTCTGACTGAGGGAACAGTGTGACAAGGGAAGACCAAGGTACAACTAGTCTTGTCAAAGATCACGACTGTCATAGAACTTGGAGAGTAAGGACTTTGCTTGCATCTCTTTCCAGGTGTTTCATACTAGATCAGGAAATAAGTCAGTACACTTACTGCTGTATACAGATTTAAGACCTAGGGCTGGAGCCATCCTGACTATCAGACTTCACTCTTAATTCTGAGGGACCTATTGTGCTTACCAGTGGCCATGGAGAGTGAGGGCTGCAGCCAGTGAATAGTCCATGGCTGGTCCAGGGTACAGGTAGGCTGCAGGAAGGAGACCCAGCAAGAGGACACTGACAGCTCGCTCACCTGTCCAGTGCAAAGACGCAGCCTTGGAACTGCCTGTAAGGAGAAGTATTTTTCAGTGCAAAGTTCCTGTTCAAAGTGCTGTAACCTTAAAAACAGATACCTTATCCTGATCAGCACCACACAATTACATGTTTTCTCCAACCTGATTACTAAGCTTTCACCCAAGCAAAACCTAGATAGATGCCTTTGAATTACTGCTATAGAATACATATCTCTTGTACAATGTCTAAAAGGTTAATTTTAAATACCCCTCTCTGCTGCTGCTAGGAAGGAGAAGCTTCTTTTACTACAAAAGAATAGAAGCTCAACAGGTAAAGTCAAACCAAACACCAGTCCTACTTTCACAACCTGCGATTCAGGACTAAGGTCCGAGTCAACCATCACAGGAAAGAAAGGTCTCCGAAGGCAGCGCCTTTTTGTCTAGTGAATTTCCTGACTGTTACATACTATTTACTACTCCCACCTTTTGACAAATGGCTTTGAGATCCGGATGGACACAACTACAAGTTCCAGTGAATGGCACATCATGATAACTGTGCACAGTTCTGCCCAGGAACCAATATTGCTATTTCTAACTATAAACAGCAGATTAAACTTCTGGGACCATCACAGTGATAGATGGCCTAGAAGCAGCCTGAAGGCCAAAGGATTTCAGTCCTCCATTGATACTCAGCTGGGTACAATTTGAACCACGTAACATATGACTCTAGAAATAGAAATACCAGTTAGGGAGCTCTGTAACCAACTTTTACTTTTTTAGACGCAAGCAAATAGTATTAGGGAGGAAAAAAAAAAAAAAAAAACACCTAGAAGGTTCTGGAACGAGACAAAACCCTAACACCATAAGCAATACTTTGAACCAGAATATCAGCATCAGCCCAGGCTAAAAACATCAAGAACTGACTCTGTGAAATTACCTTTATAATACAATACCCGCAAAGTGCTTATCTAACACACAGATATTATCCATCCATCTAAACCAAAATGCAAGTGTTTTTCTTCATTTTTGCTAGAAGACAGACATTTAGGAAAGTGACAAGATAAAGAAAGCAAAGAACCTGAAGTAAAACATAAAAGAGACCTAGGCTGTGAACTAATAAGCTGTCCCGGTAGAACTCCACGGCCAAGAACGCTTCACAGCACATGCATGAAGTCTGTTGTTAATATGAAGTCCAGAATAGAAAGGAAGGAAACGGCTCAGCTGTGTTTAAGCCAATTTCTTTTCCAAGTGTTTCATCATCCTTTCCACTTCTAAGGTGCATTGTAATGGCTACAAAACATCCTTAACCTCCGGTCACAACACTTCTCATATTTAACTGTGCAACTGACAGACCAGAACTTGGCCTTGGCACGGTTATCTTTCATGACCTCTGTGTAGTCTTACCCCATGGAGAGAGGAAAAAACAATCTAAGAAATACTCTCTGCCTGCAGATCGGACTTCTCAGATTAACCTCAGTGAATCAGAAGCTCTACCGTTCAAGAAAGAAATCACAATTGTAGCGCTACTGAACCATAAGAAATGTTAAACCATCTGATTTCTTTTAAAATTTTTCAACCTTTTTTCAACACGCAAAAAAACTACCACCTTTGTTAATAAGCAAAGATTTAATTTTTTAACATTCAGTTAATATCTCCCACTTAAAGACTTGCAGCATTCACAAGCTCGACACCAACATCGCAAATGTCAGTTTCAAATTCAAGCAGTGTAAAGTCACATGTACCTTGTTTTAAATCACACCCGGGCAGAGTGCAAATCAAACGGCCGTGCTATCAACTGCAAATAGTACTGTCACAGGTGATGGCAGCACATCGTGATCATATCAGTAACGCCACCTCAAGAGCCCAAGAAAAGCTACTGTGCCACGCGTCAATTTTTTCTGCCCTCGGTTACTCACACCTGCCATTTAAAATCTCCTATCTGGCTCAAAAAACCAGCCACCC
The DNA here is from genome assembly GCF_000699105.1 of Pygoscelis adeliae. NCBI lineage: Eukaryota > Metazoa > Chordata > Aves > Sphenisciformes > Spheniscidae > Pygoscelis > Pygoscelis adeliae. The sequence goes on from NW_008825262.1 coordinate 878,406, forward strand.
CGACCAGACGCGGGTGTAACGGGCACCTGAAGAACGCGCAGTTTGGCGGGACTGGAGAAGTCGTTTCGAGGACAGCGGGGATAACGGCTCAGCGCCGGCTGACGAAGCCGGTGCCGGCCACGGGGAAGACGAGACTCCCCGCGCACACGCACGCCGCCCCGCACACGGCGGAGGC
>NW_008825262.1:879008-884925 GCF_000699105.1 Pygoscelis adeliae
GCGCGAGGCCGAGACGAGTGGCGCCTGCGACCTGCGAGCCCCCCCAGCAGTGGCTGCGCAAAAGCTCAGGACAGCGGGAGGGCTGCTTCGGAGATGCCTGGCCCTATATTGAAATCCACAGCAATGGCCACAGCGGATCCAGGCGCTGCTCACCTGCACGTTTGCTAATGAAAAATCTTTGTACGAGGGAGGCCATACAAAATAAACACCTTCCTGAACACTTCCTAGGATGTACGTAAAGCAGTTGCATTGTTATCGCGTGACTGACCAGCAGAGAAGTGGCCGCGATAAAAGCCAGCAGCTGAAAGCAAGCTGAGCCTGCTGGATGGCTTCCTCCAAGTCGTCTGCATTAGCCAGCGGACAAGGGCATGCAGAGAACGCCTTTTCACTTGAAGTGAAAAGAGGGACAGTAAGCAGGACTTCGAATGAGGACCTACGGGCATCGACACTGTTTCATACTTGTTCAGGTGTAGACCAAAGCTGGAGCTGTGCTCAGTCACTGACACAACATTCACATCAGTGCAGTACGTTTCCCCAGTGGCTACTTTCCTCTCCAGCCTCCCTTGCTTCATCTCCTCTACACCCTCCACAGCCACCTGGTCTGATCAGGCAGAAACACATGGCACAGGGAGAACACAAGGATCACCTAGACTTCTCAGGCCTGTGCTCTGTCCCTGGGCTTTACTCCAAAACAATGACAAAAGCATCGAACATGTCTGGATTTGTTTATTTTGTTAAAAGGCTTGGCTGTTCAACTGCAGGGAGAACAGCCCGGTACCAATTTCTCCAGTAACACATTGGGCAGACCAGAGACAGAACACAACACCCACCAAGGCTTCTCTGTCAGCACAAATGGTTTCAGCATCCCCCTAGAGAGAATGAAGGAAGGGAAGACACAATGGCCAGCCCACGCCAGGATGTGGGGAGAAGTCTAAAACAAGGAAACACACTGGTGTCTTTTCTTCATCATTATAGAAGGAGTCACTGCACTTTCAGCTGGAATGAGAGTATTCCCTCATACTCCCTTCCGTGTCCAGCTGACTGTGTGCATGCCACCACACAGGTCTGCTTTTGTTGGAGGATGGGAAGACAAAGCTACCGTAGGGTTAAATCCAGTGACATTTCCTGTTACCAGACTTTTTGTCTCTCCCCTCTCCTACTGCAAGTCTTGGTCATTGATTTGGTAACTCAAAAAAGCAATCTGTTAAAACTTAATTTAAAAAAAAAAAAAGGTGCAAACTTGCCTGTTTTCCCCCTGCAGATAGCCTACAACATTTTCGTGCATCAGAGGTCAACCTGGTCACAGAAAAGGAATCTGAAGTTGGCAGGACTAACCAACCTGTGAGACAGGCAACTGCTCCCCTGGTTTTCTGAATGTCAAGTCAATGAAAAGCAAGGGGGCACCTGCTGCAGGCTGCCAAGGCTCAGTTTCTCCACTGTGGGTTGGCAGGATGTATATAAACCACAGCGTTGAAACAAGTTGTACCATGGGGCAGTGCTGAAAGATAAATACCTGTCTCTGTCCTCTACCTCATTGTTTGAGCTGCAGCCTAGACTCATCAGTCCTCATCTGAGCTATCCTCCGATTTTTCATCAGCGGCCACTTTCCAGTTCTTCCTCTTGCTCCTCTTCTCTGGTACTTCACTGTGCCTCTCTGACACAGAATTGTGACGCTTCTTTCTCTTTTTTGGGGCCCGTTTCTCTTTTTTCTCCTCAGATTCACTGTCCTCAGAGCTGCTGGTGGTTGAGCTGCTTGCATGAGAAAAGTCACTTTCCTGCCCAGAAGAAGAGTTAGGTTCCCTGGCAGGCACTTTCCTGGTCTTTTTCTTGCGCTTGTGTTTCCCTTTCCGGGTGCTTGAAGTCTCCTCTTCTGAGCACTCGTTCTCCCGGGAAGAATCTGATGATGTTCTCCCCTGCTCCTTTTTCTTTTTCTTTCGCTTTTTGTGTGATCGCTTTTTTTGTTTCTTCTTGTGTGATTTCTTTGGTTTTTTCCGTTTGTGCGACTCATGGGCAGTTTGCTTTCCCAGATGAGATTTCTTCTTCCCATTGATAGCATTTTGTTCATCTCCTTCTCGCTGGTCACTGTAAAAAGAACAAAGGATGACCAAAAGGAAGCAGAGAGGCAGGCACGTAACAGTTGAGCCTTTTCTGTCTCAAAGTTTTAAGCAAGCCCATCAATTCATTTGGCTAGAGCAGGGAAGCAGATACTTTGGCAGATGCGGTAGCTGCATTTTTGTTTCACGTGCTTGTAACAGCTTGGGTCCACACCTTACTAATACCCCTGTTTAAGATATTTGAGCCAGAACCAAGGAGAATGTGTACCAAAAGCCACTGAATGATGAAAACTCATTTATAGCAGGTTACTTCAAATTTGTAAGCCTGACAAATATTGTACTTGATGATTCTGTTAGGTGTAGTTTAAAAATAATTAATTCTAAGATCTTATTTTACAGTTAAGTCCCCACTCTCCAGGATACTGCAAGAACTTATATTCTCCAAATAAGGAGAAACACAGAAAATACAGGTACACTGTAATGGAAAGGAGAACCTGGAGCTGATATTTGAGAGGGTGTATACTGAGCTGATTTGGATTCAGCCTACTACTCTGGCTCTCTGTTGGCCCAGACAGATCTTCCAGATTCATAGCATTTTAGCAACTCAGGCTAAAGCTGAATGTCTAATTACTATAAAAGATGCAATCTCCTCCTAAGACTCAGACAAGGGGGAACCACATTAATGGACTAGATTTTTTTCAGTGGGTGTCTGTAGCTAAACAGTGCTGCTTTACATTCAAGGCTGACCTATAATCAAAACTTAAAACTCAGTTTGTAAAATTCCCTGCATAACCTGCCAGAAGTAAGATTCTGGATACATTAGTAAGCCTGCTTGCCTTACCTATCTGTATCAAATTCTTCAGGGTACAACTCTTTATAGCCACTGTGACCCCATCTGTAAGAAAGCAGAACCATCTATTAGAAACAGACAAGGTGTTTAAGGAAAAAATATAATTGTGAAGAGACAGAGCCACAGAAGGAACATGAGTTTAGATAGCAAAGAAGGGCTATCAGAACCTTCCCAGCAAAGAAGGAAGGAAACATGACTGATTTGGTTGGTACTATTTAAATACACGTTATGTTCTCAGTCTCTTTTCCATTTCTAATTAGGGAAAACTACAACTCAAATTTCTTTAAAATAACCCTGGAGAGCACTAACTTGCATTTCCCAAGATTTCCAAGTTCCTTGGGCATAGTCATAAATACTAATCTTAGTTGCTAATCTTAGGGCTGAGCTTTTGCTGCTTACTGTGACTTAGGAACTCTATAGGTGAACTCAAATTAGGTATTCTGTGACACTGTAAAAGTTCGTGCGTGCTACTTATTCACTCTCAAAATGAGATCAAGCATTGTTTTATAGGAGTACGTACTGAAAAGAGAAATGCACTAACTTTTTGGTACAGGACTCCAGAAAGGTGTTTTAATTACAGTTATAATCACAAAACACTAATTCCCCCACAGACCTGTCCGGCATGTTGGCTTCACATTCATACAGCTTTTTATTCCAGGATCGGGCCCTAAGGAGATCTTCTTCGAGTGGGTCAAGAAATTGTGAGTTCTTTGTTTTCCAGTCAGCCCTGTGGCCCTCCTCATCAAAGCCATCACTGCGCATCCGACTGCTGCAGAAAGAGAACAGTTGTCCTTCAGCTGTCAGCTCTGATGGAGAAACTTTCTGAGCAAGGGGTTAGTCCAGCGAGAGGAGCAAAATTCCAGCAAGTCTTGGATGTCCATCTATGCAAGAAGACCAGCTATCATTTTAACAGACAGTCACCATTAACAGCTCTCACAAAACCAGTTCAGTAGCTAACACTGGTTTTCAAAACTTACTACGGCCCTCTGTGCACAGCAAAATTCTTGACAGAGATGCTCACAATGCAAAATTAGAGGAAGGGCTTATCTTGCCTATCACAACAAATGCAGTTCTCTTCCTCTAGAATACTCTGCAGGAGCAGACTAACAATATGCGGTGAGACATAGGCTAGCAAAAGCAGCAAAGGGGAAACTGAAGAAGTAGGACTGACTTACTAGAATTGCAATTTGATCAGGTACTAGGACTATGACCCCAAATCCACAGAAAGCACCGACAGTTTTGAGTGATCTCACATGCCTGTGGCTCTGGTTTCGTTTCATTTGAAATGCTGCATTTCCTGAGCCAAGCAGCAGCCGTGGACTTAGCATAAGTCTGAAAGGTGTTCTCCCCTGAGATACTAAAACCACTTCCTGCAACTTTCACGCTTCTGAAAAGGCTTCATGGTAGTAAGCCCTGCCCGCCCCCACGCAAAACCCCAACCTTCCCCCCAAACCGAGCTTGTTTTCATGTAGCTTGTGAGATCCTCAGGCATGTCAGAATGATTTCACAGATACCGCACAAGCAGCGGTCAATACTGGTGTGTTATAATAGTGCAGTACTCCACACCACAACAGTTTTGTTTACTGCTATCCTAAACGGCAATACATTAGACCTTCCTCACACCATTCTGACATATTCCTTAAGCACTTCCTACCCCCACTGCTTCAGAGAGCCCGACCTACTTAATGTTGTATTTTGAAGACTATACATCTAGATGAAGAGATAAAAGGTCAGACTTAAGTACAGGTCTGACCTCTTTTCAGGGACTCATTAAGGAGAAAATAAATATATCTGTAGTCTATGTAATCTTCATATATTGTAAACACATAGTCATCACAGAATGCTCTTTAAGTGTTGTAACACAAAAGGGTTCAGCAACTAAGACAAAACAATTATCTCCTCCACACAACTAAAACCCACCTGGAGGTGTTCGACAGCATTCTGCTTTGCCTTTTCCAGTAAGTCTCTTCTGTCTGCTTCTCCCACTCCCTTATTTTCCACATTTCTGTCTCTTCCTGAATCTGAAAGTCACAGAAAGGAAACGAGTGTAACATTAGGGAAACTTCACAGACACATAGCATGTAACATCAGCTCCTAGCTCAACGCTCCTGCTAACAAAATTCACAGCAAGCCTTCCTACCATACTGAAACAGATTATTATTTGTAGCTATAACGAAGGTAACCAAAAGGAGAATCTCTTGATGGTAATACTCTGACAAAGCACATACAGATAATGGCATCAGAAATGGCAGGTTTGCCTGATTTTGCTATCTCGGCTGTTCTGGCTACCCTGCCTTGTCATTCGTTACCATCCCAAACATACGTACTGTTAGAGAATTCAGTATATAAATATCATCTGGAAGGACCAAGCCAAAATGAGAAGTTACACTACAGGCTGAAAAGACACAGCATGCAAATACTGAGTGGTTTGGCATAGATTTATGTTCATGGATGCAGACTCTGAATGAGTGATTTTATAAACATATGAAATAAATGAGTTGGACCTGCTGAATTGTGTCAGGAATTAATTAAATAGTGCAAGACTAAGAAACTCTGTTAACTTCAGCAAACTAAAATATTGCCTGTGCACATTAACACAAAGTTCAAATTACTTGATGCAATTAAAAGTACATACACAGCACAGCAAGGGGGGGAAAAAAAAACCAAACCCAAACCAAACCAACTACAGGTTTGCTACTTTTAAAAAGGCAAACCGTCGTTTTCATGAAAGTCCTGAGAGAACAGGTTTTCCACAGGGCAACTTTTATAGGTAAATATATATAGACGTTCCCTCGCCAGGACGAGAACTCGGGAAAAGCAGGGTTGACCTGAAAGCGAGACTAACGATGTTTAGGCAGCTGATTCCAACGCGCGCCTCTCCTCTCCGAAAAACGCACCTGCTCTCCCCACCGCCAGCCCACGACTCGGGCGTTCCTCCCGCCCCGCTCCCCGCTCCGCCGGCGGCCCCACACCACCGGGCAGGCCCCCGCCGCCACGGGCACGGCACAGGGCT
>NW_008825262.1:885802-898559 GCF_000699105.1 Pygoscelis adeliae
GCCCGGGTGCTGGGAACGGATACGAGGGCGACTGCGGGGCCGGAGGGGGACAGGGCGGGCGGGGCGCCCAGCCGCGGCTCGGTCTCTTGCAGGGCGTTGTCGGGGGGCCGCTGTTCATCAACGTCTGCAGCTGGGAAAGGGTCCCGGCGCCCAAGGCCCCCACTGACCCCACACCTGCCAGCGCGGGGCCGCTAGAAGAAGTATCTGGCGAAGGAGGTACGTCCCGAAAGAGTTGCGCCTCGCCCCGGATGCATTTCTTCTGCAGTAGCGCACTGCGTGGCAATCGCACGCAGATTCTCGCTGCAACAGAGGGTGGTGCTGTGCCGCGGCCAGCTCTTAGCTCGGGGTGGGGGGCGGCAAAGCGAGGATGCGACGGGCGTGTCGCGACAGGGACTCTAAACTTAGAGTCCTTCCTTTTTGAAAAAAAACCGAAGAAACACAAAAATTGCACGTATCTAAATCCTGAAAAGTACTTGGGCACTAGGAATCTCCTTGACCACATAGAGTCATGTTGACTTGGGTCGTATTCCCATGCTTCTCCTTAAGCACACAGACTGCAGGATCAGCACGTGGAGAGGTGTCATCTCTAGACGAGGTCGATAGAATTAGCTCTCTGCCCAGAAGCCACAAATTCATTTCCTTTGCTTTTAAATCAAGTGATTATAAAGAGCACTGGCACGTGGTTCCATAGCAACAATTCTGACACATAACTTACTTTTCTAGACCTTTACAGCATTATAGATATTGCATATAACCCAGATGTTCTTCAGAGGGGAGAAGAAAACCCAGAAAAAATGGAACACTTGATCCATTTGACACTTAAATTTGTTGAGGAACGATGCAACCTTATTCTTTCTCATTTGTACACCATTGAATCATTCAAATTGAAAGGAAGCCTGGAAATGATGCAGCAACGGCTGAAAGGAAGGCGGATGCCGACTCCACATCTCACTCAGAACACAAAGAAGGGTATGTAGAGATCTGCTGTCACTTTTCTTTGAGGACCTATTAGAGTCTCCAAGAGATTCACTCAAGCCTCATCTCTCTAACCCCAATTCTTGCCATAAGCATAAACCAAACACTTCTCTCTGAGAATTCAGAATAAGGCGGCAGTATTCATACCAGACATCAGTTTAACCCTGCTGGCCTATCTGCATTCATCTCCGGTGTTTTACAATTGAGAAACTGTAGCGGCACTGGAACAGCAAACTGCCTTTTTCCTATATCCGCTAGACATCGGGAACTCTGCTAGGGTTTGGTCCTTTGAGGTGCTAAGTTTCTTTTGCTCTAACCTGAGTAAAAGGGGTTGCTGCTGTAACTAGTAGTCTGAAAACAACAACTTTTAACCTGTTGGCAATAAAACCAAATCATGGGTGAAGGAGAAACTGCCAGTAACAGTCTTCAGCTGACAAAATTGCTAGTTACAATTAATTACAGTTAGAACTTTTGTGATGTATTTGTCAAATGGCATAACATTACAGTTCTTAGCACCTGAGCAATATATGTGAAAAAACTTATTTTTCTTGAAAGAACTGACACTTGATCAGCTGCTACACACTACGGGAGCCGAGGACTGCAGCAATGCTCCTGTGCTGCTGAAGGAAGAAAGTGTGACACAGTCTAAAGTCCATCTGATAGAAGAAATTACCAGTACTGAAATGCCAGAGAAGCTAAGTACCCCTGTCTATGAAATTATCACCATGAAGGACGCAAACAAGAAACCACTCAAAATTGAACTCAGAATTGAATTGCCTAAGGTTAGCTCCGTTTCTGAGTGTGATCTGAGAATTTCAAAGGTAAGATAGCAGAAAGAATAACCTTGTGCTTTCTGTCTAGTATCCAATTCCTAGAAATGCTCACTGCTAATTTGTTGTCAAGTAGTTAATCAAGTATTTTAATTTTCTTTGTTTAGGATGACATAATCATTGAAGTCCCTGAAAAATACAAATTACAACTCGATCTGCCAGAATTGGTGGATGAAGAAACAACTACAGCAGTATTCAACAAAGGAAAACGGGTATTGTTTATCACAGTGCCAGTTGCCACGCCAGATCCTTAGAGACGGCATTCTGTCCACTTCATGTTGACAGATGACAGAACAAAACAAAAGCCCAGAATGAGACTCCTAACTTTTAGATGGTGATGAGGTTGGTTGGGTTTTTTTTATTGACCTTCTAACCTTCAGGGGTGAATACCTCAAATACCTTTAGAAGATGCATGTAGAAAAGGAAGTCTGGAGGAATACTAGCACCGCCAAACTTAGGAAAAAAATAAGTGAAGATTGTAAATATTCAAGGAGTAGTTGAATATGTTAACAGCTGTAGTAAAGAACCATAAATGCATACATGCTTTACTACATCATTCATTTTGCCTTAAGGTATAGCAGTAACAGTTGTGAAGTCTTTCTGCTAAATAAATTGATTACTGGATTCACACGGTTGGAGCAGCTCTCACATGTATTTAATGCTGGAACAACCAGCAGAGGTACGTCATAGGCAGTTCTGCAAGTTGCCCTGCATGCTCTGTTGCTGTTCTCTTGAGGACAATCCCTGCTGATCTTAACTAGAATAGGCTTTGTAGTCTTTTCAGTCACTGAATATGCTTGACCTCACTTCTTACCAGTTTGGCAATCTCTGAATGAGACCATAAAACAACAGACCTACTCTGTACTATTCAAAACAGCATATAGAGATTCAAAGCTCAGGAATGCTTAGTGTGAGGCTAGCAACCAAAAACAATCTTGGAGCACTTCAACTAGGAAAACCATCTGCATTAGTTTACACTAAAACACAAAATACAAAGTAATACAAAGCAACACAAAACGACTTCAAGGATTACTAAGCATTACTAGAATTAATTGGGAAAGGGACAAACAAATGTTTAAGTGATCTTAGTTTCATGATTGATTCAGTAGTATGTCATTCTTACAGCTTCTATGACACATTTGCACTACAACCATGTTGCTGTACCGATATTCATTGGATCAGAAATGGAAACAGACAAATTGGTTTTGAGTTGCAACTTTAAAATACAGGCTTACAAAAGAGCAGTAACTCCTAGCTTTCCCCCTTCTTTGTTTCAAAGCGACTTAGAAGGCTGCACTGAAGTACTGTTCAGTGGTTATAGTTGCAAGTTCAAGCTGAAATTCTATTGCTGCATGAACTGAGCTGGCCTGTTGCAGGATGTGAGCAATACCAGAAGTCACTATCAGCACTCCAAGCACAACACACTGGATAGGATTTTTTGAGTTGCAAGTGTTCCACAGTCTGACAGTCATTCAGAGAGCGTTTCTGTAGGATAAAGTATTTAGTGTTCTTGCTGCAGGAAGAAAGTGAAAGGTCTCTGTAGCCAGAATTTGAGGTTCTGGTGAACACTGCATCAAGCACGCCAGGAAGATTTAAAGTTCACTGCTGCATGATAGTAATAAAGCATGTATTATTTTGGAACATTTGTGATTACAATTTAAGGTTAATAGGGTGAGTTTCACTATCGGACTGAAAGGCTAAACAGCTCTTGATTGTGCTATAGCAGTACAGTAAGCCACACACGACTGAACAGAAAAGCACTGGAACATGTTTTAGTAGTTGTCAATTCCAAACATTTAATAGAACGTCGGTTCACTAGAGCAAGTCTGGAACCAAGATATTTTAGATCACTAAAGAAAACCCAAAACCTTAATGCACTTCTTTGCTTAAGCCAGGCATGAAAACCAGGTATCACAGCAACCAGACATTAAATAGTTCCCACAAAAATATTTAATTTCCCACAGTATTTTCTTTCAATATCTTTAGTGAATTTTGAAGAACTTTACAGGAGACAGTACTTAATGCGATATACAGAACAACAGATCAGCTTTAACTTTTTCTTTCTTTTTTCTAAACTTATCCCCCCCTATTTAATTCTCCTGGTCACTTTGTAATTACTACACAGTCATCCTTTTTACATTATCATTTCCATGTGGAAAGTGGAATTTAAGAATGTTCAGCACTGCACCCCTTTGAGGATACAATGACTGGGGTAACTGGACACAAGTCCAACAAACAATGGAAACATTTTACATACAATATATACATGGATAGCACATTCTGCAGCTTACTGAGGCTGGGAAAACATAGACAGTTCAGGGAAGAACCGCAGTACCAGTGACTAACGCAGAGCTTCCTATGTTGGAATGCCTGAAAAAAAAAATTCCAAACATTCGAGTCATCACATGATTAATATCCACTGATGGGATTATTAGCATGTGTGATTTGCCTATATTAGATTCCAACACACAGATTCTCTTGAACATTCTGCAACACATGGTATCATAGTCTGATATTAACTTAGAAAGAGGAATAGCAATTATAGAGTTTTCATACAAAAAGCACATGTAAGTGAAAGTCCACAAGAAGACAGCACATTCCCTCTGGTATCTGAGAGCTGTGACCCCACAGATACGAGTGTTCTTTCACCTTAAAGTGCTCGTAAAGGATCCCATAGCTGAGAAGGTCCAGGCCAGTGCCAAATTCCAAGAGAGATTTGGAATGCTAGCACTTGGCCTTTGAGAAACTATTCCCAGGCGCTTCAGTCCCTTAGTGCATCTGTCATACTCGCCCACCCCAGCAGGAGAACAGGATAGTAAGAGAATTCACCTTCTACTAACTTGTACGTTTCAGTTACCATCTCATCTGAACTCCTGTGAAGAGATGTTCATAGTTCAAATTTCTGAGAACATTGAGGTCATGAAATTGCTTGGTGTACACCCTCCTGGTCACCCCAGTTTAGAAGCAGATGGCAGTATGCATACTGCCTGGATCATTTTTAAATCTGGGATGCTTAACTCTGTTTTGGAAGAGTTTGCAAGTTAACTAACTGTATAAAAATACAGTATAGCTGTAATATTGCTCTGAAAAGCACTTCTGCAAACTTTTTCTGTACAGACTGGTAATAACATTACCAGATAATATAATACATATTTAAAATAAAAAAAGAACTCTTTTAGTAAGTCTGAACACTAAAGTCTAAATAGCTTGTTTAAAACAAAACAGTGTGATCCAGGAAAATTTTGTTTGCACGGTTAAATTATAGCAGCATGGTTACTGGCTTTTCAAGGAAATTCTTGAATTCAGCAAGCCACTGTGCTCCAACTGCTCCATCTACAACACGATGGTCACAACTAAGTGTAACAGACATCACACTGGCCACATCAAATCTGAAAGAAAAAAAAAAGAAGAAAAAAAAAGGTTAACACACAATCGTCTGCAAGTCAGTGCCGCTAACAAAGCAAAAAAGCTTTTATCGGAGAACAAGCAATAGCAGTTGGTGCTTGCTAACAGATGTTTCTCCCTGTGGACTTCTAAAAAAGATTACACTGGACAGCATATCATATTCATTCCTTTTCTACAATTAAGAAACACATTTGTATGTTCCCTTTAGGACAGGAAGCTCATCTTTCTTCGTATCACAAGAACAGCCCCACATAATCAGAGAAAGAGCCATTTTACCCAGTAACCTCCAGTTTCCCCATGAGTCAGTGATAGATACCTAGGACTGTTAACAAGTTCAAATAATCCTAAACGTTTTCCTTCAGTTCAAGCTACGCTAGTTCAAGCTCCAAGCAGGGCAGTATTATATACAGGACACTTGAATTATAATCCATCCCTTAGGTTTTCCTTAAATGCTAATTTAAGCAAGTTGTTAAAGAGAAACAGGTGCCTTAACTATTGTGGATCGCAGACTCTTTTTCACAGCTTAAAGAACCCTAACCCTATTTTTTTTTGAAAGAAACAGCCTTTCCTTAACTTGCAAAGAAATTGCAAGAATAAACATATGGCAGATTATTCATCAGTCACTGCATTTCTCTTTAATGCCTGTGTGACCCTTTCACACGAGATCTCCCTGTACTTCAGAAGGTACTGAAATCAATATGTCAACAATTAATTTTGTTGTTTTTTTTTTTTTAAGTGATAACCTAATGGAAGTGTTAGAAAACTAGCCATTATTTCAAAGTTTGAATTCAGCAGCTCAGTATATGCAGAATCAGATGAATACTGACCCTTTCTCATTATCAGCTGGCACTAGCCTTTTCTCTGAGGAACCAACTGCAAGGATGCAGGCTTGAGGTGGATTGATTATGGCAGAGAAATTCTTAATCCCATACATTCCTAAATTGGAAATTGTGAAAGTACCACCCTACAAGAAAAAAACACATTCATAGTCAAATTCACAAAAACTGTTTCATGTGGAATATTAATGAACATGGCTGAAACATGACAGAATAGGCTTTGCTCATTCTGAACAGGGCTTCTGAACAGAAGTCAAGGGCAGCAATGTTTAACAGCAATCCGAGTCTCTCACCTGGAATTCATGAGGCTGAAGTTTACCTTCTCGGGCTTTAGTTGCCAAAGAAACCACATCCTTACTAATGGAAGCCAAGCCCTTTATATGTGCATTAAACACAATAGGGGTTATAAGCCCTACAGGAGTACTAACTGCGACGCTAACATCCACTACGTGATTTCTGCAAGACACAAAGGAAATGCCAGTTACTCTAGCAAGATAACAATGAAAAAAATTTTCCAAACTGTTCATACAACTCCAAATTAATTTTGCAACAATTATTTCACCTTGCACACTAACCTTAGATGCAAGGTTCTTAGCACTTTAACGAAAGCCCCTCAACCTTTACATTATATGTGTTCCCTTCCCTCCTCAAAATCCCAGCAGAAGGTCTGATATTTTGCCATGAACTCTCTACTGAACAAAGAAAGTTTCTGGCTTCGACCGTACCATAAACTTACTGCCTAATAACTGTGTCCATCCATGAAGAATTTGCCTCGGGCACCTTCAAGCATGCCAGAGCAGAAGCTTTAATTATGAAGTCATTGACAGAAAGCTTAATGTTATCCGAGACCTCCTGTAAATAAAGAGATTTGAGGCGTCAGTTTGTCTTTTACCCATTACCTCAATTAACTTGGATAGTCACTGCCATGCAGCCTTGTTTAGAGAAAATGTGAGAAAACAATCACACTACTTGTAAGCATTAATATTTGAAGTGCTAAGACAATTTAGGAGGTGAATACATCTCCTTCCTAATTTAAGAAGGTACAGTCTTTTTTAATGTCTGTTTTTCCCCAAACTTGGCCTAGAATTATTTTGCTTACATTTTCTACCCTTTTTACTCTTAAAAACTTTTTTTTACCCTTTTGCCCTACTTTCCAGCTGGAAGAATTGAACACCACCAAGCAGAGTACAAAGCAGCCCTCTTAGGGAAGTCAGAAATCAGCACATGGTACCTGGGTAAAAAGTCTCATTCTGTCACAGACAGTCCAGAACCGATCCACAACAGGTAGAAAAGGCACTGAAAACACTATTTTTTCCAAGCCAAAATGGCATATCACCAAAAAGCAGGGTGTGCAAACCTGTGAGAGAATGCAGCTTTCTCCCACACACACACTCTCACCATGCCTAAATCCTTTACCTGATTGAGTTCTTTCCTCAGCACCAGTACTTCTCCCATGTTTATATCAACAGAAAGGTAGTAGTGAGGTATTGTTTGTTTAGACTGCATCAACCGCTGAGCAATGACCTGCGGGTATACAATAGAAGCAATGAATATAAATCAATTTGGAAAATTCATGACTGCAAATAATCTTGGAAAGGAATAAAATCTTCTTACCCTCCGAATGTTGCTGATAGGGATATCTGTGAAGGTCCCCACTGGTGCTGCTGCAACTGCAGCAGCTGCAGGAACTGCCTCTAGTGCTGGAGCCTGTAATCAGAGAAAGACAGCATAATTCACAGTGCTATCCAAGTATCAATTGTACAGAGTAATTCAGTATGTGGGACAAGTGCTGAGGCTAAGTTGCCTCTTGCTTAAGAGCAGCAGATATTTCCACTTGCTAGCCTCACCTCTCCAGTACCCACTAGGTTCTTTATAAATCCTATATTCGATTATTAAATGTAGTACTTGAGTGATTTAGAAGTGCAACACTGATACACACTGCTGTGAAGCTCCCAGAGTAGTAAGTCCTGCTAGATAGTTGTTTTACATAAAGCAGAGAGGTATGCTAGAGGGCACTCTCAAAATGCACTCAGCCACATCCCTTCCAGCAGTACACAAAGCAATACTTCCATCATCTCATATAGAAGACAAGGAATGGTGTTACTACAGATTTGTGGCAACAGTGACACCAGGCTGTTGGATCGTAAGTCTGGCTTTCATTCTAATTGCCTCTTTTCAGCAATGTTAGATCAGCTGGGACTGGGCTTACCTCAATCCATAACAATATAGCAACCAAATGAAGGGTTGGAAGCGCACAATTTTTTTTCTCAGTGAAATACCAAAGGGACAAATAAAGGAAGAAAACTTCGTCCATTTCTGACATTTTAAGCTTTACAACTTAACAGTCACCATAGCCCACACAGCATCATAACCCAACCAACCCAGCAATAACAGTCCCGTATAATAATTGCATTTCTACAGAGCATTTCCATCACTATAACAACGTATCTGTTCTTACAGATCTCAAGCCTACTCACTGGAGCAACCTTTGGTGGCACAAATGACTCCACATCTTTCTTTGTGATTCTACCATCTGGTCCAGTACCTAAAAGGGTCAAAGAAAAATGTAAGAGGGTTTCAATTATTTGCAACAGGGCATTGCTTCTAAAGGTACCAGTTTTATTCAACAGGGAGAAGTCACTTAACACAACCTCTGGTGAGGACAGCTGCATAGTCAGGATGTTCCTGACAGGGTGGAAAGAAAAGAACACGCAAGTATGTACCTAAAGGGACAGACACTTGGTAGTGAGAGCAAGGAAGTGGAAGGGTAACCTACCTTTCACTTGGGCAAGGTCAATTCCTTTTTCTGCTGCCATTTTCTTTGCCAGGGGACTAACCAGGATCCTTCCTTTCCGGGGAGGTGGCCCAGCTGTGGGGACTACTGGAGTGGATGGAACAGCAGGCTGGGGAGGAGGAGCAGCAGCAGGAGTTGCCACCACCTTAACAGAAGAATCAAAGCCATTAGCTTCAGGATCATTCAGCAAAAGCTTTGAAGGTACAGTGAGAGAACAGGACCACCTAACTACCAGTCAAGAGAATAGCAAAAATAGTCACTAATCTGAAAGAATCTTCAGATTCAGAGAAGTTTCCCAGTGCCAGAAATTAAATCAGAAACTTCCTGGGAAGGAGGCCAACTAAGCTGCTGAACTATACACCAAAAAAAGGTGAAATAAACAACTTATGCTCCCGGTTTTCAAGGATGAGGCATTAGAACTGGCACAGGCAAGAGGCTGGAGAAGAGATCGTAATGAATGACTATCTGCTCCAGTTTTTGGAGGGCAAACTAGCGACCACTTCTTAGGTCACCTATCACCAACACATGTGTTAGCCTTGCATTCACAGAATCATAAACATCATTGTTGCAGCCAGGGCTTCACACTGTCAAACCAGCAGAACAGTTCAGATCAAACCTCCTAATGGTCCCCATAACTTCTCCACATGCTAAGAATGGTCCTTACTAGTGGAGGAGGAGGAGGAGCAGCAGCAGCTTGTGCCTTCATGTCAGTTACTGCAGTGTCTTGGTAGTCAGCAAAGGCTGGAATATCAGACACTTTCTCCACAATGATACAGAGAGCTGTTCCTAAAGGCACATCTCTTGTTCCTTCAGGCACCAAGATTTTTGCCAAGTAGCCTTCCTCCTGCACTTCAAAGCCTGTAAGGGAAAGAAACAAAACTGGTTTGGTGCCTGATGCAGCTGAAGAGTTCCTCTAAATGCTGCTTCTAAAGACTTCGGTAGCTAAAGCCCTGTCCTGTATTTAGTAGGCAAGGGAATCCTTTTCAGTGCAACTAGTAGGGAAACATCTCCATGCACTGTTCATTACTAAGAAGGATAGATGATGAAATAGAAGTGTTTTTAGGAGCTCCCATGTTTAGGTCTCCAATGGAATGAGAAGTTAACAAAACTTGGTTTAGTTGCCCCCCAGCTTCACGTCCTGAGCAGCTAGAACAGTTGGCACAGTTTCTCCCCTTTTAAGGGCATGTCATCTATTCTTGGCTTTGGAGTTGACCCACCTATTGTGGCTTTATCCGTCTCAATTTCTGCCAGTAAGTCTCCCTCATTCAGTTTCTCCCCAACCTTCTTCTCCCATCTCTGCACTGTGCCCATTGTCATGGTAGGTGACAGGGCAGGGAGAGTGACCTGTGAAGCCAGAAAATACAAGAGAATCAGATTCTGGTAATCCAAAAGGAACAGGAACAGAGTTTTAACTCCTGACTAAATGATGCCAACCTAAAGAAGCAGCCAGCCTTTAATGCACTCCTAGATCTGGCTCTGTTACAGCAAAGCACAGTGCTGTCCCATATTGCTAGTTTGGCTTCTTTTATCAAGGCCTAAGCAAGAAAGCAAGCAAAAGCAAAGAGCAAGAAATCTATATATTGAAATAATTATTACCACCACCACATTGGGAGTGTCTTGCAGCTGCTATCTGCAAGGCTAAAAGGAAGACTGAAACAAGTCACTTTGTCTGTGACAAACAGGTTTGGCCCCTTTAAAGGCCCCTATACAGACTTGTCTTCCAAGAAGCACTCAAAGATGCTGTAGGTTTGCATGTGCCTATTGCTGTGCAACAAATATAGCACATGTGAGTACAGCTTCGGAGCAAAACTGGACAGATAAGGCAAGCAGTGGGAAGTAGGCAAATTTAGTAGCTAAAACACAAGTCAGATTAAGAAGCCTGTGGCGTGGTATGGTATGTCTTTGCATACCATCTCAGACAAATCAGTTCCCACATATATCATGTGTGGAATGAGGTTTAGAAGTTCAAATTTTCTTTTTCAAAGGAATGTCACAGAAATACCCTGCTACAAAGCACTCAAATACAACAACAGTGGATGTACACTTCAAATTGATCTAAGCAAGGTAAAAAAGATTATCCACAAATACAACACATTATCAGTTACCCACAAACACATCTGGTGTGTTCATCAGAGTATCACAGACTTGAGTTCTGCTCTGAAATGTAAGCAGGGCCTTCAGAGCTTATTCACACTTAGCACAAGGTCTTTTTATACCAGAACTGTCCAAATAATGCAAATGTAGCAGGTTTTTCTAGACTGCATAACAATCCTGGAGAGACAAGACTCTCCTCTACTAGCAGCTGGGATGCTAACATAATTTTCTGAAAAAAGCTTTCTGGGACCTCCCCAAACACCTGCTTTAAGCATGCAACAATTCAAGTGACACACACTCCTGCAATTATAGGTAATAACTTTGCACTCCAGATAGTATTTATGACAAAATGCCCTGGAGCTAGCAATGCCAAAGACAGAATAAGAGTGCAACAAGCCTTAAATCATCAGCAATGCTCTCTTACCTGCATATGAGGAGGATAAGAGCTGCCAGGAGCCTCAGGAGAAGGCTGAGTTGGTGGGGAGGGAGCTGCAGCTTGAGGGGGAGGCACTGAGGCTGCAGGGGGGGCAGATGCTGCAGAATCCAGAGTATAATTTTTAAAGGCATCAACATGTTCAGGCCTAGAAGAAAACACAGAACCACAAAACCAGTCAGATAACTGTCTCTAAGTCTTTCACACGAGGCACCCAAGAAGCCCCAAGAGAGAAAATTCAACTCAAAGACTAGCAAAATACATACTTTTCTACTGTGATACATATTACGGCCCCAATAGGAACATCTCTTGTTCCTTCCGGCACCAGTATCTTGGCCAAGTAGCATTCCTCCAGGCTCTCAAAGCCAACTGTTGCTTTGTCTGTCTCCACCTTTTGAGAGAGAACAGGATATCATTATGGCAACGGAAAAGACCAGTGAGCTCAGAGCCTTCCAGTCTGATACTGTAGGGTCACAACACACACAGTTCTGTAAAAAAATCACCCTGTGGCACCAGCTTTAGGAAAGGTTCCTTAACCTGCTCTCAAACAGGTTAAGTGCTGCTCCTGCTCAGAAAGAAGAAAAGCAGCAACCAGCTTTGAAAGGCTGTTAGCCACTCGTTCCCAACAGCATCTGTTGGGATCTGTGATCCTGAACCCAAGATCTGTGTTCAAGTGATGAGATGCACATGCAGCTCATTAGAAATGCAGCACAGCCTGTGCCCCCCGGATACCTCTGCTATGAGCTCCCCTTCACCGATCTTGTCACCCTCCTTCTTTTCCCAGCGTGCAATGGTGCCCATCTGCATGGTGGGAGACAGAGCTGGCAAGGCCACCTGTGAGGAATAGCGCAGTGTTACAACCCAGACAGCCCTGATGGTAGGAACCCCAAACACAGGGCAGAGACAGATCCTCAGGACAGGCTATGACAGGGGGGCACAAAGGAGAACCTGCCTGCAAATCCCCAGCAGGTCAGGGCTGCCTCCAACCTGCTGGTAAGACCCCAGGGCAAACCAATACTGGGGTGCTGAGATGGGGCTGACCACAAAAGGGAGAAGCTGTATCAGGGGACCAAGAGAGGTACAGGGAAAAAGGACTAGTGGTGAAGGAGGGAGTACCCGATGACGGTACAGGGACTTGGGGCAGGGTGGTGGCAAAGGTACGAGAACCGCGGGAGTGGGGACAGAACTGCCGTTCTCCTAGGCAAATTGAGCTGCCCAGTGTGGGGAAGCAAGACCCGAAGAGAGAAAGTGAACGGGCTGTCCCCGAGGCGGAGGGGGGCACACAGAGGTCTGTCCTCTGGGGGACCCAGTGGCACGAACACTAGGGGGTATGGAGGGCACCCAGACTGCCTGGGATGGGGGTTGGGGGGAGCCTCTCACCTTCTGGTGT
>NW_008825262.1:900024-903104 GCF_000699105.1 Pygoscelis adeliae
AGCCTGGCTGGTAGAGCGTGCAGCCGGCAGTGGGAAAAGCGGGCCGAAGCCAACCCTGTACGTCGTATCTTCGTGCGATACCCTCCCGAAATCACAGCGGGCCCTCCTGGATCCTCCTCATCGCTATCACATGGCCTAGATTTCAGCAAGACCCCAGTTCTGCGTGGGGACAGATGAATCGGGAGGCGAGTCTGGGCAGCAGTTGCAACGATGGCTTCTGCCCGAGATTTGGCAGCACAGGTTCCCCTGACCAAAGGCGTCTCCTACACTTTGAAAGCAACGGTGTTTTGTCAAGGGGTTGGAAAGCACAAGGGCAAAGGGCTTAGCTGGCTAGCACCGTACACAGTAAAATCCCATCGCATGCATTACTGCTGTTTTAGCCATGCTAAATGATTTAGGAGTGGCTGCTCCTAAGCACATAGGACCTGCTTTGACTGAGCTCAGCCACTTGCAGCGGTTTACATGACCTTGGGGCTGGAAGCAGTGAAATTTGCTATTGCCAAAGGCAGCTGAGCAGAGCTTGTGTTTCAATTCTGTATTGGCCATGCCGATTTTAAAAGTAAACTTTACTAACGCTCTCAGCCTGCTCTTCAGGGCATCTGATTCTAAGTCAGCTAATCTCACAAGTTTCAGAAAATACACACTTTCCTAAACCATTGTGGAAAAGTGATAGAAAAGGTTTTCTCCAGGACCAATGGGAGGCTAACCTTAAGCACTCCAAGTGATACATGCACAGTATCCCTATCTGTGCCTTCTCATTTCAAAGCCATCTTCCCCTTCACAAGCACTGAACAGACTCAGTCTGCAAACCCCATTTTATTGAGGTAACTGCTTGGTCCACTGAGCCAAGCCTTATCCAGTCAGGTATGTCTGGTTTAGATGTACAGATAAAGCTTCACTTTCCTAGAGAACAGGCTTTAGAGTAACTGCCCTTTCTAAGTGACGAATGCAAACAGTTTCTATGAAAATAGAATTTTACACATAGCATATATGTTACATAAGCAAGTTACAAGTATAGGAATAGGAAAGTAACTTTGAAGAAAGTTTGACAGAAATAAACATTCAAAGCAGTGAAAAATACAAGTACTGGGTATGATATTAAGAGTGGACCCCCAGAATAAATCTACTGAAGTCAGTGTTACAGCAGTGCCAAACTGATTTAAAAGCAACATCTTTTGCTTTTTTCAGAGAGAAACATCCGGCCAACAGCTTCTCCACCTGATACCTCTTATCCCCATGCCTAATATTTCTTACCTCCTCCAGACCCCTTTCTGTCAATCATGCAAAGGTAAAAAGTCTGAAGGTGGCTGCAGTGTCAATACAGAAATAAAGCTGAACCCAAACTGTCCATGGGATACAGCTTATCAGAGCAGCAGTCCTTCACCTTCAGTGACAGCAACTCCAGCAATTCTACCTCTGCTATCACAGAGGGGAGCTGCATATAGGAACCCAAGAACAGAGCATTGCTATCAGCTCTGTCTCAGGGGATGTCTTCTTTTGTCCTAGCTTACATGTGATGTTGACATAGATGAAAGGTACACGACTGCCAGCACCAAAAAGCAAGCCTTTTGTCCAGTCTTGCTCCTTCTCAAATATAGCCCATTGTTGCTGTGGAGAGCATGTGTTTCCATATAGGATTCAGTCCTTGGTAGTAAGCATATTAAATGTGACCATGGTTAGTTCTCTGAACTGATCTAAGAACAAGAACAGGCTGTCTCCTGTATCAGCTAACAACTATTTTCTTCATGGGAAATCTGGATAGCTATGGGCAAGGCAGGATTGAAGCCTTATCCATTAGAAGCTCTGATCACACTAACAGCCTCCTGTGTCTTCAGTGCTCCAAAACCAAACTGCTCATCTTTGAGTAGCAGAGAGGGGTATGGAACTGGCAACTACAGACCTTGAAAATTGTCTTAATTTTCTCCATAAAATTCTAGTCTGGGTGCATGGCTCTTGCTGAAATAAAACTGGTAAGTAAAACCTGAAGAAAGAAACACTTGAGAAAAATTTGCAATTCAAATACAATTGATTTCAGTATAACAACCCCATGCTCTTCTTTACCAACCCACTAGAGATCGTGCAACAGAGAAACTTTCCAGTGAGGAAGAAAAATCTTCGTTTCTTTTCCAAAAGAGATGTATTCCCCCCATGCAGCCCATTGATGAACTTGTTCATTGATGAACTTTCCTACTGCTGTCTGTAAGGAGAAAGTCACCATAACAAATTGTCCAGAACAGGAGGCATGTTGTGTTGTGCCAGTGTGGCACAGAGCCACATTAAGAGCCTTGAGCTATTTCCTAGACAGTGAAGCAGTGAGAAAATAAATAGTATTGTTGCTGTCTATTAAAGCTGGCAAAAATATAAAACCCAGTAGGAACTAGTTGGATTTCCATAGTAAAATAAAGTTATGAGCCCAGTGTTGTGTTAACAGGAGATGATACAAAACACCTCAGCATCCACTAGAAAATGAGTAAAACACAGTATAATGCGTGCAGAAATATACAGAAAGCACTTGCACTAGTATAAAAATATCCACAGTCCTCAGACAAATGTAAACTGGTACAAAATAATTCCAAGAACAGGAACATGTTTACAAAAGGACATGTTAATATAAAACAGTAAAACCAGGTTCACCCTCTCCCAGCCCCATGCACAGCACAGACACACAGGTAGTCCACAGAAGCGCCACATGTACCGAGAATGAGCAGAGCCTTCACTTGCCATTTGACCTTCTAAGTCAGAGCCTGCTGCACACTGCAGCCAGCACTCTGGAAGTACAGCTGACCAGCAGCAAAAGGGCAGAGACAGGCAATGCGGAAACAAACAAAAAACCCCACAAAACAAAAAAAGAAAAACCCACCCTCAGGGATTTTAGGGTTTGTTCTTTCCCAAGCAGTCATTTATTTCCTGATCCTTCAGGCACCCCAGGAGCAGGCATACCAGGGAACTGGTGGTGTAACTGATGGGGTTTATCTTACTGGTGTGGATAAGTCTTTGGTGGCCCTGGCAATGAGTGGACAGCAGCACACAGTGATGCCCGTGCACAGGAGGCAACAAACTGTCTGCCTTGCTGAAAGAGG
>NW_008825262.1:903144-908267 GCF_000699105.1 Pygoscelis adeliae
GGTTATAAGTACCTCAGGGAAGCAGCTGATTCCAGCTCCCCCACAAATGAAATCCTTCAGCAAATAAGCAAGCACCGAGATCCCACAGTCCCCATGGCGACAAAGCAAACCCAGAGCGCCTCAGAAGTGAGTACAGCTTTGGAGAGCAAGTGGGAAAAGCAGGGCTAGGAAATGGAAGCCTGAGTTTGGGAGAAAGGATGCTTTGCCAAGCTGGTGATCTTTGCTTTAGACCATGTGTAAAACCTCCAGAAGACTGTCTTCCCTCCCCAGGTCAGATTTTTATACTCTCATTCTGGAATGTCCAGAAAGTTCCCTCTGCTCCTGCAGCATGTG
This sequence comes from Pygoscelis adeliae, assembly GCF_000699105.1. Taxonomy (NCBI): domain Eukaryota; kingdom Metazoa; phylum Chordata; class Aves; order Sphenisciformes; family Spheniscidae; genus Pygoscelis; species Pygoscelis adeliae. The sequence continues at coordinate 903,478 of NW_008825262.1, forward strand.
CAAGTCCATGACCAAAGCTGGTCAAACCTTCGGCTTGCATAATCTCACAGCTTCTTCTGACTCAAGAAGGCAAAGCTTCGCATTTTTACCATCAGTGCAGATTTATGTAATACTATGTACAAGAAACCAGACTTGAAATGCCTAGATCACAGTCTGCAGCACATATTGCAGGAATGGAGAAGCAGTGGAAGGGAGCAATGCATCATTAAGGCCTTCAGGTTTTAGTTGACAGGACAAAGCAAGGTGTTTCTTTCCCAGAGTCCTGTCAATTCAGTCTCAGAACACTGTCTGCATTTGGCCATGGAAAGTCAGATGCCAGGCGTCCATGCACACAACATTCACTACCCATTGTTTGCAGAGAAGCCCTCTTTTTTGGCAGCTTGAATTGGACTCCTTCCAGCACACATGCTTTTTGGTCATTCTTTGAGCTCAGCAGCCAGTTACAGGTTTCCATAGTGACAAGACTTAAAAGCTTGATTAATTCTCTCCATGGTCTTCTTCCACCCAGGCCACAATTTTCCCCTCCCAACCAGGAATGATGTCATCATCATGGAATACCTACAAAAAAAGGGAGTCCAGTCATGTCTGGAGTCTGGATACCACTCTTCTACAGTGTGAGTAGCATAAGAGGCTGGCATCAAGTCAGAGATCCTAGCTCAGATTTCACTACACAGCCCAGAGAAAATATACCTCATCCATCATTCACGTCCGAGTAATCTTTTCAGGTTTTAGGTAAAAAACAGATTAGGCCCCTTCTTTAACCAGTAACCATCAAGATTATTATTGGCATGTTTTTGACAAGAAAGGTAAAATAAAGACAGGAAACATGCCTTTTCTGATCTAGACTACAATCTTGTTGCTGCAGCAACATTCTGCAGCTGTTTCTGCAGAATGGCTGCCTGGTCAGCTGACTGTTCCCAGAGAGTGTAACCCTTTGCACTTGTCTTAATTTGTGAAACAGGAACTATCCCAATAACCTTTAATGAATCCAATCCACACCAACATCAGCCTGAGCATAAACAGGGCTGTAGTGCAGTACACAGAGGAAAAGATGCCATAAACAGAGTTATCTCTGAAAAACCTTTAAAAAAAAGCAGGAGAATGTATTTTGAATAAACCACATTTGCTTGAAGGGTCTCTCATTGCAACAGGTTTTATAAAGCCACTTGAAGGGCTAGAAGTGTAGTCTGGGTTTTTGCCCGGTATCCCCTGAGCAGTGCTGTGTCACAGACTGTCTTTGCCAATAGCCAGCTCTTTGCCCAAGGGGCTCTGTAACCCCCAGGCAATTGCAATCACATTCATATAATTGCTCTGGCTGGGGATGAAAACATCCCATTTTAGCACCTTACAAGAGGAGCTTAATCTATAGTTGTGAAAATAGACAGTCTGTTCGGGGGCAAGTTCAAAGATTTCATTAGTTTAGAAGTGGGGTGACCACAGTCTCCAGGGTTGTGTGGTAACACTGAACACAAAGTGGCTGATATAGCTAAATTCCACACTTACCTCCTCCTTGACTGTGCCAAACTCTGGATCCAGGGCTTTGAAGTGGTACCGGTGGGTTCCTTCACGATCAATAGCTACCTTAAAATCCTTCAGAGTCACTTCCCCTAACCTGCAAGGGAAGAGTTTGGCACTATCCCATGGCACACCATTACCAGATTTAGCTCAAGTGTTACTACATGACATGCAGAGCCACAGCACAAGTCTAGCTAGGCATGTGGCACCCTGGCCACAGGGATGTGAAGAGTGTGCCCCTCCAGGAACACATCTGTCAATTCCAAGGTCTTCTTCAGAGGAAGAATTGCCTTCTGATTTACTAAGAACCACCTCAAAACTGCCTTTTTCACTTTCCCTTTTGCTTTGACAACCATAGTTGTTTTGACAGGAGTGTCCTGCACTACGTGCCACAATAGAACTGCTTGGCTGCTTTCTCTTGCTCTTGGAAATTGATAAAAAAGAGGTGAATCTCTTAGGGCTCTAAATCAAATGCATCAGCTCGGAGACTGCTTTAGGCAATCTTCCCCAGACAATGGTATGAAATCCAATGCTCAAGTTAATGCACAGCAAACCTGTGCTAGTGGTGACCGTACCCAGAAGAGATCAGACTAATGCATTAAGGGAAACGAGCACCTCCCACATCAGTGTCAGGAAGGCAAAGCCAGTCCTCACCTCTTTGGTATGTTGACCATGAAAGGTGTGAGGGAGCGGTCAGTGAAGTATAACACTTTGGTGCAGGCACTGGTGCTCATCACGGGTGTGCTGTGAGAATGAGGCAGTTCTGCAAAGAAAAGAGCACAATCATTGGGGAACAGCCTGTCTCCTGCCACAACAGGAGACAAAAGGGGTGGTCTCAGCAAATTTGCCATCACAGCAGAGAACATGGTGATGGGAAGAGATTCTTAGGAGGGTTACTAATCATCCCTGTTGGGAAGGGCCAGCTATGCCCCTGCTTACTGGAAAACTTTGTATTACAAGGTGCATCCAACTGTGGTATTAGCATGGAAGATTTGCCTAGCACTGTCCTCCAGGATTACTGTCCCATCCACAGAGGGGCTTGCTGCCACCATCTACTCCACAGATACTCTATTCACTACCTCAGCAGTGACAGGAGAACCTTTCTGGAAGAGAAAATGACTGAACAGTACCCCATCCAGTATAGCTACATTATCACTTGCCTTCACTTGCAGATGGGTAGAGCAGGATGAAATGACTGATCGTCATCAAGGCAGAAGGTTATCTGTCTCCTCCCCATATTCCCATTCTAGTTGGCCAGGATGGGTGTTTGTGCATGGATTTTTCTTTGCTCATTTGTGTTTCTCTCTCTCTGGCTACTGCCTTGTTTCGTGCTTCCCTGCAATGTGCTGTGCCAAAAGCTGAAGCAGAGGAAGGTTCACACTGAGTCACTCTACAGTTTTAAGATTCCTAGCATGCAGAAAACATTATGGACACCCATTCAAAGGCTTTCTAATTTAGCAAGTCTTTGGAGCCACCTCTTAGAGCTCTTTATGCCCAAGACATTCTATGTTTGTGGCTGCTCAACTCAAATTTCCTGCTGCAGTGGAGGGGGATGGAGTCTGCAAAAAGGGAGAGGTACAGTTTGCACGCAGAGAACACATGACACTGGCTGCTCTAAAAACTGCAGTTTATGGGAGAGGAGGGAGAAGCCAGCAAATCCTCCCCACAACCCACTTCAGGCTTCTGAGTTCCTCTCCTACCTTCCTCCACATCTTGCACCTCCAGGATACCCTGCTGCTGGACACTACAATGCAGCTGAAAGGTGAGGGCCTCTGTCTTTCCCCAGTACCTACAGTCCCCTACAACCTCAGACTTTCTAGGTGACATTTACAACCAACATTGGAAAAAACAGCCTTCATGATGAAAAGCAAACGTGGAGCTGCTGCAGCTGGAGCCAGGAAACATGATGTCAGAAAGGACGGTGCTGTTATGTGTATATGAAAGGAGCTAGACACTGAGGGGGGAGCAGGGGAAGAGGCAACTGTAGTTATCTGTGTCCACTAGATGGTGCAAACCAGCAGGAAAGCTGAAATAACATCACATTTCCCACTCATCCCAGGGGTGATTGTTTACCATAGTTATTTATACTGCAGTGCTACCGAAGTGGCCCAGACTCCCACTGTATGGTGCTTTACTAACAAGCAGCCATAGATTGTCTCTGCCCCCTTTCCTTTGCAGTGAAGTCTAATCTGTACAGCAAATGACTGAAGGGAGGAAAGTGAGCTCTGGTAAAGGGAATAAGAAGCTGGAGGTGGCAGATTCCCAAGGGGATGCTATGCCCTGGACTGTGGCCAGGAAACCTGAGCAATTAATTTGGTAGTGGGAGGGCAGGAACTGAAAGGCACTTACTGGATTTGGGAGGCCAGGAGTCTCTACACTCATTTGTTGCTCTGCTTGCTGGTGATTTCCCCCGGATCTAGGATGCAAAGCCAAAAGAGTAAGAACAAAACGTCACTTCCCAGTTGGAGCTCTCATTGCTGCTTAGCTCTGGGTTGTGTGTGAGGGGCAGAAGTTAAGAGCCAAGTGCCTTAGGAAGCCTTTACCCTTCTCTCTTGCCTCTTCTGTGTTTCCATGCGGTACAGCCGTTCCATCAGGCTGGAGATGCCCTGCTCCAGGCTATCAATGGTGTGATGCTGTGGATCATGGCCACTGAAACTGTTCCTGAGGCTGCGAAGGGCATCACGAACCAGCTGCAGGTCATTTGTCTGCCCAAGAGACCACAAGTCAGTCAGACTAACTGCAGACTGCTTTCCTCCCATCTAAAGCCACAGGTCTTAGAGGAAAATCTCTCTTGACAAGATAATAGCTTCCAGGATATCTGGAGCCCTCATCTGCATCTGGCTGGGAAAATATTCCTTAGGTGCACTTACCCCTCGGTGGGCTGTGGGAGCAGCTCCTTTTCCTGCTGTCTGGAGGAAGCCATTGCTCTGACCACTATGACCGCTGTAAGCCATCACCTGTTCAGGGGAAGATGCATGTGCCACTAGGAATGTGTTAGGACCCCCCCAAAGATCCCAATTTGAGAACTTCAAAATGATGAGAGGGCGTGAAAGTTTTCCACATCAGTGACATAACTCCCATCTTCTACCAGGTAAATACACTCACTAAGGAGTGTGGCAAGCAGTCCTATAGGTCAGAGCACAAACGTGATTCCCCTCATACAGGTGGAGAAAGAGGCAGAGACAGGAAGAGGCTTGCTGCTACATCACAGAGGGCTCTGCAAGCTCTACTGAGCACAATCAGTGTTCAAGTGGCACTGTGCAGGGACAGATATT
>NW_008825262.1:908326-926625 GCF_000699105.1 Pygoscelis adeliae
CAGGGTCAACAGGAAAAGGAGGAGACAAGAAGCTAAGCCCTGGTCTAACCATTAGCCAGTGTCAGAGCTGAAGTTAGAAGCCAAGAGTCTCTGGCTTCCACTTGCTCCTGTGCTCCCCTCACTGTTTCATCCCTTAGGATTTTGATATAAGAGGCTAAGCCAGAGTGCTCACTGCTGAGAGCTTTTGTAAGTTGGATGCTTTGTGGAGCCTAGCTGCCTTGGTTAGGGCACTGACGAGATTCCAGAGCCAGGCCTCTCTGGGATGAAGTGGATGATTTCTGGATATAGGTAGCTAGAGGGTGCTGGACATAAACATCACTCCAACAGTCTGATGTGTAGACCAAGGCTTCCCATACCTCTTCAGCTTCTCTCTTCATGCAGTGAGCTAGCAGGGCCTCTTTGTGCTCCAGCTCCCGCTCCAAATCCACCTGGTGAGGGGAGTAGAAGCGTCAGCACAAACTGAGCCACCAAGGTAAGTGCCAGCTCTCAGGCCACCAGTGCAGCCCACCTGCTCCATACCTGTTGGTAGTTGGCCTCAGAAAGCTGCCTAAGAATTTCATCCAGTTTGGTCTGATGCTGCTGTAAATGCCGATCCTTCTGGCCCAGTTCTTTCTGCAACACAGTAATCAAGAGAATCAACAGGACAGTGAGTAAGGCTCACAATCATCTTCCCATGGCAGGGAAGGTTATGTTGTCTGCCAGGATCAGGTTCCTCTACAGGCTGACTTACACAACAAGTAACCCCGTACTTCTAGCTAGATGTTAGAACTGAGTGTCAAAGCTTTTTTGAAACGACCGGTCAGGTTGCCTGGTGTCCCCTTGCCCAGCAAAGATCCATTGCTGAGGCCAGACAACTGTCCCAGAGAAAACAGATCCCTGAGGGATCAGTGGACAATCAGGTGACCCAACTTAACCTGATAGGCTTCTGCACAAGTGTTAGATACTCAGCAAGGCATCACAGAAAAACCATGACAGTAAAAGTCTACCATAAAAAGCTGTGGAGAGAACACAAAGAACATCTGATCCCTCCATCTCATTACAAACGTCCATGGCTATTGCAATTTATTCACTACCCACAGTGCCATTCCTAGAGGTGACTGACTGCCAGAGAGACAGCAGTCACATTCATAAAACTGAAGAACGACCAGATGCTGCCCCCAGCAAAGCCTCCAGTGAAGAGAGGTGCCATTACTTTGTATTCTGCCAGTAACCGGTTTCTCTCTTCAACCTTCCTCTGAAGGTCAACCTGCAGAAATAACAAATATGTGTGAGGTAAGCATTCCTGGAGAGTTAGTGACAACCTCTTTGCCCCCTGTGCTAAAGGGTGACCTGAGACCAAACATCTGCAGGGTTCAAGGGAGCTGGTGTCTAAGGATGGCAACATTTTGGACAGGACAGTTCCTTCCTTGCCCTTCTCTCTCCAGAGAGACACTGTACATGGCAGCTCCACCTGTCAAAGTGCCACTTGCTAACCCAGGGAGCACAATGAGGAAGGAAGAACGCAACTGTACTGAAAACATCATGGGAAGCCCCTCCCTGTTTCAGCTGAAGGTCTTGGAGGACAGGAAGTGGGAGTGAAGAACAGGAAACTCCAGCGAGTCTCACAGCTGGCTAGTAGACTGTGTGCAGTTTTTACTATGCAGAGGCCTTTGGTCGTTCACTATCCCACGACCCCAAGAACTCTGCTGCAACCACCAACTCCACCCTGTGGCTGCTGGAGCCCTCAGGGCCGCCAACCTCCTCCTAAAATAATCTAACCCTCAGCAGTGCAGTGACTCACATTCTGGTTGTGCAGTTCCTCCTTGTCCATGTTAGCTCTCAGCAGTTCCTGCTTTAGCTGAAGAACTGAAGCATCCTGTTGAATCAGCCTTTGCTGTAAAGCATCCTAGGAAAAGATGTTATCTGTAGGAAGGTGCAAGACAGAGGCAGAGACCCTTCCCTGGGAAGTGAGTGACCTAGACCAGTGGCCATAACACAGTGGGGCCACTCAGGGCTGAAGCGTTGCCAAGGGCCCAAGAGAGCAGGAGGTATATAGACATCTGCCTAGTGGGCTCTCAGCCCTTCTGCCTTTCTCTTACCCAAAAGTGATTTCTCTGCCAACATTCTAGCCATCTGGGACAGAGGGATTTCTGTGCTTCTGCCTGAACTTCCTGCTCAAGAAGTGGCCTGACAATTTGCTCTTATGGAAGAAAACAGCAGTGTCTTTGGAGGGTCTTTTCAGTGGCCTACAGCTAGTGTCTCCAACCATGCATCTGCAGCATCCAGAGGGCAGAAAGAGGCCAACATCAGCCAAGGACACAAGGAAACTTAAGCTCTCAGTGTGACCTAGTTGTGCAGTGAAATCCTCTCTGAAGAGGCCAAAGTCAGGATTAATTCTGCACCGTTCACTCAGTGTCACCCAGAAGCTGAGAGCTCTACCTTGGACAGCTACTGCTGTTTGCCTCCTTCACAGGAGCCTGACAGGCAGCTCTAAAAATACCTCTGTTCAGGCGTAGATTATTAGTGTTCAGAACCCCAGAGGAAGAAACTGAGCAAACAGGAGCCAAAGTTGTGAAAAATACTGCAGCTGAAGAGGACAAAGATACCCCCATGCTCTTTTTCCTCTGCTGTCATTAATGAGTTCACTGGGCCAATCCTACTGTGCGTACCCCAAGATGAGGGGTGGGTGGGGGAGAAAAGAGCCATGAGAACCAAGCAGGCATCCTACACCTCATATTTTGTTCAGGGGAAACAGACAAAAGAAGGGACCATTTGACTAAAATCCTATAGACAGAAACAGAACCCAGGAGACCTAACTCCTTGTGCCTGCCTCAACTGCAGTCTCTCCCTGGAGCCAGAAACAGACCATAGGATTCCCCACCTCCAAGTCCCCTAATACAACTCCCTCCACAATCTGAGATTCCTCAGAGGTGTATGGTTGCTGCTGGCCCTACTCATGGGCTGCAGCGGACTCTAAAGCTTTACTATGTATATTTGATGAAGTGCCCCTTTCCTCACCTTTATTCCCTGTAGGTTTCGAGCTTCTTGCTTGTATTTCAGTAGCTCCTTCTGTAAATGCAACACAGTTTGATTAAATGGCATCTTGTCCCCCCCCTTCAGAATCAACCAAAGTCAGCGTTCTCTGTCCCCAAACACCTGCTTCAGAAGAAAGCACATCCCACCTTTTCCCACAGATCAAAGAGCTTGTCAGACCCTGAGCCATTTTAATGGGTTACAAACATGACAAAACAGTTGAGCAGCTCCCTAATCCCCTGCTATTAAAACCATGAGAGAAAAAGATTGCCTATAGTCCCCCAAATCTGTCCTTCAGGGCAATGTCAAATACTTCTCTCCTAGCATCAGAACTGGTGCCAGAGCCAGCATCAGCAGAAAGCTGAACTAAGGCAGGCTTGACAAGGCAGGTTCTTCTTAGCTGCATCTATTTCCTGCTTGAAAGATCGTTTATATTCGGACATGGCTAGAAACTTAACAGCTGTCCTGGATAAAGTTTTGAGAAGCTAGTACAACCTGGGTCTCTCCAGCTTCAAGAACATGCGGGAAAAATATATTTCAAGGCTCATTTAAATTCCAGTAACACTTAGATATTTGTTTTACCAGCAACTGACTTTACCAGCATTGGCTTGAGGCAAAGTGGGGAGCCAGCATATATTTTTCTGGCGCTATCCCACAAACTTTTATTAACTGCTAATATGGATACAATAAATACTTCCCAGACAAGTATTGTGAGTGCTCTCCAGGTCGATGAATTAGGATTTCAGGGAAGCAGGTATCTACGCTCCTGGAGGGATGGAGATCCCACACAGCAGAATATGGGAACAGAGTTGAAGCCCTAACACAATATATCCCCCACGTCATCCGTTGTGTTGTCCACTCCCCCTCCATAAAAAAAAAATCAAGTAGGACAGAGTCTGCAAAGATCTCTTGACCTAAAACCTCTCTTCCTCCTTCAACTGCCCCCCTCTAACCTTTAGGTCTTGATTTTCTTCCACACTCTGGTCCAGACGACTTCGGATTATGATCTGAATGTAAAACACCATGGTTATTATTGTGCAGGACACCTGCCTGTGGCAGAACACTGCAAAGGGCAGCTTGATCACAGAAATGTAGGTACAGCAATGTGCTCACCAGCTGTTCTTCGGGGCAGGCTCCATGTTCACAAAGTTCAAAGGACCCTTCCTGCTCATCCTCAGGTAAAGACCCATTGAGCAACAAAGCCTGGGAAGATGAAGAAAAAAATCTCTTCAGGGGTTTCAAAGGAAAATAGGCTAGCTGCAGCTCTGGATAACATTCATATCAACAGACTCTAAACAGCTTCGTTTTCCATTTCTGCTGATTTATTCCCCTCAAAAATGAGTAGAATTTTTCAGGAATGAACAAGATTTATCCCCTGAAAACGCTCTCCCAGAGACACCTGTCAGCCAATACTCTTCCTCACAGAAAGACACCAAACAAGGACAACAACTTAGATTTTCAGGGAGTGAAGTCTGTCTCAGGCTTCAGTCCAAGGCTAGCCTTCACTACAATAACAGATTTGAAGTCTAAAGCAGAGACTGAACCATGTTTACATTGTAAGGCTTCTCTTCTGGAATGAGACTGAAGCATCCTCTGCTGAAAGAAGCCATTCTCCTAACCACACATCTACAAAAGACTTTAGAAACAGGATGGTCAGGGAAGCCAGCTCCAAGGTAGCCCAGATGTCTGCGGGAAGATGCCAGAATTCCCATAGTAGACTAAATCCAGCCTGAAGGAGGGAAAAGCGTGCACTGTAGGAAGTGTGACTACCAGGACCAGGCCAGATCTCCAGCAGGGTATACCATACTGGTTTTCTCTAGCTGATGGTTTTTACATTGACCTTTCTGTCTCTAACTTCCAGGACTCAGGGCACTTGGTATGTGCCAGGATGTTGCATAAACTGGACACATTGGGAAGAGTCATGCCTCTTTCTTTTGGTTAGCTTTCTAGTTTATTTCTATTTGAACTCCATGGCTAAAAACAAGATATCCCATTTGCAGTAATACTCCCAGTTCAGCCCCAAAACAGTTCAAGGCTGACAGGTCAGGTTCTGCCTGCTGACAGAATCTTCCAAAGAGCTGCAACTGCTGCCGAATAGCAAATAACAATCTGTATTCAGTTAAATTCAGTTAAATAAAGTCTGTATTCAGCAAAAGCTCTTTGGAAAATTGTTTTCTGAGTGCATCCCAAAGTCCTCCCAGCAGGACACTCAAGCAGGAATCACACAGGAACATAAAAAGCTGCCATGGTTTTAGCACCTTATGGGGTATATGTACATCAGGTCCCTGATACTTCAGTCAAACTTTCACGAACTGGAGGCTCTTAAGTATTGAGCAAGAAGGGGAAAATCAATTAATCAAATCCAATTTCTTGGCTAGCAACATCAGCTGCCTCTTCCTACTCCCAGGGGATGAGGGGGCAGCAATGCCAGCTGCTTGCCCTCACTCCTGAAACATGGGGCCAGGATTGGAGGAACAGGACATGTCAGTCCCTCCAGTGCTGCTTCTCCCTGCTCCCAGTGGGCACATAATGCAACCGGATTTTACCAGTGAACCAAGCAATTTTTTTTTTAATTTTTTTTTCCTTGAGTCTTTTGTTTCCTGCCCATTGTCCACAGGGAAAGTGCCCACCCGTCCACACCCCACCCTTCGCCCCGCTTCTCACACAATCTCTGCTTTGTTTACTGGCACGTAAGTATTTACAATTCAAAGGCAGTATGGTTCCCAGCACAAACAGAAAGGAATATTCCTGGGAGAGTTCAGACACTTTACCATATGGATCAGAGGCTCTACTCCCCATGCAGAGTCAAACACATTGGGCTGAGGGTCATTTGGTCAGGGACTGGAACAGGGCAGCAAGGAAAAGGTCCCGGAAATAAACAGTTGTGTAGAGTATGTACCAAATATTATAGTTCAGCCTAGCTCACTGAAAGACTGATGCAAGCCTGTGTGCCCCTGATCAGCTCTGTGAATCTTGATTGATTTCCAGACGTTCCTTGTCTCTCTGCATTACTTCCGATCACAAATCACAGAAGGACTGCTCTATTCTCTCAGGCTGCTAACAAAACCTGCGGGCTGCTAAGTGCCCTGGTGAAGAAGGGGAGTCCCAGCCCCAGCACGTGGGAAAACACTGCTGCATCTTCACCACTTTACACAGTAACATACATGCTTTGCACAGTGACAGCACATACAGGAGTTAGCATAGCATCACAGGACAGAGCACCAAGCCAATGAAGCCAGCTAGGATCTGGACTCCAACCAAAAGACAACAGAGACATAATCACCTTCTAAACATAGGCTTTGCTTTAGATTCTCTGCAGTGCTTCCATTCTTACCTGCATTCAGTGTGCCCTTTGCCCTCTCACAGTCCACCTAATTACTGTTAGTGAAGATCACTGATCTTCAGTCTTCATAGCAATATAATCTTCCTCTCTCTCTCCACATCCTTTCCTCTCCCTCCCTACCGAATAAGAGCCTCAAATCATGTCAACACCGAGTTTTGGAGAAGCCTGAGCTAAGAAAAAGAAAAGATTGTGTCTGAATTGCACAGACTGATGTTAAAATCCTTTCTCTGAAACCCTGGTAAATATACTGGGGCTGGGGAAGTTGCAGACATCTTTCCTCCTTCTCTGGGCTCTCTTGGTTAAGCATGCTACACAATGATGGGGGACACGCATACCCTGCCCCAGGGAAGACTGTGGCTGGATCCAGCTGTCTTCTAAATTGCATCTGGGACATTGGAAAGGACGGTTTTGGCATTATCCATTCTGGAAAAGGTGACCAGCACCAAATCACAATTGCAGGAGCCAAGAGAGCCTAAACATTGCAAGAAAGGAAGATGTCAGAGTGCTTAGTCAGTAGCATTTTGTTGCTGGATAAGGTCTCTGCTGGCTGCAGCCAATATACCCCAATACACACTATATTTCCTCATTCCTGAGGAACTCTTCCCTGAAGGGACTAATCCCACAGGGTGAGACACAGGGAAGAGCCACTGTCCCTATTTAACCAAGGTGACCCAAGAGACCAACTGACTTCTTGCACAATCACCCCAGGAGACCTCACTGGACCAGGACTCCTATTCAGCTCTCTTGAGTTCCAGGCCAATGTCTCAGCTGCAAGATAACCTGTCTTCCAGTTACAGCTGGTGGGAAAAGAAATGCATGTGGAAAGAAACACTGACTGAGAAGAAAATCTATTACCTGCAAACCTGAAATCATCTTCTTCGCTTCCTCCATTTCCTTTTCCAAATGGTCCTGCTGCTCCAAAAGCTGCTCCTCCCATGAATTCTCCAAATATGACCCAGAGTTCCCTGCTTGCCACTCAGGCTGGAAATGAGATTCTGTCTCTTCTGGAAGAGAGAGCAGCTGAATGTGGTCATGACAGACAGAGGAATCCAGAAAAGACTTGCACCACACAATAATTGCCTGCTGTCCACACTAGCTATCACTAACAAACCAGCATGTCTTCTAGCAGTATCAAGGAAGTTGCTACAGGTGTGACATCTTGTCTAATCTCAAAGATATATGCCTCATTCTTTATGCAAAGGAAGCTTTCGGCATACACATATATCAAAGACAAGCATCCTTCCCCTTTGCTAACTTTGCTGCACCTGTACTGGAGTACTGGAGATTCCTCAGTACTGGAGATTTCAAAGCACATCACAGGGGACAATGCACTGCACTGTGTGTGGTAGAAAATACCTAAGGGGAGAAAAGCAACTGTGAGATTTGAAGAGCTTGTCTTCGTGTTAGAGGGTGCACCAAGGACTCGCTGAAGGCAGCATTAAACAGTATTTCTACTTGTCAAATAATACAGCTTTCTCAAGGTGGACAACACACCTAATTCTGAAAAAGACTTTTCTCTTAATAGCAAGTTTAATAGACTTGCACGCCATTTCTGATCCCCACAGCATAAGCTGGATCACTGGTTAACCATCATCCACTGGCTGGCCCAGGATTGTAGATTTTTTTTTTCCTTCCCTAAGAAGGGGTGAGGTTTGATGAGGAATAATCATAGCAGTGCTTGTGAACTAGTTGACCAAAAGTGAAATTGGCCTATGCAAGCTGCTGTGCATCTGTAGATATGCATCTGCAATACCCTACTGTATTCCTTGCAAGCAGACACAGTACTGCTAAGAATTTAAGGAAGAGCCCAGCCTGCCAGCTACCTCAGCTGCTGAGATAGTCTGTCAAACACTTTCGAAGGAGCACTGAAGCAGGACTACACTGGCTGAGGCAGCAAAGCATTTCCTAGGAGAGCTTCTCTGTCATTTGCTCTTGGGATGGATGCTAACCAGAAAGAGTTACTAGGCTGCATTCCTGAGAAGGAAAAGAAACAAACAAAAAAATCGCTTCAGGAACTTCTTTGAAAACCTTTCCTTCAATCTGCGTGAAAATTTTAAGTGTAAACTGACCATATCACAGGGTATTTTTAGCAATACAGCAATGACTTCTCAATGCAAACATCACAACAATACTACAACTGTTCAATTCCTTGCAAAGAGCCACTTGACCTATGTACAGATGCGCTGTAAACATAGACCCTTACACAAAGTCAAGTTTGGGCTTGACAAGCTCACGTGGACTCTTTCTTTAAGGGAATTTAAAATGTTTTTTTCAACATGGCCTAATGAGGCTGCAATGAAAGTATTCACCCTACAGTGAAAATTATATATGACCCTTAATCCTTCTCCAGAGATTTTATTTCCCAAGCATTATTTTGCAAGCCTCACGGACATTGCCATATTATGGCCTTATTGTAGCGTTAAAAGTTTTGGGATTTAGTTTTATGTGAACAGATACTCAGCATCACATTCTCCACATTCATTTCGGTCACTGAGGAACTTTTCAGCAAGTTCATGATACAAACAAATCCCAATGAAAGCGTGAGCTGTAAAGCATTGTCTGCAAGGTACCTGTTTTAGTTTCTGTTTCTTCAGTGTGGATGATCACAAGTCTTTCCTTCTCCTCCGATGGGGCTACAGTGGATTCACTCTTTGCACTATGGATAGGACTGGGCGATGTAAGACTGCAGAGGAAAGGAGAAACAGTTACTTCTAGTGCTGATCAACATCATCCTCATCTAAGATAAAAGTGAATATGCAGGCAGGCTTGTTGAAACTAAGAATTATCTGCATACTAGAGAAGCCGCTAACAAACCAAACTGGGCATGTAACTTTTCCATCACTCTACAGTGTCATAGCAGGCTAACTGCTAAGTAGCACAATGCGTCTCTTCATTTTCCTTAACAGAATGCAAATTTGAGACCGCCACCACAGAATTCACATACACTCACATGGGGGTAAGACCACACTCTACTGAAGGTCTGCTCAGAAACAATTTACTGTGAGCCTTACGTTCATAATGCAAGCTGAACAAAAAGCCACCCTGGCTTGCTTCATCTCTTGCTCTGGCTTTCAAAAGCACCACTTCACTGACTTGAAATTCCAAGGGCAAAATATTTTTGAAAGTCAGATACCACTCACTCATGTTCTTAGGTTAAAACTGCTTGAAAGTACCCACACATTTTCACTGGAGCCACCTCAGCTGACTGTGAGGTTCAAGCAATCTTTTTTTTTAGAAATTCTTCCCAAATGCATCACCCAGACAACATCAAAAGGCGGCTGAAGCTCACTGACCCATTCAATGTACCTCTAAAGTTGCAGGAACTAATCCTTGCAAGTGTGAGCAGGAGTTAATTTTTCATTCTCACCAACACAGAAACAAAGGACAGAGAACAAAAAGAAAACAGTGTGGAAATAATATAATAGGTTTAGAAAAATAAGAGGCTTCGACAGCTCGACTTCCGCATCTTCCCAGCACTGCTGCTACATATTCCACAGCTCTCTCACAGAATCAGAAAAGCCTTGCAATAGAGATGGAAATGACTTGCTAGCAGCTCCTGTCTGGTCCACTCCCACAGCCAGTGCTGGCCTATTTCTCATTTATATTACAGACCTTCAAGCAGTCTAGTTTTAATGGTCCAGACTAAATGGACTTTCACCATGTTAAAGGAAAAGATGAATGCAACTTACTAAGTGCAAGAATAAGTCCCCTTCCATTGGGGATCTCTAACAGCTACAGTACCTGTTCTTTCCCGCTCAAACAGGGTGTGCATGATTGTTAAAGGGGTCCAGGCCACCTGGCTTTGCTCAAGGATTTACCTTCAGGAAGGCTAACTCTATTACAGCAGTCCCTGATTAGGCACACTTTGTATACAACATTTGTAACCAGCCCCCTGCTCCTGCTTGTCACTGAATGGTTGCACAGCATAAAGTTAAAATAATTGTTTGGGAGCCCAGAGAGTACTATTGGGTTTGCATTATATAATAAGGGTCAGAGGAAAGGATGAAACTTTCAAACAGCACAGGTACAAATAGGAAGCCCAGCTGATCTAACATGTCCAGTAACTCTGAGAGGGATTTCACTTCCTTCTAGGAAGAGATCTTGATATTCCCAGCTGATTACTCTGAATGTGCCATCATCCTGATAAGGCCACCAAGAAGTGCATTGCTGGTTCTCATCCATGCAAAAGATGAAAGAATGAGAGCTGTCCTAAAAAACAATATTAGCAACTGTTGAGTGAGAAGGTGGTGAAACTGATGGATGGGCAAGAGCAGGCAACTGGAAAGAATGAGCAGGACGAAAACCAAGGGGATACAGAGCCTGGAAATAACATTCCCCTCTTCCAAAGTCTGCTCCTCTCAGCACCAGATCCACAGTCCAAAGCAAATACAAAGGATCCCAGCTGGGGCAGGGGGGTGGGGTTAAGTGGTTGCTACAGGTCTCCACAACATCGACAATTATACAGATAATGCTTAGGCACTTCTGTGTCCACAGTCCCCTTTCCAGGCAGTTTCCCTATTTTAAAAGGCCAGAGGGTTCACATGGCATCACTGACAACCTCTCAAACCATGCCAAACAGTGAAAAAGCCACCGAGATGCACTCAGATGAAGCAGCAGCACAGGTCATGTTGCCTCATACACTATGCCATCAAGTTAATGCTGGAAACATTTCCACGGTTTTTGTATCCGTCATCAAACCCGTTAGAGTATGAAATATTCACTGATGCAATTTGTTCTGTAAAGTACATAACAATTCATGATTAAAGCATGCAGAAATAAGTGCTGGGAAATTAAAGCTATTTAAGACAGATTTATAATGCAAACTGTTCCACTTAATTCCTTTTACCAGTTGGTTTCTTAACCCATATCCTTCCTCCACCGAGTCCCAGAGTTGCCAGTGCCTGTGCAGTCAAGGCTTTAGAGCAACAGCCCCAGTGATAAGTCTGAATTCTCACAATTTTAATCAACACCCCATCCCTGCTGTTTCAAATGACAATGGCAACAATCGCTCACCATTTGACCTGCTTCCCTCCCATGATCCCACTTTAACCTTTCGCCTCACAGAATCCGTTTCCTGGGGAGCCTCAGGATTCTGGCTACAGACATGCCTTGTCCCTTCACATGCTCAGAATTCAGTGCAGAAGACACCAGCTCCTGTCAAACTACTGGAGAAATATTTGCAAGCCAGACCGCTTCACATTAGCTGAAAGATTCACAGCAGAAACGAAAAAAAACCTCAGGGTCTTTGCAAGAAACCGTCGGATGGCAGACCAGCAGCCCCACACACGTATTTGATTCCAGAGTAGGGAATTCTGCAGCCTGGGTTTTGCTTTTGCTGGTTTTCCTCTCAGGTTATTTGTCTCTTGCGCTGCATTTTGGTCAGCTGCACACTCTGTTTTCATCACACAGACTGTGATCTGGATTGCCAGTGGTGTTTCTCATCCCATTCTGCCCTCTTTAGACTCCAAGCACCTGCTGCAGATGCCAACGAACAGCCAAGAGAAGGTGCTCCTGCAAGCAGTAGGTTCCCTGCTCTTCCAGGCTTGGATGCGGTCTCAGAAGACGGCATGCAGCACTTCCCAGCCCTATGCACGGCTTCCTCTTCCTCGCTATCTCCAGCTCCCTCTCCCTCCTGCTGTCACACAGACTGTGCAAGGCAGAGCCTTTTCTCCGAGATGCCTGGCTCAGAGTGGGGGAGGGAAGGCTGGTGGAAGGGGAGGGGAAAGGGAGAGGGATGGGTGAGGGGCTCAGTAGCCTGGGAATCTATCTGATTTTGGCAAATTTTCCATGAATCATTTCAATTGCCTTTGCTTATTAGAGCTTTTGTCTCTGGGAATTCTGTTATTCAGGCTGTGAGCTCTCTTACTGAAGAGTTAATGCAGAAATGAGCTGATGCTAGGCAGGGGATGCTGCCCTGGGACAGACACGACAGCAGCACAATTAGATGGGGGGGGGGGGGGTGGTGGCTGCAGCTAATAACCACATCTCTAACTAATAAAAAAGTGGCTTGTTTCTCCCAGCCAGTTCTCATAACTAAGCTAGTACATTTCTCTGTGGAAGGAAAAAGAAACAAGCATCTTGTTTTCATTATGAAGCCTGGTGTCAGCAGAAGACATCCCCAGAAGCTGGAGGTCAGATTGCTCCCAATTTCTTTGGGTAGATCACTGATCACTTATGTAAAGATTCTCACCATATTATGTCCTATCAGCAATTGTATCACCATTACCATATGGTAAGAGAACTCATGACATTATGGGGAAAAATAAAAACACAACACAAAGTGATTTAGGATGTGCAGAGAAATTTTCACTCACCACCAAAATACAGCCACATACAAGCAAACAATAGTTATCTGACAATCCATTATAGAGCAGAAGAGTACATATAAAATACTACAGCTACCTTAAACTGAAGAATGATTAGAGGGAGCAGCATGTTTCACTCACTGTCCTACTGAGATCACGGTTCAAGAGTCAACACCAAAGTCCTGTGACATTAGCCATGAAATCCTGTTGCCAAGACCAGAATTTTTACATCTCCCCTGGAATGACAGCTTCTAAAGTACACTCTCTGCTGACATCATGTGGAGGCAGTGGTCCAATACTGGCTCACATGGAGTTCCCACACTCTTCCACATGTGTATGTCTATTTATAAACACGACCTCACAATGATACACAGCAAATTTTGGAGATAAATACAAACTATTGGTTTTTTTTCCTCCTCTGTTGGGTCAAACGACCTTAATTCTCAGGTACACAGAGGCCTCTGTACTACAGAACATCAAAAGTGGCCTTAGAAATCCTGTGGAGACACCCTGCCTGCTGAGAAACTGTTAGTGGCAATCTGTCCTAGGAAAATTAACCTCCTCGCTCCTGCACAAATCGGGATGGGGGGGTGGGGGAGGTGGCAGTTGAGGCACTCTCAGGGAGCAGCCCAGGCAGGACAAGGAGACAACAAAGCAGAGTTGGGGCTTACACTGGGGACAGGAAACTGAGTCAGACAGCTGCAGCTATGCCCGTGCAGGTCTGCCCTCAGTTCCAGAAGAGATTAAATGGAGCAAAGCATCATATCCAGAGGGAGATCTAATGTTCAGTTACACATTCCTTTGTCTTCAAGCTAGTTTCTTGTTCTCTGGGGAAAAAGGGAAAGGCTGTTCTTTACTATGAAGCTATTCATGCTGGATCAGCTCCCTCACTGTAGTAGAGTTTTTCTTCAAAAGCCCCTTGAGCTACACTGTATCTCCTATATCCATGAAAACAAACAACACAGCCATGTGTCTTCCCTCTCCCCTCCACTGCTCAAGTAAATTGTGGCAAGAGTTTTGACTTCTGCCCCAGAGCAAATGGTAGTAAGAGCAGCTTTTAAGGCACCAGTGTAACATGTTGTAACTGGCACACACTGTTCAGGTTTGCAGCTGCAAGCTGTGGCACCTCTGATTGGAACATATTATATGCCTCCATTCTAACCAATCCTGTCTTTTACAGGTTCCATTTCCTTCGAAAGCCTCCACCTGCACGAGCTTGACCTTGCCTAACTTGTGCAGTCAAGAACCCCAGTCAAGGTTGCAGGCTGTTTATAGCACAGAGCATATACTTCTCAGGATCCAAGTCCTACTTCAAAGGGGAAAGTCACCTCCAATGGAAACCATACTGAACTCTGAGTTTCAGGCTTCACAGCAGTATGCAGGAGATTTTTCAGTAAAATAATTAAATGCTGCACTTTAGATTGAAGGTGAAAGTCTGGGGGATGGAAGGGTAAATTAGATAATTGTAAAACTAGAGACAGTTAAACATGATGGATGAGGGCATGATGGCAACAAAGACACAGCTGCAGATCCCCCCTGGACCATATATCTGGATTAAAGACTGGTGTGTTCCTGTAACTGCTGTTCAAATCCACATGCTCCCTCATCTCCATCTCTCTGCAGGGCGTGAGGTTTGTTGGTTTACATTCCTTTTCTCCACATCTTTTCTATCAGCTCTGAAATACTCACCCTTGCACCCTAGCTACTCTGCCCCTTCCTTTCTGTGAAGCAGGCCACAAACTCCATTTCAGCATCCCTCATGTCAGCACTCCCTCAAAAGGCTCCATCTGTACATTCAGGTTCCCAGTAAAATCTTTAGCTGTGTCTTTCCTAATCCTATTCCCCTGGTCTCACTGAGGGACACTCCAGAGCTTTAGACAATTGTAACTCAGAAGTTCCTAGCTCTTATTTATGTGATCACATCATGAATGAGATCAATTTTATTTGTGGAAGAAATGGCAGTAAACCACTGCTTCATGTTGGTTGCTGAGGCTTCATTCTCCAGATCAGGCAGGAGACTATATGCTGGGAACCCTCTTTTCTATCAGAGC
This sequence comes from Pygoscelis adeliae, assembly GCF_000699105.1. Taxonomy (NCBI): domain Eukaryota; kingdom Metazoa; phylum Chordata; class Aves; order Sphenisciformes; family Spheniscidae; genus Pygoscelis; species Pygoscelis adeliae. The sequence goes on from NW_008825262.1 coordinate 923,038, forward strand.
TAACCAGATCACAGTGATAAGAAAGGGCATTTTAGGGAATGTCAAACAAAGGACCACAAGGGGACGTACCTTGGCAATAAAGTTCCTTACCTGGAAGAGTGGGACTCCAATGGCACGTTCTGCTGCCCTTCATACTGCTGCACCAGTGCCCGGACACTCCAGTAGGGGTTTTCAATCTCCTCATCCATGCTGCTATTTCTGGAGATAATAATCATAGAATGAGGGAAGCCTCACCTGATAGGAGCAGAAATTCTTCTTGTCTCCAAGAAGGACGGTAGGAAAGCTAATGAAAGGAAGGTAAGAAGGAGGGTACAGCTAGAAAACTGCCAATTAAGAAAATTCTCCTATTGGGGAGCTCCATCCCATCTTCTTGGTGAGGTAAACAGGCCCTCCCCTTTTAAACTCATCCCTAATTCTGTGACTAGAAAAATACAAAAGCTCTGGGAAGGCAAGGAAAAGAACAGAATTTGCAAATAGCACAAGGACTGGCTTTTCTGAAGAACTCCTAGCCCAAGGCCTTTGCAAAAGAAACCTTTAACATTTAATTTTTCAATAAAATATACCATTTCAACCTCATTTCCAAACTGCTTTATGGGTACTCCCTTGAGCCAATATAATATGGGCAAATGACCTTCAGCTGTGTAAGTTAAACCCTCAATAGACCACCATCTGGCTTCCATTTAAATGTCATTACTATTATTATAATCCACATAGCACCTTTTGCAAGTGTTAAATGTGCTTTTCAGAATTACACATCCTTCTGTACATGCATCATCTCCCTTCATTATCACCAGAACTCCTCTTCTTACATGGTAGGCTGCATCAGCTGATTAACAGCACACAACACTCTGCATCTGCGTCTATATAGCAGCAAGCGTAACACTGGAGTGAACAGCAATGTAGAAGACAGAATGGACTTGTACAACAGGCTCAATGCCTCAGTTCTGGAAGCAATTGCTCCCAGATCTGTAACCAGTACCTGTAGTTAAGATCTTACTCTTGTTTCACTTGAAATGAGAATGTATCCAAGTAGACAGCACCAAGAAAGGGCACTGTGCTCAGCACGAAATGGGGAAAATGAGGCAGCAAGAGTTCCCTCTGGCTTGGCCATAAAGAACTGTTCTCTTCCAGTGAGATAACAGAGCCCCAGCAGTTATTTTGCTGTAAAACCTGAAAAGAACCTGGGATACCTGCAGTTTTCATCATGCGGCAGCCAGGCTAGGTCAGTACTCCGCTTTGTTAGGCCACTATTTATTTAGGTTTCAGTGAGACAGCAGCGGTTTGTCTCTATTTGTTTGCACAATAGGAGAGCTACCTTACACCAGGAATTGTCCAGATAGAGAGGCATCTATTTTAAAAGAAATTGTGTCCATCTGCTAACATGACCTGACCTCACATAAACAGGGAAAACTCATTACCTCTGTCTGTGCCGGAAAACATCCCGGCCGGATAGCAAGACATCTTGACGAACATCTGCCAGAGCAGCCACCGCTCCTTGGGCCACTGCAGCAGCTGAGCGAGGCCTGTGACTGGCAGACGATGCTGACAAGTTCTTCCCCACCATGCCAGCAGGGCTGTGATTCATTGCTCTCCCGGAGCCTGGTTTGAAATGAGCAGCTAAGGCCAGGATCAACCTCATGATAGATTTCAAGTTCCCATCAACAATATCTGCAAAATGCAATTAAAGCCAAGGACAATGCCATTAACATGAAGTCCCACCAGAGCTGTATCTGACCAACAAGAATGAATATAATTAAACCCAACGGGACCATGCCAGTAAATGAGGACTATGCAAAAAAGACTGCATTACAGCACTGATACTTAGCTCTGCTTGTTTTGAGCAGAGCAGCAGACTGACTGCCACCTACAGATCACACGTTGAAATGCTTTGAACAGACCCGAGCCTTCCCTCTATGGCCATTTCCAGCTAACAATCCAGTAGGTTACGTGACAGCACATGGTAATTACTGAATGCTCACTGGAAAAGTACAGCAGTTACTGAAGACTACCACTGTACTAGCAGTCACTTCCAATTAGCACATGGAATTTGCTTTTTTTTTTTTAATACTGAAGACCAGAGAACAGCAATATATTTCTTTACCAATAGTGTCCTGTACCATAAACTGTTTGTTGCATCTTGCAAATGTGACCTAGTCAGTTTTAATAATATCACACTAGGCATTTCCCCCAGCATACAAACTAGCTCAAAAACGTTGATCTCAAGTTCACTGCAAACGTCAGCCATTCTTTCAAACTAGGATTTCTCAAAACAGTTTAGTCAACTGAGATACTCAAAGTCTGTTAAAATAGTAGGAATAGGGTTTCCAAATATCAGAGGCAGCCTAAAAAAAATAAAATCATAAGTGCTGGAGGCATGAACGCTGGTTATTACTTACTTTAATATCTGAAATATTAGAAATAGCCAAAATAAGCCACAGTGACTGTTACCTCCACATCATTCATGGAGAACATGAAGCTAAAAGTTTGTGTGAATCATTTGAAGTCCTAGAATGAGTCAATGTCAGAACTATGGCCGGAGCTCTGGAGCATGTGTCCCAGAGTCTTGTGCCTGTATCCTATCCTATGACCACATGACATCATTTAATTGCATATCCAGGTTGATACCTTTGCTTATGTAAGACTTTTACCAATATTGCTATAAGTTCTATAGTCATGAGCTCATAAGACAACTTGCAACATTGCTGAAAGAAACAGTACAGCCTCCAATCTGCCAGTAGCAGTACTGTGGGAACAGTACTCATTATTCTAAATTCTAAGCCTCTCACCAAGGCCTATAAACCAACAGCTTGTACTCTTCTGCTAACAACAAAGGTCATGCACTCCATGCTGTCTCAGCATTTTTCCCCCTCTTTCTCATCTGAAGGGCCACAGACAATCAGAACCATATCCCCTCCCAGCACAGACAGCAAACAGTAAGGATCAGGGCCTGTCTTCTACCCCATAGATCTACACACATACCCCAGCAATCCTTGCGATATCTGATTAAACCATGCTGTAGACATGTGATTTTGCATATTGGGTCTCCTCCCTATTTACAGGCCATGCAAAACAGTATCATAGGCTTCCAGCGGACCAGAAATATTTTTCCCATGTCTCGTTTCACAGTAGCAGGTTTTATGTCTTTTTAGTGAAAGATTCTGAGTCTGTATTCCTCATTACACCATTACTTGATCTTATGTCTGCTCAGTAGCAGGAGAAAAGGCACTTTCATTTCTGTGCACTGTGCTGCTACCAAAAGCAGTCAAGAACGCAGTATCATTCAACCCAAAATCTGTTACTAAACCACAGGAGGAAAAAAAACAAAACTCCCCCACAAACCAATACATTATCTGTTTGATATGAAACAAAGACAGAAACAAGCCTTCAACAGGTAAAATCATCTGTGGTGACCACCAGGGGCACATACCTTTTGCTGATGTCTGATGCATGCGGATCTTTTTTGATGCCACGAACTGTAAGACTTTCTCCACATTTTCTCTCATCTCCTGCTGGCTGGTGGGGTTGACCTGAATGCCATTCAACTTCTCACCAGCTAAAGGAGTGAAAAAACTTTATTAGAGAAGAACT
>NW_008825262.1:926646-945255 GCF_000699105.1 Pygoscelis adeliae
CAGGAATTGCTATAGGTGTAGGGCCTGATCTTATCTCTTGTCTGGGTACTGCAAGAGGCATGCATGGCTTCTTGTCCTGCTTATAAGGTATCCAGTACCAGGAATAACTAGGTTGGAGACTGTATTGTGTTTACGTGGTAAGGTTTTGGTAGGGGGGAGCTACAGAGATGGCTTCTGTGAGAAGATGCCAGAAGCCTTCCCCATGTCCAACAGAGCCAGTTCCAGCTGGCTCCAAGACAGAGCCACCAGTGGCCAAGGCTGAGCCCATGAGCAACGGTGGTAACACCTCTGTGAAGGGTACTAAGAAGGGGTAAAAACTGCCGCACAACAGCAGCCAGGAGAGAGGAGTGAGACTATGTGAGAGAAACAACTATGCAGACACCAAGGTCATTGAAGAAGGAGGGGCAGAAAGTGCTCCAGGCACCACAGCAGAGATTCCCCTGCAGCCCGTGGTGAAGACAGGTGAAGCCACAGTGAGGCAGGCTGTCCATAGTGGAGCAGATATCCACCTGCAGCCTGTGGAGGACCCCACACCAGAGCAGGTGGATGTGCCCCAAAGGAGGCTGTGACCCTGTGGAGACCCCATGCTGGAGCAGGCTCCTGGCAGGACCTGTGGCCCCGTTGAGAGGAGGCCACGCTGGAGCAGGTCTTCTGGCAGGACCTGTGACCCCATGGGGGACCCACGCTGGAACAGTCTGGTCCTGAAGAACTGCACTCCATGGAAAGGACCCACGCTGGAGCTGAACTGCTCCAGCGTGGCCTCCTCTCACTGCAGCCCGTGGGAAGTGCAGCCCTGAAGCACTGCAGCCCGTGGGAAGGACCCACGTTGGAGAAGTTCGTGGAGGACTGTCTCCTGTGGGAGGGACCCCATGCTAGAGCAGGGGAAGAGTGTGAGGAGGAAGGAGCAGCAGAAACCGCATAGTGAACTAACTGCAACCCCCATTCCCTGTCCCCCTGCGCTGCTTGAGGGGAGGAGGTAGAGAATTTGGGAGTGAAGTTGAGCCTGGGAAGAAGGGAGTATCTCAGCAAGCCGGTCACTCTTCCAAAAATGCCACACACTAACACAATTCTTCTACAACGTAAAGCCTTTCATAACTCTATTCCAGGCTCATGGGAGTTAATATGGTCCCTGACAGGTTTTAGCACGTGTTGTTACTGTCTGCTAAAACATAAGGACTTTAACAGAATTGCATTTATAATTTGCTTTATGATTGTTTTCTTTTAAAGTCAATCCTCCCCCCACAAGCTCTGACACTGTCATTAACATCTGCCAGTATGCCTGACAGATGTCAGAGCCAAGGCCAGCCTCTTCTACACAAGATCTAAAACTGCAAGATGAAAAATAGTGCCATATGGCATTACTGACCTACAATCTCAATGAGCAAAGCAAGAATGACTCCATCTCTGAGATCTTGTCTCAGGTCTTGGACTGGCTTTATTGTTGGCTTCTTCTTCAGCTGGGAATTCACCCAGGCCACATATGCCTGTAGCTGTTGCTGAAAATAGAAAACAATGTTTGCACGTCATTGCCATTTCAGAGGGAAGTTGCATAGCTCTCACTTTTCTCTCATCTTCACAGATCTCATTGTCTTTTAGCCTTGAAAACAAACACAAATGGTCTCATCCCAAAGCCTGCTGAGCACTAACTGACATCACTGCACACTGTGGTGCAGCTCACGCCACGCCAGGACAGGAAGAGCAAGCAGGCAGCAGGACAGGACTCATGATCTAAGCACAGCTGAGAAGAGAGCTTTACATTACATTTAATCTAGGTTGGTGCCAAACCAGTGCTGTCATTCCTCATTTTTGGTGCCAGAGTTGGTTCACTCACAGCATTTACTGTCCCATCCACACTATTTTCTTCCACATATCAAGAAAGTAGAAAACCCACAATGCAGAAGCAAGAAACACTGTGTTGAACTATGCCAACTACTGAAAGAAACAATCCAGGACAGATTTCCTGGAAGAAACAACAGCCTCCCTCCTTAACACTCCCAGCATGGCTCATTTGTAACAGCTCATGCAACAGGGAAGAGACACCCTGTTGTACGGCCCCCTTCCTCCATTTCCTTGGAGGTGCATCAGCATTTCTAATGGCCCAATTTCTATTTCTGTACATGTGGAAGCTGGCTTGCCGCAGCACTTAACACCTGCAAGACCTGAGAGCAAGGAGAACTGCCTTTCCAGCTGGTCATGCTGGATGCTGCTTCGTATAGCTGTGCGTGTTGCCACAAGGGGAAGACCACGGAAATTGAAACTCAGGCTTCTGGTCTATGTGAGGACCCATCTGGCATAAGTGACTGAAAGGCAAAGAGCAGATTCACATGACCTTTCCCTTTCCATCGCCCAGTCAGTAGCACTTCCATGGCTAGTAGGAGTGCTGGTAACACTGAAATCCCTTTGGGCAGGGCTGGTGTGGTACATGGAGGGTAAACAAACTGATCCATTTATGGGATTACCTCCCTTTTCACAAAGCTTCCCGTTATTCTGCCAATGCAGCAGGTTTTAAGTCTCCATTCCATATTATCTCAGCAATGTCAGGCAGAGTTTATGCTTTTACAGCCCATCAAAGTCACAATCTGATCACAGCTTCAGTCTTAATTATCCTGACACAGGAAATCCAACTTTAATCACACCATGGTTCGGTCTGCTGGTTCAGAAAGGTGACTGGACCTGTGTTCAATCAGTTCCACTCACTCAGCAGAGAGCTGGAGAGCAGAACAGGAGATGAGTTTGGGGGACTGCCTGATGGCTTTTGAAAAAAAGGAAGCAGAAGTGGCAGATCTGATGCATGCTTGCTGGAGCAGACTTGGCCTGCCATGTGGATTGGATCTGCATGCTCTTCTTTAGCTGTGATGGCAATGACGCATGTCAGTTTTGCCTGCCCAATTTCAGAGGTCTTTATTTTCTACTTAATGCAATGGGGCACTGTGGAGAATCAACGAGCCTTGACACTCTCTCTCACACACACAAGTTGATGATCCTGTGCTGATTTTCAGAACAGCAGTGGTAACTTGCCAGCTGCAAAAAACACCCCCACCTCTTGCAATTATATTTTAACTGATCGTGTGGGCACTGAGGTTTCAGTCTCACAACAGACTAATGCCAGAGTGACCACAAGCCTTCTATTACACAGATTCAATAAAGCTTTAATTTATTCAAACAAGTACCAAATAAAAGAGGCAGGTTTGTTTATAGTAATACCACATCATTATAGAAATACCTAGATTCATAAATAAAGATGTACCGAATAGGGTTGCAGCATGAAAACGGCATCTGAAGTCTATGTAATTTAGGGAAATAATCTTATCACAGTTGTGTTTACTACCTTGTTGTCATTTTTCAAATCATTTTACAAAGTTCTAAACTGTTATATTGTACTGATTCCACAAGGCCACAGCCCCTTCCAGCCTACAGAAAATTTGCAATTTTTATAGGAGCCTATATGGTTCTTCCATTCAGACACTTCTGTTTTCACTCAAAGGAAAAATAGACCTTTTCACTAAGCAGTTTGCTTTCTATTTCTTTTCTCTGAACTAATTCATGGCATCTATTCTGGAAAGTACTCCAGGTATCATCTTCCAGCACAGAGAAAACAAAGATTTGCTAGGATGTACTCTGCTGTAAGAACAGCAGCTCTACACAGCCTATTCCACCCAACAAAAATACTCCCTACCCTGTGCTTGTCATTTGCCTACAGAAATACTCACACCAAAAACACATGTTCCATCACCATTTGTGGCTGCAGGCATCCCAGCTCAAACAATACACAGCCCCATCCAGTCTCACATAGGTCTCAGCTCCTCTTAGTCAACAAGACTCCAAGGAGGAGATAAAGGAGGTTGGGAACAAACAAGGAGGTGGATGGTATCTCAAAAGTATTCCTCCTTCCCTTTTCCAAGGCTGTCCCCCTTGTGCTTTCACGCCGCTTCCTGACAACAGAGTAGGATATTACATTTTGTGCCTTCTAAATAATTAGCAAAAAGAGGCACTAACCACGGAGGCAGAGCAAACAGAGGAACACAACCCAGACTGAGTAAAGGATGCAGAGTGAGCCTTTGTGCCTAGGGGGCTGGACCCAGTAGTCCCCCAAAACTGCTCAGGTCCCCTGCTCTGACAGCTACTCAAATTCTTAGCACTCTTCTTGTTTAACTTTTGTCTTTCTAGTTGAGGAGAAAGATCCTGTGGGACCTATCACACCAATTCCTGTGATGCTGTAACTACGCTACTACAGCTTCCTACAAAATCTCCAAACTTCACAGGATTGAACAAACCCCTACAGCTTCCCCTTGTTGGTTTATAACCTGGTATGGCTGACAGCTACATCCAAGAGCAATCAGTGAGGGAACAGCTATTGTTCTACCTAGCTCACCCTCTTCCTTCATAATAATTGAATAATTAGCTGAATAATTCTTCCTTCAACCAATGACCACTCAGGAGTTTTCTACTTCTCCCTGCATTTTGGTTTGAGCTTCTGTTCAGCCAAATCTTAGACTTGATGGGACTTACACTGTTCTACTCCTGCTCCAATGTGTCTTTCAAAACCAGGATTTTCAGAAGAAAAACATATCAGCCTACTCTAAGATTTACTATGCAGAGCACACGTTATTAGGATTATGGTGGAGTTAAGCTTAATCCTATTTATGTTAACACAGCTTTGTGTTCCAAAAAAAGGCCAAGTTTACCTGTACCTTGCAATGGGAAGCTCCCTTACCTGAAGGAAGTTGGAGCCCAGATTGCTTCAGCTCCTAGGCAGATCATTATAGGGTGTTTATATCCAAGTCACTCTGGAAGACTTAAAAGACTTCACAGGGCAGGAGAAGATTTCTAAAGCAAGGTACTCGGGGCCACCTGCAGTTGTAAAGAATTTCCCAACTTGCAGGCACTTCTACTGGCAAATTACAGGTTAGCACTTCAGTAAGCACAACACATCTCAGAGCAGGATTTTACTTTGGATCACTTATTCAGCACATACCCTGAAGAAGTGCCTCAGACCTACTGGCTATAGGAAAACAGCTGGAGAGGTCAGGAGCATATATCTTTGTGCTTTCAATTGACAGCCAATGATATGCAGGAGGAAAATGTCCTTCCAGGGTCAGCACATTTTTCTCAGCAGCTGTAAACCCTTACTGATAATTACAATTAAGTGTCATTATCTAGTATTTTCCACAGGTAGAAGAAAAGCAGCAGCTCTATCACAAATCTCCTGCCAGGTGTAGGTGCCCTTGCTATTCTCATTTAACCAGTGCAATTCACCACCTGCTGCTTAGGGCTCATGTTTCTCCCCTCTCAACCATCAATCAGTCCAGTCTGCCTGACAGTAAATATAGGTAGATCACAATGCCTTGATATGCTACTCTGTCCTTTATTAACAGTGCCATCTACACTACACTGTATAAGGTTAATTTTCACCTCCGCTGAGGTTAGGGTATTGCACATTTTGAAGTTGGCCAAATCTTCACTCTTGGACAAAATCATTCTTTAGCAGGCAGATGCCTTCAGAGGGACTGACCTCCTTGCTATCATGTTACAGTGGACTCCCAGGACACTCTCTGCTTCTAGGAAGAGATTACTTTTCTGAGTTCATTTCATAAACTTGAACCCATCTTTATTGTTGCATTTAGGGAATCGGCCTGGGAGAATAATGTTTCTCATGATCTTTACTCTGCTTTTCCTTTATACCCTATGGACACTGCCCAAGCACCAGGTCTAACAAGGTCAATAATAATAGACCTCATGCTATGAGGTTGGTCACAGTATGAAAAGCATTTAGTGTCCTGTCTGTCCAGAGCACTGAACCAAATGTCTGCAAGAGCAAAACTCAAAAGGCTAACCTAATTGCACCAGGATGTAATGTTTAAGGCCTTGTATGATTTCTAAGCTTTCTGACATTACCTTAATTAGATGGGAACTGTAATTTTCCATCCAGTGTTCCTCCAGTTTGATTTTGTTTTTGTCTGAGAAGGCCTTTGTACAAGCAGAAAATAAAAACTCACAAGCAAAGAAAATGTTTCTCTCTGCTCTCAAAGCCAGCAGAAGTGTTTTTTTTTTCCTCAAAATTGCTACTTAAATGTGATTCAGGCTGTTTAATGCATTGAGATAGCTCCTGATGCATCCAACAGTGAAAACCACCCAATTATGACCAGACTGATGCTAGAACAACCATATGCACCCCACAGGACTCCTCTTTCATAAAACTCTTACTTTAAAGCAGGAGGTGTAATTTCACTCAAAATAACTTTTGGTCTGATGTGTATTTTCCAAATCTTCTATAAACAGCCTGTCTCAAGCACAGAAGGTGCCTCAGTGCAGCGACACAGTTTGGAAAAGGAGGCACCTACGCAATCTGGTGCACACCAGGAGACAGAAACAGTGTGGGAGCTGCAAAAGACCAGGAGCTCCTTAACCCTTCACCCGTATCTGAGTGAAAACATGGACATTTCTAACACCCTAACGTGTCTGGACAAGGATTTTTCACTGACTTGCTGAGACCCAGAAAAAAGGATTATCCTGAAGTCGCGATGAAATTCTAGCCAGCTCATGCTTTCTATAACTTCTAAGGTCAATTTCAAAGACTCAAGAAGTACAAACCTTTGGGAGGAGCAGCCCAACAATGCCCTTAACCCATGCTATGTTCTAGGCACACTCAGTTGGATTTTCCTCATCTTAATACAAACATTTCTTCGGTTCAGTGAATTCACCTCAATCAGTAGCCACCTGTTTCTCTAGCCAGATTCAAGAATAGAAAGGCCAGTCCTCTGCTTTCTGATCTCTCAGTCCAGACAACATTTTTGAAACTACTGAGTGTGACTACCATTCATCGACTGTTCAGGTTTGTGCGAAGATTTGAGAAAGCAAGTGTCTGCAACTTTAGAAGGCTTTGGCCAGATCTTTAGAAATACTTCAGAGGCATTCCTGTCATCCTGGGTGTTCAGAACAAATATAAAGAATTAAATCCTCCTCTCTGTTTAGCTTCCTAAACACAGATCTCGCACAGGAACTGATTCTGCCCTTCATTCAGAATGTCAGGATGGGGAGAACACTGTCTTCATCTACAGACGGAGAAGAACAGCAGTTTGTGCTCAAATCCTTGCAGTACTGCTGTGGCATCCTGGCTAAACTACTACTTGTTTCTGGGAGGGGAACAAGTGTCTGGTCTACTAAGAGAGCAGCTCACTGGCAGACTTCCAGATGCCAGCTCAAGTGCTCGAAGGTCTGTGAAGGATGAAGTTTAGAGCTGAAGGTGTATTTCACATGTTGCCTGAATGCAAACAACAGCAAGAATTTTTGACTGCAAAGTTTTCCACATCTTTCACAGTCCTTTACCCATTATCAGGAATAGCTTAAGGCCCAATTCCATTCAAACTCCCTAAATTCTTTCTACCATTTTGATTTTTACTTCTTGTTGCACAGCCAATAGCTGTCATGCTCCATTCCAGAGACGTACAACTTCCAGTCCAAGATGAAGTAATTCTTACCTGTGCCATATATACTGGTATTTTATTCACTTAGTGTTGCATTTTAGAATCCATTTGGAAGAGCTTAGTAGATGCAAATATAAGATCTCTTCAAACAGCTCATGAAGCTGGCAGCACCACTCACATTTGAAAGACAGTTAGGCTCAGTAGTTTGTTGCAACCTAATAATAACTAACCTTGAGTCTCTTCCCAAGAAACTGGGCCTAGGTGGGCAAATGGCAAGAAATGCATGTCTGACAGCTTTTTATCTCTGTAGAACCAGAGAGTTACTTAATTTGTGCAGAACAAAAGCCCGATGATTCCATTTTCCCTTTTAATATAAGAAACCTTTTCCTTCTATTGATCTTTTGCCAAGACATATCCTTGCTGTCAGACAGTGATCTCACTTGTGCCACCCATCTGCCAGATAGGGGTATTTTTGTGAGTGGCATCTAAGTGTGCTTTCTTCAAACAGTAATTTTGCCTGTCACTTTCATAACACCACACGCCAGCATTCTCCCTGTAATTAATCTGTTTTCTACCTATACCTCCTTTAACTCCGATCTCCTGTTTGTAAAAATCCTGGAATTACTCATTGTACCTTCCACACCCACAGTGGCAGTTCTGTGCACCCTTTTTACGTTCAAAAATCTGAAGATGGTATCCGTTCCTTAAACAAATTCACTATCGTTGCAGGCAGCAACTACTCCAGAAGTCTACCAGACAGAAAGTCATGTAAAATGAAATCTTGCTAGGATGTATTCCTTTGAATCAACAGTTGGACATCCAAGCCCCAAAATGTCACTGCCATTCGAAGCCAGGTTGCTGCTTTAGGGATAATTTCTGGCACTTTTGCAAGATGTTTTAGTGCCTCTGCATTTTCCCCAGTCTGGTATTTTGAAGCCCTTTTCTCACACAGGCAGTGTTTCTATGCAAGCATACAGGCAAAAAGCTGAGCCACAAGAGATCTTTTACTGTAAACTGCCAGTACTTTGGAGCACATGATTCACCCTGAATTATCAAATGGTTCCACTATACACAAAAAGTCTAAGGTCTGTCAAAACAAGTTGCCCTGAGACATTCCCTGATGCTTTGGGAAAGAAAAGGAGCATTGTTCCTTATTTAGCAGAATGCAGTCACTAGCCCTGTACAGATGGAAAAAAAGCTTTGTGAAGAGACTGAGCACACAGTATGAGTGAACAGTGCTTTTTGCAGGCAAGAACCTTTCATATGAAGAAAAGGGGAAGTGACATCCAGTGAGGTTGCCTGGTCCAGGATGGAGGGCACTAAAGGCACATTTAGAACACAGACTCTGTTCCTCACTCTGCCAATGACCTGCTGTGAATTTGGCAGCCCACTTTACCTCTGTGTGCCTCAGCTTCTAGCTATAAAGCAGCTGTACTAATTTTTATGTTCCTTGTAAAATGCTTTGCAAACAATAAATCTTTGACTGTTACTGTGCAAATGCACTGTAATACACCCTGCCAAAGGACAGCCACTGCTATGCAACCAAGAAATAGCCTGGCTTAGACATACAGTGAACCTCAAGCAGGGATTGAATCCTAACTGCTCAACCCCTAATCCTATATAACAGCAAATACATCCTTCCCTTGCTGATAGTCCTATTGCTGGCCAGGCACAAGGGCTTTGGGAAAAACTGTAAGAATTCCTGATAGAGCAAGCAATTGTCTGCTAAAGTACATCTCCATGTAATTCCAGGTGTGGGAAGCCCCAGCTGTGTTTTCTGATGTCTGTACTTGAGGCTTAGCAGAATTACAATACAGCAGCTGCCCAGTCTCTTGCAGACCAGGCAGGCAACCTGGCAAAGTTCAGGTGGTTCTTCAGATCCCAGCCTTTCTCACTCTGGCCAAGCCTTAAACAAGCATGCCTGACCATCCCATGGCTTTAACAGTGTAGTCCGTATGTAAAATACTAGCGGACTCATACCAAAACAAAGCTGATGTGAAATGAGACTCGGCTCTACTATGTGGAAAACAGCAGCATCTCTAAAGAGCTTCATATATTTAGTGAAACCCAGGCTCTGAGGGATTCGGTACTACGGGGGGCATTTAGTTATGGGCTGGTCCTAATGGGCTGAACTGGATGAGCGAGACAGGAGTCAAAACAGCTCTCTTCATAGTGAATCCTATTAGCTATAAATAGCACTCATTGCAAGGAGAGGGTGAGTGCAAGTTTCTTCTGCTAAGATTGCAGTAGCAGAGACATTTTTATCACAGATCATGCACATTACACCAAGGGGAACAGAACGGCTGCCAGAACAAGACAGTAGCAAGTCTATACTGTCAGAAAATTACTTCTACCAGAAAAGCAAACCAAAATCAAACCCAGGTCGTTTCCCACAGCAAGGATTCAGATCTCACAGATGGGATGCCATCTAATCACCTCAAGTCCACCAACAGATACAGCAAACCTTGAAGAGTGAGGGAGAGAGACTGTATATGTGGGAAATCCAGGAAATACCTACTGCAGAGGCCACTCAGCTAAGAAACTGCTACTCGAGGGAAAGTATTACGTGAAGCACTTGGTGAGGGGGCAGGCAATGAGCAACCTACTAGTGAGAGAACGCAGAGCCCTACCTGCACTGCACTGCTTCCTGCATGCATACCGCTGGGGATTAGCAGTTCTCACATAGCAAAATGTGTAGGTATTTCCCCATGTAGACAGAGCCTTATGTGGTAACCTTGCATTTCACTTTGCTGCTGTTGGGAGACCCTGATTTCAAAACAACCTCTGCAGGGCTCTTAAAAATTCCCTGCCATTTCACTCTCTGGAGAGGAACCAATCCCAGGCCTGTTTTTCAACGTAATCTCAGAGGGAAAAAATATCTATTTCAAATGACTCATTGCACACAAGCAACTACATAATTAAGATTGCCAGAGGAAATGATCTTCCAACTTGAAAAAGAGAAGGTATATTCTTGTTAAAATACAGACACATTAATGTCTTGGAGCTCTCAGGCCCATTTCTGACACATTTCGGTGTGCCCCATTTGTTTTAAAAAACTGACAGAAGTGTAAGCGCATATCTCAAATAAACTGCATTTCCTCAAGGAGGGAGAACAAGCTGAGGCCACATGGACAGAGTCACCACAGAGGAGACCGTGCCCTCTATGGTTTCCTTGCATTATAAACTACTGCTTTTAGCAGCCATACATTCCCATGGCACCGTCCAGCTGTGGGATTGAATTATTTAGCTGCCTCAGAGCAGGATAAGTCTCAATAAACAGCAGGCAAACACCTTCAAGGCAGGGTAGTCCGTTAATGAGAGAGGGACAGGAGCTGCGTGATGCCCACAGGGGAGTTCACTGCATTTCAACATTAAACAAAAGTCATCCTGCTTTAGATGTCTGCAGGTGACACCGTCCACAACATATTTTGGCCAGGGACTCTGAAAGGGAAGGGAAATACACTGGCCTGAACTTGCAATTTACACGGCCCCTTTAGCAATCTGTGATTATGTTCATCATGGAGAAAGCATCAATCTAACAGACGATCTGTGAAGCAGGACAGGCATTAGCTGCAGAGGGGACAACTATGCTGCATTCTCCATCCCCGTTCATGAGATAATAAGGCTGATGGGGTGGCTCTCAGCCAGCAGGATGGACAGAGAGGAAAAAGAATGCAAAGGAACAAAAGAAACTTGCCTGTAGCATCTTGGCTGTGTTGGGTAACTTTCCAGGCATGGATTATTGACCAAAGGTGCAAGATGGAGACACACAATCAATATCCCTAGAGAAACTGGAACTATACCTGGCCTCTAGGTCCCAAGCATGTGTAGGGTTGCATGTGAGCTCTGCACATACACCTAGGAGCTTGGTAGCAACCTACTTACTTTTGTATGTTAATGCACAGATTTGGAAAGTACGTCCTTGTATTTCAAGGTATCTAGTGACCAAAAGAGCCACCTGGCCAGAAAAGATGGTCTATCAAAAGAACAGACACTGAATCAGCATGGCAATTCCTGCAATACCCCAATTCACTGCTTGTGTTAAATTAAGTCTGACTTTTTATCTTTAATCTATTTTTATACTCCAACATTAGGTTAGTAGCTACTCACTTCCAGCCTTCTAACATCAGAGTGCTGTGTTGGGACCAGACACTTTGGGACACTCACATACAGGGACTTCTATAAATAAGCACCTAAGGTACAAAGAGATAGGGGAAGCAGTACAGTTGGTGGATCCAAACAGAAGGCATGGAATTACAGGGTTTCTTGCTCATTTCCAACTGTGTCTGTGATGTGATGCATGTCCTTGGCAAGTCACTTAACCTCTCTGTACCACAGGTTCTGCACTTGCAAAATTGATTTTAATTTTACTTCTGTTATAATGTGAAGTGTGTGACGTGGCGGAGAGATCCCAAGTGGGAGACATGAGAGTGAATCTGGTTTTATGGTGGGAGAGGGACTTTTTTCCCACAGCTGAGCAGTCTGTGGGTAAAACCAGACAGTCAGGGTGGGGCTAGCACTGAATGTAAAACTGTTCTTTGCTCCCATTATTAATTATATTATTAATATACAGGTTACTATTAGCTTATGCCAGAGAAGGATCTGTTGCCTTCGAGCACAGGAAATGTAAGCTTGAGCTAAAGCAATACCTTTGCTAGCTGAAAATGAGACTGAGACACTCCATGGAGAAGGGGATGGAATATTTACACAGTTATGCAGAGCAATCAGAGGAGACCTGTGGCTGGCATGAAGCTGTGAGGCTCAAGTTTCATACCCAGTTTGTTTCTCCCGTGATGACTGGTGCTGTTAAGCCCAGGAGGGATGTTAATTTTCTGTGAAGAATGGAGTATGGGGGCAGAATAGTGAGGTGGGGGCTGAGCTTTGCAATGATGTTTGTTACACAAACAAAAATAAGCTATGTACACTAAGAAAGAATAAAACACACCAAGAGACTATCCCTGCCACCGGGTGAGAAAGCAAATAGCAGCCACTGTTTGGTTTCAGCACAAGCCCCCCCAGTTTTCCTTCCTTTTCAGCTTACAGACAGGAAATCATGCTCCAGCATGGTCTGCATGATGCACAGCCTGGCAGTGGCTGCCCTGGCATTTTGTACTGAGTCCACAGAGAGTCCAACGGAACTAATTTTTTGTGCACCCTAAAGAGGGAAGCCGACAGCAATCTGTACTCCCCATGCAGTTACAGGATTCCCATCTCTGGAATTTCTTGGTACTTCTCACTCCTTATTTGATGATTTATTAGTCTCCCTAACAGGAGAATAAGCAAATAAAGAACACTTTTAAAATTATATTTTCCTGAGCAAAATGAATTTCAGTTCCCTAGAGATCCAACCTTCAGAACAAGATGGGGAAAAAAACAGCCAGCCTGCTCTTTGTCAGCCTCTCCCAAGAAATGTGTGTTCACAAAGCTGATTTACAGGCTTTCCAGCAGCCTTTAGACCTAGAGACTTCATATACTCAGGAAAGGAGTCAATTCTATAAAATAAACTGTGCTCCATAACCTTGCTGCAGTTTATATTATTTGCTGGTACAACAGTAAAGCGCTGCAAAGAGAATAAAAACTCCAAGCTAAAAACACCAGCTGTAAAACAGCCACAAACTCTTCAAAAAAATATTGCTGATTTGCAGACCCCTGGCTGAGCTGCCCAGTATGCCCTTCTGTTAGTAAACAGCTCTCCCGCCCTGAGATCTTGCTCATTTTTCGCCTTCTCTGTTACTCAAAGCACTCAAAATATTGGGAGACATAACAATTCCTGAGAGATGCTGCACAAAAGCATGCTGCCTTGCCTGGGAAAGGTCTGTGTGAGACTTGGGACATGCATTTACCTCCGTGAAGCCCTCCTGAAGAATATCCAGTAAGTTCCCCCTGGCCAAACAAGCGAGCATTCTCCACAAGCCCACCGATGGGCGAGGGTCTCAGAGGACACAGGGCAGATCCTCCAGCTCTCCGCACGACCTCTTCCTCCTTCTCCCAAAGACAAAGAGTTGGAGCTCATCAGGAACCGCATTCATAGTCCCATATGTGCCGCCCGTTACTGCACACAGATAGTTGAGCCGAAGTCAAGGCTTGCACTGGGCATGCTCGAGATGGAGCTGCTGGGGGAGTGGTGGGAGAGATGTCATACGGTTCCTATAGAAACGCTTCAGCTTACAAGATGCAGGCCCAGGACTGAGTTGGGGAAACATCTGAAACCCATTTCCAGCAGTCGTACTCACACAAAACCTGCTGCGTAAAAGAGATTTTCAAACCCACCAAACACAGCAAGCCCTGTATGGCGTGGGGGCAGGGAGAGAGTCAAAGAACAGCAAATAGCAGATGGCTTGCTCAGCTAGAAAAGCAAAAGCAAAGACTGTGGGAGCTGCCAGCTTTAACTCTCAGCAATCGTTCTGCGGCCCCGAAGAAACAGCAGCGCTGTCAGCAACCCGGTAGAGACAGGAAGCTGCAAACCAGGCCACAACATAGCTAGTAACATTTGCACAGTACTCGGCCCTGCTCTAGCTGCCCTGGCAATGAAGTCAAAAGAAGAAAAAAGACAGAAAACTTTCAAACTGGAATTAAATACGATCCCCAGCAAATTTTCTAAATCAATAACAACTGCATTCATTCCAAAAACAAGTATCAAATATCTCCAGCCAATCTCTCAAACTTCATCTCACCTTACAGGAAATGCCCAGAAAAAAAAAAGAAAAACCTCTCAGAATGAGTGAAGACACCTTCTGCCAGGGGCTCTGGCTGCCAGTCCATAGAGCAACACTGCAAGTACTGCCCAGTGATATCAGACCTGTGCCTTCAGACTTCAAAATATCTGGCCAAGCATTTCTAAGTGACAGACACATTTAAAAACAAACATGTTTTTCTGCCTAAGTATTGAAGCATCTGGAGGAAAAAGCAATTGCATAATTTTACCATTTTACCTGTCACATATGGAGATGCAGCTAAAATACAGAAAGACAAGCAACAGGTAATTTCCCTCTGTAACCAACCCAAGTCTTTCAGAAAGGAGTCAGCCCCCACGCCTCCATGACGTAAGCTTTAAATTATTTATTCATGTTTGCCTTCCCTACTTTTCATAATTCAGTGGGAATTGAAATTTTATATTTTCATTGATTGTAATATCACATCTGTTAAGCAAAACTACATATTACTGCGAGGCTTTGCATAAAATCTTGCAAGCTGGCAATACTGGTGGTTAGTACCTTGATCCAGTTTACTTTTGAGACTCAAAATGCCATTAGATAGACAGCAATAAATATTTATCCCCATTTTTTGTGATGCAATCAAGTAGCTTATGCTACTTGCAATTTCAGTAAAATTTCATAGAAAAACTAAGTGGTTTCCCCATCAGACAGAAAGTCACCTAGTTTAAAAAAACCAACTAAAACCCAACAACCACAGAACACACTCTGAACCTTTTCTGTGGACTTTATAATGCTATTCTTGACTAATAATCTCAAAGAAAAAGTTGTATTTATTATCTGTTTTTCAGTGCTACATAGTAAACATACATTCACAGAAGACTTCTAGTATTAACAGGTAAGGATGCTGAGGTCATCCCTTCCCTATACCACTTCAATTTCTGGAACAAAAAAGCTTAACTCCAGATGTACTGATGTAAAATCAAGTGCACTCTGAATGCAGAGAGAGGTTGCAGATGGCTGTTAGGTGTTCTCTGATTGTTTTTATAATTTGTTTTATGGAGTTGATAGCAGATTAAATATTTTATGCTCATAATCCCCACAAGCTCTAGATATTTACCCTTGTCCTTTGAGGAGCAGAGAAGCCAAAGGCAGGCAGTCCCTAGCCACAGACTTTACACTGGAGACATAACCCACATTTACAGGATTAAAAAAATAAATAAAAATAAGAATAAAGACATAATCTGTCCAAATAGCATAGAAATGCGAAGCACAAACAGGATTTAAACATAAAATGTACTGTTTAAATCATGATAAGATGATACATTGAGAACACCAGTTTGTTTACCATGGTCCATCTCAGTGGCATTTAGTAGATGTCCTGTTGCATTACTGCTAGGCAACAATGAAGCACTTTTAACACTTGTGCTCCACCCTGAAAGAACTACAACACATTTGGGCAACAGCAGGATATAGAGACTGCCATTACTGCAACCTGCATTTGTCCATATAGCTTGTATGTTTAGTCTTGGCAGGCATCTCTAGTTTGTCGGGGATGCAGACTGGCTTTGTTCAGAAGTAGGACACGGCTATTTGATCATCTAAACTCAAACCAATTCCAAGATCCCTGTACAAGCTCGCTGTGGCACCACCCTCAATTACAGCTTAGCTGTCATATGAGATATATCCTTCAATCACAGTGTGCTCCCCATGCCATTGCATAGCAGGACACATTACACAGTGTGATGGTACTGGTGAGGGGGCTGTCAGCCACATGGATTGAGCAGCTGGCTTTGCATATAAACCGCACAAAGAGCCCTGGACTTCCTTTCAGAAACATAGTGATGGATCTACATATGTATAACTGATAAAATAGTAAAATGTGGTCTAGAAAAGGGCAATTTCTCCTAGGCCAACCAAATACAGAAAATGACAAAAAAAAACCCCAAGTAGTTATTAGTACCGAGAAGCATTTCTCTCACCCCTACTCCCTATACCCCTATTTCCTGGCACAAATCAGAGGACCTAAAGCCAGATAGTACAGTAGTGCCATCCCTGAGAAATGCAGAAGTACTATCCAGCTGAACATATTGGGGGGACTGTGAAGAAGTTGGTTTGGATCGGAGAGACTATTCAAGCCAGAAGCCCTACCCTGCCTGCCTTTTTGGATCAACCAAGAAAAGCTGGGACTCAAGTCTGAAATTCAGGTGGTCCCATATCCCTGTTACAGAGCTTCTACCTGCTAGAACACCAACACAGCGAAAGGCAAAGTGTTCTCATTATACGTGCCAGGTTCAGGTACAGGCCTGCTCACGGTATGTTCTCCATCAGAGATTTTGTCATCAAAGATTTGCTTCTACATGGGGTTTCTTATCTTTGAAACAGAACTGCCTCACTTTGACAATACAAATGTCAGAGAATAGAAACTAGGCCATTTCTGATGGCTAGACTGAGAGGCAGAGCATGCTGAGCCATTCTTCTGTTTATTGTGGTAACAAATGCATCTTGGGTGTATGTGTGTGCTGGAAATACCTTTTAAAAATTAAACAGTAGTTCTTCCATCTTTGTGTTTCACTCTTAAATTTTAAGCTAGCAGGAATCATATTTTTCTTTCAGTTTTATCACATCGTAATAGATGCTTTTGAATGTTATCTTTGCAGGAAGCAAACGAAACAGCCTCTCACTGAAACGAATGCTTCATAGTTCTCCCTGAGGATGATTCCAAAATGAAGGGCAGGGGGCAATGATATCAAAAGGATCTCCTCACCAACTGTTCTGGTGCGAGTGACCTTCAAAACAAACAAGTAGGGTGGCAGTTTGGTTGGTGGCATTGCCCTCTCCTGGCCAGTTTCAGCATAACCCTAACCCTTGTACTTGCCCCTGTTGAATTCCGGGCAAGGTGCATGACAAAGCCCTGTTACTGCTCCATTTCCTGCTGTTGTGATGAGACTGTCGTCGTGTCACAGCAGCACCACCAGTATCAACACATAAGCCTTCCTTCAAGCCTTCCATCCAAGGACTTTAAGGCACTTTATCAACATTCTCTGATTGTTTCGCATACAAGCTCTTGAGAAAGAAAGCTCAGTGGCCACAGTTCAGCTCTTGCCAATAAAATTTTGGTTGGGGACATAAAAGCAGCGAGGCTGATTCAGAAACAAAGGCTGTGAGGCTTGTGAGGCCATGACTGCAGTAATAGCAAAAAGAGCTGCCTAATGCAACTAA
This sequence comes from Pygoscelis adeliae, assembly GCF_000699105.1. NCBI lineage: Eukaryota > Metazoa > Chordata > Aves > Sphenisciformes > Spheniscidae > Pygoscelis > Pygoscelis adeliae. The sequence continues at coordinate 943,946 of NW_008825262.1, forward strand.
TGCCTTTGTGTCACTGAGCGTCCCCTCCCAACCTCCCCATCAAGTATCCAAAACAGAGGTCAGACACAAAAAAGACTCCTGGAAACTCACGGAGGATGCGGCAGGCTGTGATGTGTGTCGGGGCACCATGTCCACCAGAGTTCCCATGCCGGATGGCACAGCTCAGCTCAGTGCCAAGGGGAATGTACCAGCACTCCTTCCCCCTTGAAGCCTGAGGGGGAGAAGCAAATGTATTAAACACAAAGGAAAGAATTTTCTTAGAGGGAGAACAGACTTACCAACGAAATGTTTGAATATAACCAAAACAAAGGAGGAAAGTTGCCACCTTCTTTCATTGCCTGCAGAAAATATATTTAAGGGCTACAGTCTTAGGGAAATTTACATATTTTTGTATTTTCTTCCACATGTAAAGTATGTATGGTGGACAGAATTCCCCTGAAACACATGTGAAAAAGATTCCCGATTACATTGGCTTACACTGCACATAGGATCGAATTCTCTCTTCCCGTTTGTGGAGGGGGAATCCAAATTCAACAGAAGTCAAATATGCCAGCCAAAGCTGTACTGGTCCCTAGTGTCAAGTATTCAGGGTATTACTTAATTCAGTGCATTTAGCCCAGACAGCAAAGATTCATAAATAATTTCAGGAAACAATTCCGCCTACTGACATTTATATTTAGGAATTTTCTGATAATCTGTATTTTCTTTGCTTAGTCTTCCTTTAGAAGTCCAGAGTGAAGTCTGGTGAAAGGAAAGGTGGGAGAGTTTGGAAGAGTTAACAGAATGGAGAATGGTAAGATTCCTTGAGAAAGACTGAATGACAGTAGGAATCCCTGTTTTTAAGAGTCATTTAAAGGTGGGCAGGAGTGTAACCCTTAGGCAGATGGTCACTATTATCTTGGTTGTGTCATCCTGGTACATCTCTAGGGACCAAAGGTCAGGGGTAGAACAGGGCGGGTAACACAGGCAGAGCCAAGGGGGTTGCTGAATCTGTTCGGGGTGGAAGGACTTTGGGGCCCATTCTGCAAAGCGGGGCTGAGAACGAGTGAGCAGGGAGGCCACGAGGTGTGGGGCAAGGATCTGAGGCCTCGGAGGGGATGCGTGGCTCCAGGTGTCTCTGGAAGCAGGTCGGCCCGGGGGGACCGGAGCACGGGGATCCCCGGGAGCAGGGCTGGCTGGGGGAGACCAAGGTATAGGGAACGGTAGGCCCGGGGTGGGGGACTGGGGTATCGGAACGGGACGCGATCCCCAGGAGCAGGGCGGTCGCGGGGGCTGTGGAGGCCCTGGGGAGGGGGTGGCACAGGGAAAAC
>NW_008825262.1:945457-954832 GCF_000699105.1 Pygoscelis adeliae
GGGGGGCGAGCAGGCGCTCAGCACCCAGAGGGCCGCCCTGCGCCAAGGCGTTTGTCTGCAGCAGCGGCACGTCCCCCCGCGTCGGGCAGGAGAAGCGTGCGGAACCCTCCGGCTGGGTGGGCCCCAGGCCCCGGCTCTGCGGGCGCTCCCAGGGCCCCAGGGCGGCTAGCAGGCAAGGGCCTCCCCAAAAAGTGCAAATTCGTTAGTTAAAACTAAAAATTACATCTTTAATGTTCTAGGAACATTCGATACATTAACACTCATTTAACACTTGAGCATAACAACCTCGGGAAATGGGAGATACGCTCTCGGAAGCTTTTAATACTCGGTGCAAAACCAAGTCCTTTAGAAAAATCCTTATTGCAGAACATGTGGCTTTCACATTTTATCTATTCAAGGCCTGGTAAACAGGAAAAGTTACTGTACTACTACTGTTCCCTATGCAGAGCGTTTGATTATCTCTAAGATACGCTGTACTTGCAGAAACACCACCAAGCACTAGCTACTTTGGAAGTACTTACGGAAGCTAGAGCTCCTTAGGGAACAGGAGATAAACTACCCTTCCAGGCTTTGAGGCACTCACTGAAAGATAGTTTCTGCTGTAGCTCCCATTCATTCAGAACACAAAAGGGCTGATCCACAAATCGACAGAACTGAGTGGTGTGACTAAGTGAAAGCAAGTTCCTCTGAGCCAAACTCAGTCCTACTTACGTTTACAGCAAAACTGGTTTAACTCGATGGATGTGCAAATTTACACCACTCTGAGCCCAGGAGCTTGACCTTAGTGTCTCTGCAGCTTGCTGTCCCTTGCCCCAGCTCTCCTGCTGGGTGAGGAAAAACTTCAGTACCACACACTGTGCATGCCACTGCAATAACAGGCTGTTTCACTTAAAAATGACCTGTTGGAGTTTGCACCTTCTAGAAAACCTCCCATCTCCTGAACTACAGTCCATATTTAATAATGTTTCTAAAAAATCCAGTTTCTTCCTATGATGCAGAGGGCTTGACTAGAACTGAAGCCAGCATCCCTTTCTAGTTCTTGTACCAGCAATTCAGTGCAAGGAGGTACATTTGCCCAGCATGACCTAGATCTGGACCTGTGTCCCTGGCTGCCCTTCTGACAGCTGGGCTAGCAGGACTGAGCGCTAGAGTGTCCCATGCCTCCCTGACACGCTCTTGTAAGTAAATTCTGTGCCCATTCAATCCTCCTCAGTCCAAAGGACAGGTTTTCATGCTGGGCATGGAGTACAGAAAGGAACTTGGAGGAGCAGAAAGAGGAATCCTTGGCACTCAGAAGAACCAGCCCTTCCAATAACATAATCCTGTACCCATTATAAATGAAGGGCCTTCTACTGCGGACTTACAATAGCCCCCCACTGAAGTCAGCTGGATAGCATGGGCAAAAAATCCCTTTTCAGATAGAAAAATATACTGTAGCCATTATAAAAAAAGGGGCCTTCTCCTGCAAACATTACTCTGGTCCTGCTGAGGTCTACTGGATAGCATGGGCAAAAGGTAGAAAAATTGTAGGATTGGTCCTCAGAACACTTCCATCTTAGCAAATACTGCTCATACCAGCTTTATTTTTTGTAATGAGCAGGAACTCCTTCATGCTTTTTACATTTAGCTGAGCCATAATATGCAAAGTTATGTATGTTTATAAAATGTACCAGGATGTCCATTTTTAAACACTGGCAATAAACAGGTTGTCCCACGATGTGCATTTAGATATGCAGACCATTATTTAGGAACAGAATGTGCCAAGCATTGATTTAGTGGCTGAAGATACTGCTTGGGAGCCCTGCTCAACTGCCAATGCTGCAACTGCCAAATTCAATCCAGTGGCAGAAGCCTTTTGGATGATTGCTATACTACATTACTAACACTATTTTAAATCCATAAACAAATTCCCAAAGGTGTATCTGGGAGGGTTAGCAGAAAACACCACATGGTGTGTGCTCTATGTTACTGGGTTTTATAACTGACGGTACAAAATAAGAAAAAATGGAGGAAAAGTCCAAAGCCCTTTCTAAAGTTGACCAGGATTCATTCCCAGTATCTCAGGCATGCAGACAGCTGCTGTACTCTAAGGACTGGATAACTGCCCTAAATATAGGCAGTGGCTTTTAAACGGCTGCCTCGCAGTTAAACTGCGAATTTTCCTTGTTTCACTTCCAGTCAGAGCCAAGAGCTCACTACTCACTTCTGTGCATGTTGAGGTAAGGATGCATATCCGTACAGCCCTGCAGTGAAATAAATTGTTCTGTACCCCTCAGTTAATTCTGCATTTCTGGCCTTGGTTTTAGTGTGCTGGGCATGGTTATAGATGCTTTTTGAGAAAAGGGGATGCACATAGTGCATGACTGCAGTTACAGTGGCAGGTGTTGGAGGAAGACATTGCAGTAGACACTGTTAAAAGTTTCATGCCATTTCTTCACAGTATCATCCACATGTCATTCTGCACACTGCAGAATTTTCTTAACATTGACATAAAATCCTGTGGCAACATCTCCCTTGTCCCAGTATTGAATCCTGTATGCCATGTTCTCAAATTCATCTGGAGAGCAGCACTCAGCTGGTCCTGTGCCACAGCAGGAACTTTCTCACTGCAGCTCTGAGCTGTGGTTTTAGCTTTCATCAGCCAAAGAGCAGCTCTGTCTTCTCACAGCGCTGAGAGGAGATGGGTTGCCAGCTTCAGAGACAACTCTTCCAAGGGGAAGAGGTGTTTTTTGTCAGCAGAATCAGATAGGAAACTACTCATCATGTGAGAATAAATATGTCTGTGTCCTCCGAAGAGAAATGCAGGTGGAAGACACAGCCTCTCTGTACCTTCTCAGGGAGACTCAATGTGTCCATGAGGTTAACTTGCATCTACAGCATCTCTAAGTCTGTGAAATCCTTTTGCTGATGAAGGAGGAGGGGGCCATCAAGCCTTTTACACCAGGGTCCCATTCTTACTGTCATATTTCAGCCTGGGCCGGGGGAAGTTGAGGGTGGCATACTCTGTGGCATTCTGCATTTGTAAGTTCTTCACCTCTGCTGCAGAGCGCTCCCGGACCTTGGTGAACACTTGGATGTCTGCGTAATGAATGCTGTCATCCTGCTTCACACTCTTGGGTTTACTCACGGTGGCATAGACAGGAAACTCCGGGACATCTTCGTATGTTGGAGCCTTTGGGGAGAAAGAGCTCTGGAAGGTCAGCTCCCTGGGCTGCTGCTACACATGCCTTCCCCAGACCAGGCAGAGACACCCTGCACACTGCCCCCAGCACCAACCAGCCCTCTGACACCTCAGGCTCAGAGAGGGATTTCATCCTACTGCTTCTGCTGCACTTCAGGGGAAAAAAATGTGCCTGCATCACTGTGCAGCAATGCACGTTGCTCCCACAGCCATTAAAGCCTATACAGGATGAGATGAATAAGCTGCCCCATGTCCTCCCAGCCCATCTAGCCTAGGAAGTGGTGGTCAGCTCTGTCTTCTCAATATACAGTTAGGAAAACAACTCTGGGAAGCTGTTTACCTTCCTGCCAGGCTGATGCTGTTGGCTCTCATGTCTCACATTAGTTCCTGAAAAAGAAACACCAGCAGATCAGGTTAACACAACTGTTTATTGTTCCACCTTTGAATGCAGAAATGCAGCGTCTGGCCCATGGGCTCTCCCCACTGGACACAAATCAAATTTCCACCTCATCTGACACCCTCAACCCTAATGCTGTCTCTGAGGCCCGCCTCCAAGAAGAAAGCCTGGACTTGTTTCTTTGGAAAAAATAAGGTTTCCCAGGATGACAACATGCTGTGGACCACAGTGTTCTTGGCAGAACCTAGGAGAACAGACACAGCACAACGAGCTTCCTTGTCAGGCCCTTGGAGAAGTCAGATCCAGTTTTAACTTTGTTATTCCCTTTGCTGCCTGGCAAACATATCTTGCCCAGCATGGTCCAAAGTCCACAGGATACAACTGGGCTACTTAGGGAATGCACTTTATTCTGCGGGGCTGATGTCAGATGGATGTTTGCAGCTCTTACAGGAGTTTGATGCAGCTTCTGCTATGCTGCCACTTGAGAGTACTCACATGTGTTTTGATGTGAGACTCTGGTATTTTAAAGACACTGTTGAAGTCCCTTCCCTCCCCCTTGCCAAGTCCCATGGCATATCACACCCCTTGCTTTAAGTTTTAAAGTAATCTTGCCTCTTGCTTCTACCAAACTTCTCTTGAGGAAGGTTAGGTACAAAAGAGTATGGGAGGGGACGTCAGCCTCGGGGATCCAATTCACGGTCAACACTGACTAATGTCCGCTAACCAGGGGCTCAGTCACTCCACCTCTTCTTGTCCTCAAAGCATTTTCACAAATCCTTACCTTGCTTTTCTTTCTTTCTTTTAAAAGGCGAAGGGCAATTCCTGAAATCAGAGAGAGATGTCAACCCTGAGAAGCCCCAGCCTCTGCTCTCATAACATGCAAACCCAAATGCACCACCCGAGGGTACCACATCTGTGGGTAATGAGAAAGGCCCAAGAAGTGTCTCAGAGAAGAGCTGTTAAGCCAAGCCAGAACCTGAGTGACTCCTGCAGGGAGAAGGTCCAAAGGGGAGATGTGGGGATGTGTTTCCTTCTTCTGTGACACACCTACCATACCCCACAGACACTCCCCAGTCTCCTTGCCTTTCAGCCCTGCCTGGTTGTCCAATATGCATATGCATCAGAGTGAACGAGGACAGATTTCACCGTAGTCTTGCAACTACATTTCCACAGCTGTATGATGAAAGATGCAGGGTGCAGAGCATGATCTCAATTGGCACAAACCCCTTCTCTTAGGGCCAGATGCTCTGATAGCCCCATACCCTGTGCTTTGGCCCCCTTGCCCAATGAGTAGCTCTGCACAGACCTTGTGCAAATTTAATGTTTCAGATAGTTTTCCTGTTCTCAGTTTTCCACTTAAAACACAACCAAACCAAACAAGCGATGCACTTAATATAAGCCAAGCCAAACCCTAATCTCAGCTGTACCTGTGTGACCAGAGAGAGACAAGCCAAATACAGCTATGTTCCAGCCATGGAATAAACAGGAGCCAAATTCATTCCAGCTGTAACAACAGAGCCAGGAGCTGAGCTCCTGCAGGCTGGTGCTGGCAGGGGAGCGCAGGCTGCCCGGCAGAGCAGAGACGTGCCACATTCTGGGCCAGGTGCATGAAGGAAATGTTATCGTTGCATCACGCTCGGAGGGCTGGAGGAGAGCAGGTGCCAGCCCTTGTATGGCTCCTCCTGCGTACGCATGTCCATCTGGTGCTGGCTGCCAACCAACACAGCGTGCAGCTGAGCATCGCACATGGGTCTCTGCCTCTGCTGCAGCACAAGCAGCAGCTGAAAGTGGGCAGCTAGTGCTTTTAATGGGGCTACAGAATTACCAGGTGGTTCCCAAAAAGCATTACATGTCCCACAGCTTATGCATTTGCCAGACAGTCCTGCCACAGGCGGGAACAATGCAATGCCTGAGGCAGAGCTCTGCCCTTGCTGGCTTTTAGAGGCAGTTTCAGTGGGTGGGTGAGCAGGACAGCATGTGCAGTAATGCCTTTGGCACTCTAATGGCGAAACAAAAAAAGCATGAATGCAGGCAAAGAACTTGGAGACCTTCAAAATGGTCAGTAATGATTAACCAGACTTGCTAGACCTGGGAAGTCAAAGGCAGCTTTGGGGAAGGCAGGGTGGCCATGTGCCTGTGCAAAAGGATCCAACACTGCTCCTCATGTCGCTGCTGTGTGCTGCCCCACAGAGGCACCAGTGGCCCTCCAGTCCTTGGCAGACAAAATCTGGGGGGCTACCCCCAGGAATTAGGGGCCTAGCTCAAGGCAGCATTGCTTTGTCTTGTGGTGGTTCTCACTTGGCTCTTGCAGCTCCCTTCTCCACTGTCTCTATGAGCTTGTGGGGTCTCCAGGGCCCTCCATGCCGAGGCTTGTGTGCTACAGCACTTTGCTTTTTTACAGCATTCAGGCATGTTGTGCAATGTAATTAAAATAGCACCATTTGAAGCAAAACCAGCAGGGTCCCTAACCTCTTTCCTGGGAGGTAGGTTGCAGTATCAGCTTTCCAAGCTGCTCTTGCTTGTTTCGGTTGTCTTCCTTTGTAAAGAGAGCATTAGCAGCCAGTGTGTAGGCTGAAGCTATTCTGTCTGCAAGCTAATAACAGCCAGGCAGGAGATGGCATCTCCCAGCCTCAGATCTGCGGTAATTAGAACGGATGTGGCAAGGGAAACAAGAGCAAGGCAAACCTCTCCTCTCTTCTCAAAACCAGGTCAAACATGTTGTAACTACCTCACAGCCTGCTAGAAGCACATTGTATTCTGCATGACAGCACATATGTCCCTGCTCCTACATTGCTTCTTCCCCTTTCCCCATGTCAATGCCAACTGATTTCTGCCCTACACAAGCCTGCTTCACAGTGGGTTCTGAATTTTGGCATCTTTGCTGTCCATGCACACTGGAGGCCCTGAGTACTAAATGAAGTGGTGAGAATACCTGGGGCCTGCCCTCCACAGGGCCATACTAGCAGAGGTACCCAGACCTGAGGGCCCACTGTCCTTCATCAGTAACTTTCTTCTGTGAATAAATTTGCTGTAAGGCTTTTCTTTAAAGATTTCAGGAACCCCCTCAGTCTCTTGCTCTTTGCTCTGTCTCCCTTAGGGCCCATGCTTTGGTAGTGATCATTACAAGGATCTTCTGTCCAGGAGAAGGTGGGTGCTTACCTCTCCTGAGCCCTTTTGTAAGTCTCAGCTTTATTTAGGAAGCCCAGCTCTTTGTGGGCTGTGGTGCTTTGACACAGCTGTGGTGCTGAGCAAATATCCAGAAATAAAAGCAGTATAGGTGCCTGAACACCTGAACTAAAATTAAGTACCTATTTTTTTCCCTCTGTCACCAAGGCAAAGCTATGAATTATGCAAACTTCTGCAGTGTGGCTTTAGTGCACCAGTCTGCTCTTGGTTGTGGTCCTCTGTCGGTGTCTCCCCAGCCCACGTTACCAACAGCATATTCCCATTTGCCTTCCTCTCTCCTTGCTCGGAGCCCATTTGAATAGCCTACACAGCACAGGGTCAGCCTGGGAGCCTGAGGCCCTTCTTCACCCATGTGTTTCCGTGTGCAGAACACGGAATGATGCTTCTGGGGAGAGAGATCTGCTTTCTCCTCGCTGCACAGATAGATATTAGCACTTGAGTCCCACAGGGGTGCTGAGGTCCAAAGGGTCTTTGGCCAGAGCTTTGCCCTCTGCTGCAGGAATCTGCCAGAAGGTAGTAGTGACACCACCAGCAGAAATACCATCCCAGCTTCTTACTTTCCATGCAGCTGGGAAAAAAATCAAGTGGGACACAGCAGTCCTGGTCCAGTAACCTTGGGGGAGCAGAATTTGACATTGCCCCAGAGGAGCCAGCCTGCCACCATGCTGCTCCCCAAATGGAGCAGAAAGCTGCTCTCCTGCCTGGCCCTGCATAGATAAGTGACCTTCAGATTCTGGTTTATACTTCCTTTTGGAGGCAGAAGTGTTTGTGCATGGCCTGGCACTGTCTGGACCTGAAAGTGCCACAACAGCATACACTGTAATGGTGGTGTTTGTACTCTGGAGTCTCTGGCTTTGCCGGTCCATGCTGTGGCACGGCTCTCCCTGCCACACAGCATCAGTAGTGAGCCTGGCAACTGCAGCTCTGCGCAGGGGAACCAGCCTCTGCCCCAGGCATTCCCTGATCAGGCCCTTGTCTACTGCAGTAATGAAGCCGATGCCCTGAATGCTTCATTTACCCTCTGCCACAGGGCAGAGGAAGTAGAAAATGTGACTTTTGGTGGGGGACATGTCAAGAACCAGCCTTCCCCCTCCCACCTGCAGTTCCTAAATCACAAGCTCCTCTGCCCTCCAGCTCAGGGCTCAGGTTGGAAGGACCTCGGTGTCCTGAACCTCCTCCTCTGCTCCAGCCGCTAGGTGATGCTATGCCTCTTGTAATTATTAAAAAGCACTGAAGAATTTCTAATACTTTTAACAAATGCAGTGTTGGAGAGAATGTCCTCGGAGCTTCATCTGACATTCATGGCTCTCCCCCCTGTACCACTCTCAGAGCTGAAAATATTTCCACTTGGCACCGAATGATGCTCCACTGTGTCCTTTTTCTGTAAGCACGAGGTCCAGGGCACAACATGAGCCAGGAGGGATTAAACTATCATCCTCCCTCCCGGGGAGAAAAAGCAACATCATCTGAAAAACATGGCCAGGATTTCCCAAGTGCAAATGAAGCCTAGACAGACACAGGCATGGAGAGGGGCTGGATGAGCTGAGAGCAGGATGGGGTAGCTGACCTATAAGCCCTTAGTGCTAGCACTGCCCCAGGGGCCCCTCCCTGCAGTATGCCAAAGGGACACCTCACGGTGTGCACCTGGCCGGAGACCACTGGGGCAAGGACAGGGATTTTAACTAGATCCTTCCTAGAACTGAGCTATTCTCAGCTGCTGGCATGGCTGCAGGAACCCAAGCTGCCCATCCCAGGAGGTGCCACAGCCTGTCTAGCCTGAGACATGTGAGCAGCAAAGACCCTCCGCCTCCCCCTATCCTGCCTTTGGCAAGCAGGGGCTGCCCCAGCCTCCCGTCCCCGCCCCGGCACCTGCACAGCCGTGACCCAATGCCCCTGCTCGCTTGCTCTCAGTTTCTGTGTGAGCTGGCAAGGTGCAGGGCTGAGAGCCAGGCAGGAGCCCTGGCAAACCCAGCACAAGGAAGCAAAGCTTGCAAAGTCCACCCAAACTTCCACGCAGGCTGCCCGGAGCTTTGTCTGCCATCCCCATACCTGGCGGATGCTGTACTCACCATGGTCGCCCGCAGCTGCAGAGATTGCCCATGTCGCTCCTTTCTCCATGAAGCAGAATTGTTTTCTGGACAGGGAGAGCTTGTATTTCCTGGTTCCTGCTTGGCCCCTGGCTATTCCAAGGGAGTGTCTGGCAGTGTCAGATTTCTCTCCATCGCTGCAGAGACGCTTTGCTAGGCCCGTGCGTGCCATCTACCGGAGGGCTTGCCCTGGGCTCTCCGTGCCCCCAGGGCCCACGCTCACCTCTTGCTACCCAGGGAGGAGAGGGCAAGGTAGCAGCATGCCTCCAGGCCTCAGCCCTGGGGCTAAAATTCTGCTTTATGGTTTGTACAGTGGATGTCCCTCTGCTATCCCTCTTTCCCACCAGCGCCATCCTGCTGATGCCAGCAGTGATGCAAAAGAGGGTGGAGGAGGGACTTCAAATGTTCCTGAACAAAAGGAGAAACACCAGGGTGGGAGCTCTTAGTGCTGTTCCTGCTGTTCATCATTGCATCTCAAGCAGGATGTCAGAAAAATGTGTGGCTCAGGCTGGCATCACCAGGGA
>NW_008825262.1:954848-968963 GCF_000699105.1 Pygoscelis adeliae
CATATCTTCTTGGGAGGGAGGTGATGCCCCAGCAAAGGTGAGAGTAGGCTTGCAGGTCTACTCTCAGCTGAGCTCTGGTGCTGCTGCTTCTGCTGCAGGCAGAAAGGCATATGCAACCTCAGGGACATTACTGGGAATCCATTTTTTTAAAAGCTACCTAGGTGAAAGTGTAGAGATTTGTGCTTTTGAGAATGACAGAATCCCACAAGGGACCTTGCATCATTAAGGACCTACAATACAGTTCTTAGGCTCACCCCCTCAACCTGTCAAACAGGAACATTAATGTGCATTTTACCTCTCTACCCCTGTTGAGAGCCCTTCAGACTGTGGCTGGTCATTCCTGGACTGAATGACATATAGCTGATCTCTGGCAGCTCTAAGAGAGCTGATACTCAATACTGAAAGATACCATGTCAATGTAGTCCTCGAGCAGAAACTGTGCTCCACAGCTTTGATTTGGCAGTCAGCTCCACTTCTGTGCAGGCCTGAATGCCTCATGGGATGTGCTGACAAGTAGGTAAGTTTTAAGTCACCTTTCTCGCAGACTATCTTGGGAACTGGCCCTAGACCCCTACTCCAGCTGTACCCATGCTCTCAGCCAGGCTCACAGCATCATTTATCATCTGCCCAGGTGCAGAGCAAAGCTTGTACCTGTGCAGAAGTGGCAGGAGGAGAAGGGTTCTGCTTTGGAAGGACCACGGGGCACAGCTGCTCCCTTAGCTGAATCCTGGATGAGCTGCACGGTGAGCTGCAGAGCTTGCTCCAAAACTGCCCCTCAGCATGTAGCTGGAGAAGCTGCACAGCTCAGCCTGCACCACAGCACCCCGGGGAGAATTTAGGATCGGATTTATGCAGGCAGATGGGATTCAGTTCTGGTCCCAACAGGACCATGTTCTCAGGGTCCTGCAAAGACCGGGTGGTCTCAGGAGTCTGTCCCTGCTTGGGAAGTTGCAGACTCTATGTCTCCAGGTTTGCCACAGACACTGTTGATTTAGTGAGCCAGTGTCTGTTTTGATTTCTGGGATAACTTGGGCTTTGTTGCTTTGTGGAGAAGAAAAAAAAAAAGGCTGGGAGCCTGTTCCCATCAGCCCTTTTCACAAATACTGGAGCTGCTGGTTTGAGCTCCATCAGAGAAACAGAAAGGCATCAAAAACACTGGCAGAGCTGGAGAGCATTTGGCTGCCACTCTGCGTTTCCTCCTCAGTCTGTGTCTGCAGGGATGAAAGAGAGCATGGCTTCCAGTGCTCCTGCTCAGCAAACCGATCAGGCTATTTTGTGCAAAGCCTGCTAGGGTGCAGATGGACAGCCCAGTGGCTGACACCAGGCAGTGCCAGCCCCTCGCACTGCATCACTGCTCGGGGCAGCTGTCTTCATGCACTCAGGGACATCGTCTGGGTAACAAGCTGTGCAACTGGCACAGGACGAGCCTGCAAGTGCCCAGCAATAGAGAATGAACTTGTTGGAGAGCAAAGACAGGGCTAATAAAAGCCAGAGGAGGAACAGAACTGTGTAATGACTACTAATGCTGTGCATTTCTATTGCAATAGTGTCAAGGTACCTCGGACACTGAGGGACTGAGACCACACTGTGATAGGTGTGGTACAAGCACACAACAAGCTGGCATTGTCTATAAAAAATGAAGGCGAGAGAGCTCTGAACTGTTTTGGGCACTTTTGTCTTAGAATCTGCTCCCTGTGCAGCTCCGGCCCTGGCTACACGCTGTTTTCAGCCCCCAATGGTTCAGCCACCCACAGCCCTTGGGTTGCAGAGCCAGAGCAAGGCCAGATGGCATTTCATGCTCTAGCGTGTGCCATGTCTGCACTGTGTGTGTATGTGCACTCCTTCAGCCAGGCACCCTTTGCCCAGCTTGCAGGTCATATGTTGGCCATCCTCCCTATCCCAAATCCAGTGAAGATGCTTATCCTAGTGAAAGGAGGCCTGCAGTGAGCGAGGGGACCATCGATCCTTCTTACCAGCACAGAAGATGCCAGATCAGAGACAAAGAAAAGTCTTTTATAGCTGCTGCTCTGAAGTGGCTGTGAGTTTGAGGAATCCTTTAATGGCAGGGGGCTAAAGAAATTATGGCCATGCCTGAGCCCACACACAGACACAGGTCTCTGCCCTCACCACAGGGATATGGGCTCAGGAACTCAGCCCTCCTGGGGCTTAGAACTCGGGTGGGTGCTGCTGCGAGTGGGATGTGGTATGTATCTGGTGCAGTGCATGAGGCTGACACAGTGTGCACTGAGGAGCAGAGAGAGGCTTGTACACAGGGGAGCAGTTAAGGACTGGGCTGTTCCTGCCCTTAAAAGCAGCTGCTTCAGGTGATTGAAAGTCACTAGCCCAGGATTATCTCTGGAATTACTATTAAGGACTTAGACAAAGCCTGTTGTAAAGGTGATTTTTATTTTGACAGTGTCTGAAATACTTACTGGCAGCAGCTTATCTGGTCCTACTTCATGAGTAAGGGCATCCCTCAGCAGTACAGTGAGTGTGGGTAGATCTGCACTGGGGGGGGGTGTGTGGAGGCTTTACCATCCTCCCACTTGCTCTCATGAAGCTGGCAGGCAGGGCTGCTCTTAATTTGACTCTGATCCTCATTGCTGGCAGGGGCCCTGAGAAGTAGAAAATAGCTGCATGGTGATTCACTTTGGTCGGGATCCCACTTTGCCTGGCAAGTGTGAAAGAGCAGCCTTATACCAGTGTTTCAGCAGCCGAGGAGCTATGCTGCGTGGGATAGACTCCTGAGCAGGGCGTTTCTGGCCCTATGTATTCATGGAGGCAGAGTGCAGAAGCCTGGTCACATCCCAGCAGGGAGAGGGAGAAGCTCTGTTCACAGGGACCTTGGAACATCCTCTCTCCTCTGGGGGAGGGCTGCACTGAGGCATGCCAGGGACCCCCATATTTGGCCAGTGACACAGCACTTTGGCTGCTTTAATTGGCTCTGACAAGACAAGGATTGCAACTGGCACCTGCTGAGCCCTCGGGGCCATCCGAGGCAGCAGCTGCCACCGCCAGCAGCACACACGATCCCTGGCCCAACATCACAAGACTACGGAGACACTTCTCATGTAGCCGGTAGCATCATGGTGCCTGGACAAGGATCCAAATTCATCCCCTCTGTGACTCTACAGAGAGTGCTGGGATGCCAGCAAGGCACTTGTGATCTGAGCAGAGCCTTTCCCTTCAGCATGTTGGGGTTCTCTCCCCTCACAAGGGCTGAAAAGGTTTGTGTGTGAACAAGCCTTACATCCCATAAACTAGAGGGCTGAAGCAAGCAGAGACCGTGGCTTGGCATTTGTTTACTTGGGCTAACTCCAGCCCCAGGTATGGAAATGCACAGTGAGCCTCCAAGAGCCCATCACTCTACATCTTTTCTCCTCGAGGCTACTGCCCACTGTGGGCTCCCTACAACAGCAAGCAACTCCAGCTGCACCTGAGCCAGGAGGGCCAGTCACAGGGGTCCCCCTGGCTGCCCAAGGGCAGAGTCGCTCCGAGTCCCCACTGATGCCATTTCCACAGATGAGCTCAGTGTGAACTCTCCGCTGCTCTGCTCCCGGCATCTGGAGCAGCTAAGGCACTGTCCATCCTTCCTGCTGCAGAGTAGCTTGGCCAGAAGCAACATGAATCGAAGGCAAACCAGAGAAGATCAGAGGCAGATTTATTCCTCTTTCCTCCTGAGAGCTGCAGGCACTTTTACAGACTGACAAGCACCTTCCGTCTCCACAAAGGTCAGCTATCAGCTCAGAAGTGAGGCACTGGGATCATCTCGTCCCTCTTCCCAGTACCCTTCTGGGCTAGAGTACAGCAGCTGTTTAACAGCCCACTGCGACACAGCCTCACAGTTTAGGGTAAGAGTGACCCTTGCTATTTGGGGTGAGAGAAGAGCACCCTGCATGGTGCTCAATAAGCACTTGACCTAGGAGAAAACTTGCATTACAGTCCCTCACACTAACACTTTAGTCCCCCTCTTGTTTCAGTTCCAAGTCCCTTTTTCCAGCCATCAGCCTTAAGAAGCAGAAGTCTGGCATACACATGGCTGCCTCACAGCCCTGCTAAATGCTGATGGTGAGAAATAGGGGTCTGGCACCGTGGATTCCCCATCCCTGTCCCCCTCCCTCCCTGCTCAAGCCCAGATCTAGGGCCTTTAGGACTCTTTCTTCCCTTTTCCTTCCTCAGACTGTTCTTCTTTCCCCACTGGCTGCTCCTGTTGGGTGATCTTCACCTCGTTGACTCTGGCTTTCACCTCCTTCCCCGTCCGGGGAGCCACAATGCTTAAGATGCCATCGTGGGACAATGTGGCTCTCACCAGCAAGGGGTCGACATCCAGAGGGAGGATGTAGGTCCTGGTGAACTCTCGGGAGATGAAGCCATGGCGGTCAGCCTTCTGTGGGTGCTGCCCCATCACCTCCAGCAGGTTGTCTACGGTGCGGACAGTGAGCTCATCCGGCAGGAAGTGACAGACATCCAGGAACACCTGGAATTTGTGCTCATTGAGGCTGATCTCAGAGGTGCCTCGATCCAGCTGCTTATTGATCCGAGGCCTGATGTAGTAGCCATGGTACAGGACAGGGGCTAAAATCTCACATGGGGACACACCTGAAAATGAGACTCAGTGAGGAGTGTGGGGTTTCCAGAGGAAGGAGTTGGAAAAGGATTGTTGGCAGCAGATAGGGGAGGGTGACAGGAGGAGGCTGGGATCTGGCAAACACCTTGGTTTTGCCACCACATCAGCACAATATGGACAGAGTCTCTTGTGGTTCCTACCTTTGTGTCTCCAAAACACACACAGACCCAGATGCCCGCCAGCCACCGCCTCCTACCACATAGCCGGCAGCTGCCAGCAAGCCAAGGACTGGCATCCAGCTTTCGCATGTCTGCTGGGTGGACAGGGAGGGACTGGTAGGTGCACTGGGCGCTCTGCAGTGCAAAGCCCACAGCCAGAGATGGGCATGGAAAATGCTGATGGTGAAGAAACTGTCCTGAAGAGCTAAAGGCCTTTTGTGTGCCATTGTCCAGGGGGCTTTCCTTGGAGCTTTTTGCCTTTTCATGCTGTTGTGCTGGTGCTGAATGGTTCTGCTGCTGCCCACATTCCTTCCTCTCCGCCAGCCACTACCCGGCTTTATGCTGAACACCCCAGCTCAGCTTTTCTCCACTGCCCCCGGCTGCAAAAACTCCCCCCCACCCCGACACATTTTGCTCCATGTTTGCACAGCATATGCATGAATGCCAGACCATTGGGGGCATGAGGGAGGGACAGGAGAGACAGCAGTAGGCATGGATGGAGGAAGTGGACCTGATGAGAGAGGCTCTGGCTATTCCCTGGCTATTCCCCCCTGATTTGACCTGGGTTCTTATGCTCAGAATTCCTTGGCTCCAGCTTCCCTGGCCTGCTCTGGAGCTCAGTCTCCCCAGGGGGACTCCACCAGCCCTCCTGCACCAGAGGAGAGAAAGGTGCCAAGGGGATCCCATCTCCTTTCTTACCTTCTCCAAAGTTCTGGTCATAGATCTTGCTAGGGTTGGCAAACTCGTACTCCGAACTCATGGGGTAGGCGTGGGGGACAGTCCGTGCAGCCATAGCGTGTCTGGGAAGGGGACCTTCCAAGCACTCACTGCCTCTGAGAGTGAAGGCTGCAGATTGCAAGGTTTTAATTGGGCGAATTCCACAGGGAGGAGTGTGTGATAAAAAGATGGACCAAAATAGCCACGCACACAGGCCCCAGGATGCCTCGCCAGGGTGACGAGGGAAGCTTCTCACTGCATTCCAGCAAGGAGTGCAGGCACTGCCTGCAGTCAGGGACGCCTCGGGAAAATCCCGCACCTCCTCCCAGCCTCTGAGATCCTCTCCTCGAGCAGAGGGTGCAGGAGGCAAATGGGCAACCAAATACAGCAGGGAGGCACAGAGGTGAGCTGAGGGAGGCTGAAGTAGGAGAAAGCAGGACAGACCCCAGGGTCTGCTGCCTGTGATGCTCCCAGAGGCAAGGGCCAGCAAGAAGGATCATTGCAAGCAGGTTCAAGAAGTCCCTGACACTGGTCCTGCTGGCCCTGAAGCACCCCGTGGGGACAGGGCAGTAGCTAATGCTGGTTGGTGCTTGATCAGCTCATGTAAAGTCACATGAAGTCACTATCACACCCATCGCCCCACTGTGAGCTTAGGGCCCAAATCAGCCCCTCCTGTGCCCTACACAAAGAAGCTTGATTTTCCCAGAAGCTGAGTGGACGGCTCAAGCCTTTTGTTCCTGTGAGTGGTGAAGTGCTGCAGGTAGTTAAGCAGAGCTAGAGAGGATCCAGATCCCACTACTGACACCTCCACATCCAGAACTGTGCTGCTGCAAGCTGGCTGTCGAGACTGTCCCCTGGCCAGGGCTTTGGCACAATGTAATGAGACCTGGAGAAATGCCTGTGCCAGAGATCACAAGTTAACCAGGGAACTGAAGCTGGCATAGATTCAGTTTTATTGAACTGGGAGGTCGTGGTGGTGGGGAAGTAGTGCCCAGTTAAGCTCCTTGTACCCTGAAACCAGAGATTTCCTTGACTCCATGTCCCTGCAGTATGAGAGAGCAGGTGCACTGCTGTTGATGTAATGGGGAATTAGAGAAGGTATTTATGGCCTGAGCTTGCACAGAGCAAATTCTGCTCCCTATTCTTGCAGGCAAGCTGAGAGGAAGAGGGTCAGACCCTTTTACAAAGGTCTGGTGGTGCTAGCAGTAAGAACGATGTGCCTCTGAGCCAGTAATTGTATTTAAGCTGCGAGCTCTCAGAGGCAGAGACTAGCTCTTGTCCTTTAAGGACAGTTGCTAGGCTGAACCCATTCCCGTGATTTTGGTTCACAGGCGAGGCAGAAATTAAAATAAATGTGTGAAATAAGACGTATTAGGAGCATAATTATAGAAAATCGGCTTACTGCAGGGGCACAGGCAGGCAGAGGTAGCTTGCATCCCTGAGAAGGCATGTTGCAGTGTAGCACCACGGAGGCCATTGGCATGCCTGATTTATCTCTGCTCACAGCCCTCTGGAGTACTCTGAGGTCACAGAGTGTTGGGCTTTTCTGCTCTCTCCAGCAAAGTGGTTTCTGTAGTGGGCAAAGGACGAGAGGTGTTGGGCTGAAGCACTGTGGAGAAAGCCATCCTTCATTCGCACACACACCAGTGGGCATGCACTAAGGCAGCGGGGCTTACGGGGCTGCAGAGAGCCACACTGCCAGGGGGTATCTCAGCAAAGACCTCCTGGGATCTTTCCTGCCCTCTGACTAAAGCAGGCCTGTTACTTCCTTGGCCTTAAGGAGAGCCAAAGGAAATCTCTAGTCTCTTCCTAGGCTGGTGGGTGATATGGGGAGCTGAAGTCTCAGCGCTGGCAGTGGCAACAATGGCCCCTTGTCATTTTCCCTGTGACCCAAAGATAGGAGCTGCATTGATCCTTCTGGCATCCAAAGCAGCTGGGAACATCCGCCAAGCCTGCCTGGGACTCTGCAGATAAACAAGCACGTGGGGAGCGGGGCGGGTGGCTGGGCAGTTTGGCTTCTTGCTGCCCCATTAGGCTCCTTTTCTTCTTCTCCCCTTCCCCCTCCTCCTCAGCAGCGTGTTCAAATCCCCCAGACAGCTACTGGGCACTGCTGAAGGGACCAGCCCAGGAGTGGGACAATAAAATCCCTGACACCACTGTTCAAGAGGCCTCGGGCGGGGGGGAAGGCCAGGCCAGCTGCACGGGTATAAAGCTGTCCCCTGCTCCCGGCACAGCACTGCAACACAGTTGTTTGCCAGGCTCCTCCAGCGCACTCCAATGGATATCACCATTCATAACCCCCTGATCCGCAGACCCCTGTTATCTTGGTTGGCACCAAGTCGTATCTTTGACCAGATTTTCGGAGAGCACCTGCAGGAGTCAGAGCTGCTCCCTTCTTCCCCCAGCCTCAGTCCCTTCCTGATGAGATCCCCCATTCTTCGGATGCCCAGTTGGCTAGAGACGGGACTCGCTGAGGTAATCTTCCCTTCTTAATGCTCTTTGTTATCGCTATGTGCACATCCTGATGGGTCTGGAGCTGGAGACCCATGAGAGCTGAGAGCTTGGAAGCTGCTTGTAGGTGATTATTAGGAAAAGACTGGGGAAAAGGGTGCTGTGTTTGTGCCTCTGCTCCTCTGCATTAAGCAAGAACCTTTGCATCCTCTGATAATCATTTGTGACTGAGAGCAAGCATTGCCATAGTGTTGGGAATAGAGGCAAACTGAGCTGAGTGTGTGCGGGAAATGACTGTAAGAGCTGACGAAGAAAGGAGGAAGCCTAATTTCCCTGTCTGCTCTGGAAAACATTCAATCCCACTCCCTCCTGAGAAGCAAGCAGTAGTGGGTAGTGGGCAAGGGTAGTGGGATCCTCATGTCAGGCAGTGTGGGAGCTCAGGGCTGCTGAGGAAAAAGGGGCCTATTTTAAAAAGTCACTGCTGAGGAGAGCAGCATTTTAAGTAAGATACAGGACCCAAAGGATCATGAAGCAGCCGTCTGTTTGCTTCAGGGGCTGAGCCAAGACGCACGCAGTTCAAACAACCTTGCCTGTTCTGTGAGTCAACTGTCTTATTTACAAGTAACTTGTAGAGCTATTCTAAGCCAAAGGAGTGAGAGGAAAGTATTTTTTTAACCTTTGCATAGTGTTTCCCTTGATTTAGTGACGTGGGTCTGGCTGTCCACTGAAGAGCCATAATAAGCACCACAGATAACAACGTCTGACTATCTCAGTGGAGAAATCTTCACAAACAATCTAGAAGTAGGAGGAAGCACTTAGACTCCCAGGTCAAACTGTGGAAACCAGTAAGCCTAGAGCTGGCACAGAGGCTGCCTCCACACCCCAGAGCAGAGCTCCAGAAGGCTCGCATGCTCCCTGATCACAAATGCAGCAGGAAGGCAGAGACAGCCCGCTCATATAGCAAAGTCCCACAGACATGTCCAAGACGGGCAGAAAATGCAAATTCAACCTCAAGAAGCAGCAAAAAGCAGTATTTGTCAGAGGTGATAAAGTGCAAAATGGAAGGGAAGGAGGTGAGATTAGCAGCAGGTGACTCAGAGTTTCAGCAGAAGTCCTGCTGCTCAGATAACAGAGGTGAGCAGTGAGGCAGTACCACTCACCAGTGACACATTATTTGGTTTACTAAAGAGTGACGATGCAAGGGAAAGCCTGCAAGCCTGCAGATGAGCTGCAGTCAGCTGCACAGTCAGTATTTCTTTTGCTTGAAAGACTTGCAAAATCCAGCCACAGAAACTGGAAACCTCCAGACATTCTGTAAAAAGAATTGGATGCGAAACCTGTATGCCAACTAAAGAGTCAGTTTTAACAAATTCAGCTTAAGAGAATCTTTTCCTCACTCCCAAGGAAAACATTTATCCCATGTGATCAAGAGAAAGCATTCACATTTTAGATGCTGTAGTGATGGGCATTAATGTAACAGGCCAGCAAGGGACAAAGCCACCCAGATCAGAATCCCAGGATCGAATGAAGGTCAGACGGTGCATGTGTAGATACCAGTTTGAGTCTTGAACTGCTCTATTCTGAGAGCCTTTTTAAGCTGAAACCCTCACCTGCCTTTTCTGAAGTCACCTCCTTGTTTTGCAGATGCGACTGGAGAAGGACAAATTTTCTGTAAATCTTGATGTGAAGCATTTCTCCCCTGAGGAGCTAAAAGTGAAGGTGCTTGGGGACATGATAGAAATTCACGGGAAACACGAGGAGCGCCAGGTACTTCTACTTTAACTGTGCAACTGATAGAGTCAGTGTGAACTTCCTCATCTATGGTTAAACAAGGAGACTGCAAAACAATCCTCTCCTGTGCTCATCTCAAATACTTCTAATGTTTTTTATCAACCAATCCTAATGGAAGATGCTCTGTGCAACCCCCCCAGTTGATCCCAGACTGGGCAGCAACAGGGTGGAGATTTATTGCTGATGTTACACGAACTGTGAACTGAACTGGAAAGTCATCTTTGAAATGGGCATTTCTGGGCCTCCCTCTTTCTGGGAAGAGGCCAGGAATGCAGGGAGGCCTTCAATAAGCTAACAACGAACTGTAATAATTAAACCACATAGTGAATCAGTGCATTGCCCTGTTCCGTTACCATGAGGCTACCTCTTCCTGAAAAAGGCCCATCTATCAGTTTGTAATCCTTAAAGGCTGTGTTCTGCTGTCAGTCATCCCACTGCTTGGTGGCTCTGGAGACCTGTGTGGCAACTGGGCAGACAGAAGTCAAAAGCCATGTACAAAGCTATATGTAACAGGGTTTGCCAGTCCCCATCTCCCTCCCACCCCCCACCTCCACCTCCTTGCCAGAAGGAAACGAATCCGCATGATAAAGTAGCTATGTTACTGGGATTGTCAGCTCTAAGAGCTTCTGGGAGCACAGATCTGTCAGGAAATACAGCATTACTTGTAGCAGCCTGTAATCCTGACATAGCTTCTGCAAATTTTTTTGCCTAAGAAAATAATCAAGCACTATGGCAGAGATCAGCTCACTAGAAAGCTGTGTATTACTAGAGCTCTGGAGACCCTCAGGAACAGGTGTGGTTGGCACTGCATGTAGGTCTAGCTGCTGCATCTTAGGAATGACATCACATCACTGTGCAATGAAGCCAGTCTCTAGCTGGCACAAGAGCTGGAACATAAAGCCTCCTCATGTAAACACTGTACCTGCAGGCACCTGCAGCCTAGGTACGGCAGTGTCTCACTTCGGCCAGTCTTGGCTCTTTAAAAAGGGCATCTCATAATAAAAACTCTTTTAACTTTCTGAAAAGTTTTCCTTTGAGAGCTGGAGCTTCCTGATCTCAGACTTTATGCAAAGGGCCCATGGCTTAGGTGGAACTGAGTGAACATTTCTAATCAGGGCTGTTCCTTCTCTTCTCCTTTTGAAGGATGAGCATGGCTTTATTGCCAGGGAGTTCAACAGGAAATACAGGATTCCAGATGATGTGGACCCTCTG
This sequence comes from Pygoscelis adeliae, assembly GCF_000699105.1. NCBI lineage: Eukaryota > Metazoa > Chordata > Aves > Sphenisciformes > Spheniscidae > Pygoscelis > Pygoscelis adeliae. Next base: position 965,805 of record NW_008825262.1, read on the forward strand.
ACCATAACCTCATCACTCTCTCTGGATGGTGTCCTGACGGTGAGCGCACCGAGGAAACAAAGTGACGTCCCTGAGCGCGCTATCCCTATCACCTGTGAAGAGAAGCCTGCCATTGTGGGAGCCCAAAGGAAGTAGGCTGCTATTTAAAGTCACCCCGGGGGGCCATTCAAGAATACTTTTCATCAGATGCCAGCTATACTGAATGGCTACTCTTATTATTTATGCTGAGTAAGTTTACTAACAAATAAAACATGAATAAGCAGTTTGTACTTTTGTTTTGAGCACTGAGGACAAGGGAAGTGTTGGGCCAAGAAAGCTGTGTAAGGTTGCTGTGCAGGGAAACATACCTGGCATCATTCTTGCTTACAGCTTGAGTGGCAGGTGTGTCCAGGAGAGCTTGTCTTGTGTTCAGAAACACTTTGCTCGTTTCACTTGGTGCACTCTAATGTTTTCCAAACATATAATTGCATGAGCATTTTCCTTCACTGTTGCCAGAGGATTTCAGAGTGTTTCACAAGCAACAGAAAAGTTTCTCCAGTGGAGATCAGACTGGTGAAACAACTTCATGATAATCGAAACCCATTCGAAGTGTGGGTATTAGATAACAACTGAATGGAAGACAACTGTATCTTAAATCTCTAGAATGACTCATGTTATGGAGAAGCATCCAAGTGCTGCAACCAATTCAGAGCAGTTGCAGATGAAAACTGCATAACTGCAGTAAACACAGATGTATCCAGAGAGGAGAAAAACATCCTGCTCTCATGGTGCAAATCACATCACTTTGAAAGTATGTTGTCAGTGCCCTTCAAACAATGAACAGGATCTGAAGTCTACAGAATTAATCTGATTTATGTTAACATTGTTGAGTGGTACAAAACACTACTAAGTCCTTCTCAGGTGTCATCATCTGCTTAGCACCTCTGTTCTACCCCAAAACCCACCTAATTGCCAAGGCCTAGTGTTTCCTATTAGCTGGTTCTAATAAGCTCTTCCAGTTAAGGTGTAGTTGGGCTTGACTGACAAGGCGCAGAGTGACTGGTGACTTGCAGTCACCTCTGCACACAAAACAAATGACAGAAACACACATAGGTTACAAACAATACAGCTTAGAAAGCAGGAAGAACGTTTTTCTCATGATGCTACGTGTAGCTTTAATGCGTGGCAGGTCTTTTTGCTTGAAGGATATCCTTGTAGCACAGCTGGCAGACAGGCCTGTTTTTCTGAAGGCATAGTCTGCAGATTCTTTCCATCTCTGCTGCTTTTCCTGCATCCTTCTTGTTCCTTCTCTGAGTGTTGGACACAAGCAAAGAAAATGCTGCTATATGGAGGCTTGTAGTCTATTGTGTAGCAGGACTGAGCAGCTGGGTTGAACGAAGCACGTTCCAACTCAGGGTGGTGGCCTGGAAACCAATGAGGTTCTCGTTCAAATCCTAAAAGAATAAATGCAAAAAAACTTGAGGAAGTAGGTACAAAATAGTAAGAATATATCCAGAAAGTACAACTGAGGAAATAATTTCTATAGAGCAGGGTATTGTTAGGCTCAAACTCAGGAGCAAGAAATGGGAATTTGAGCGAAAGCTCCTTGGGGATAAATGTGATGAGGTTAGCTAGACAAGAACACTTGAAATGCAAATACCACTCCCCGAATGACTCGAAATACCTGTTCTGGGGTGGCACAGGAGCACAACTCAACAATGAGAAAATGACAGAAAACAATTCTGTCATCTCTAAGCAAAAATGTCATTCAGAAGCTCCTCTTTAGCTACACTACAGATCCAACAGACTATGTTTCAGTTCTGTGCATGTACTTTTTATTCTCTGGTGCCTTCCCCTGTTGTAATCTGAAGAGCATGTTGTTTCAAAGCAGTGAGTATACTGAAAAGAAAAACTCACATTTGGCATGGCTAAATATAAGTAAAAAACTTTAACAATTTATATCTTACAGGAAGACCAAAGTATCTGCAATTTCAAATCAGTCTAACCTAAGATCACAAAGCTTCGGTGATGACTTGGATTCACCATCTGAACAGCAAAGTAAAGAGAGCTGGACTGGGGCCACTCCTGTTAAAAGGAGTAAGACTGAGTTTATACAAAAAAGCATTCCTCACATCTTTACTCCTGCAGTGGGACTGCTGTAGGGCACTCACCAGAGAAAAAGGTGCCGACTGTTGCCTTTCTGCATTTTTAAAAAACAGTAGAAAAGACTAGGAGCAGGGCTGCAGGAAGGGAAGCTACTCATGGGAGGCTTACCTTTGATGTATTTGTAGCTGGGGATGGAAAAGGTAATGCCCTGTGTGCATGACAAATTAAGTGACCAGTGATCATCTCAACTGAGATTTGCTATATCCACAGTAAGAAAAAGCACAAGGACATACCTGGGAAGGAAGGGGCTTGGGCTGCACGATTCTCTGGATATCGTATCGCTCTTCATTCCGGTTCCCCATAAGGGTTTTCGTTGAGTAATCATTTTCATTGGTGGTGCACCTCCAGCCATACTGGGAAAACTTCGAAGTGCTGTCCCAGTCCATCCATAGTTCCCCATGGCCAGTAGCATGCATTAAGGAGCCATGGAGGGAGTTGTACAAAAGATCTTGGACATGATCTGGCAATAGAAATCAAGAACTCCCTAGGATCAGCCAGGATCTCAACAGCAGGTAACATGACATGGACTGTTGTCCCTTCCACCCCCCTGGTGACTGGAGAGGGACCTCCTATACTTCCATGTGTGACAGAGGGCATCAGAGAAGAACTGCGTTCCTTCTTGATGCCAAAAAGCACTTTTTTTCTTTTTTTTTTTTGGGGGGGGGGATTTTTTGGTCCAAAAGGTAACTTACCCCCCCTTTGAAATAGACGAAGTGATTTACCTGAGGCCACAGGTACCTAATGCCTGAACCAGGGCCAGACCTCATCAACGGCAGGCGGTAGGTCTCTGTTGGCGCTTGCCTTTGCCAATTTTAAGCCTTCCACTCTCATTACCCATGTGACTCCTGAAGCACTGTCCGTGCCCCGTGCAGCAGCTGAAGGCGCACAAATAGAACAGGCAACAGTAAAGCATCGCTATTCTCTCTCAAGCAGTAACTTGCAGTCCTGGGACTGCAGCGGCCCGCCAATTACAGCTCCAGGGGCGCCGGCAGCTATTTGGGCCCTGCGCAGAGG
>NW_008825262.1:969392-974249 GCF_000699105.1 Pygoscelis adeliae
AGCGGGGGCCCGTGGGCAAAGCGACGTAGGAGGCCGGGACGGGGAGGGAAGCGGCGTCGCTGGCGCTCGGCGGTTAGCTGTAACCGCTTTTCTCGTGACGGTCGAAGCATGGCTCTGGAGCGGCATGCCTTCCTTAAACCTGGGGCCCGGCGCTGCGGTGCCTCCGGAGGTAGGAGCTGTCCGGTCACTTTATAGCCCTTCACCACTCCGGGCAGCTCAGAAGCCCACTTTTGCCACGAGGAATTGGAATTGTCCAAGAGGCTAAATCAAATACCCTAAAATCTAATCAGACTGAAACAGTACTGAAACAAGTAGCCGGTTAGCAGCAGTCTCTGCGAGAGAGCAAAGGGAGCCCAGGCTTTCAGGTTTTCCTGATGCACGTGAGTGGGAAGGTGCCTGTCAGCTGCCGCTCTGACATGCTTAAAAATGGACTAGAGGACTTTAATTGCTACCTTTCTTTAAAATTTTCTGTAACGATAAACATCAGAGTCTTGTTTTTCGTTTACTTTTGAAGGAGCTGAAGTTGTGTTTTCTGTGGACTGCACCAAGCTGAAGGACTATTTTTTACCTGAAAAAAGAGAGTTTGACTGTATTTATTTCAACTTCCCTCACTGTGGGAGAAAGGCTGGGGTAGTGAAGAATAGAGAGCTGCTTGCCCACTTTTTCCATAGGTGAGTAAACCAGAAGTAGTTCTGTGCTAATTGCTGTGATACAGATTTCTAGCCGTGTTTTTCTGGCACTATAAAAAGCTACAGGTGTTTTTCTGGCACTATAAAATTTCTGGATGTGCTAGCAGGATTTTTCTTGTTGCCTGGCTTTCCTTCCAGCTCTGCAGAAGTGCTGACAGAGGAGGGAGAGGTCCATGTGGCTCTTTGCAATGGACAGGGTGGGACACCTGCTGATCAACCAAGGAGAGAATGGCACAACAGCTGGCAAATAGTGGCTGTGGCAGCAGGAGCTGGATTTATCTTGAGTGACGTTCATGCTTTTAAAGCAGAGACTATCCGTGGATATAAGTGTACAGGCTACAGGTAACCATCATGTGGCAAAACTGAAAAATTGATATTTGTGGTCTTATAATGCCTAGCACTAGTATGTTCTTTTAGTATCTTGTTTGTTGGAGAGAGGAACTCCCTTTAATTTTACTTAAAATAGCCACAGTTCTTTTTTGCCTCTGAGCAGAATAGCCAAGATAAAAATGCAAGCCTCTTGCGAAAGTGTCCTCTAAAAAATAAGATTATCTTAGGATTTTAAAGGTCAAAATGGTCCATTTCAGAACAAATGTCAATCTTGGCCGAAAGACAACAGGAGGACTGTGGTATGTGTATCTGCTTAGCAGGCAGTCACAGAATCACAGCATGGATGATGTCAGCAGGGACCTCCAGCAATCATCTAGTCCTACCCCACAGCTCAAAGCAGAGCCAGCTAGAGCAAGTTGCTCAGAGCCACATTCAGTCTCCAGGGATAGAGACTGTACAGCCTTTCTGTGCAACTTGTTCCAGCGTTGGACCACCTGCCCAGTAAAAATATGGTAGTGTTGCATTTTTGTCACCTTGTAACGACCTGGGATTCAACAAGAGGTGTGTTAGTGTTACACAGAGTTACTTGTGACACATTAAATACAAGAAACAATCAATGGCTTTGCTCTGCTTTTGTGTATTGTCAGGAGTCAAGATAAACCTTTCTGTGTAGAGGGTGCTTTAAACCACATTTTCACACGAAGCATGCCACTTCCGTATTTCAAACCTACCATCTGCAAGATAGAACTGGAAAGCCGAAAAGTTTCTTTTCAAGTGCCACAAGTACTTGTGGATAAAATTGATAGGTAAGTTTTATAATTAGTTTCTGTTTGGCAATAACACACACTCCTGCTTTCAGTGGGAATGACCAGCATAGGTGTCAGATAAAATGGAATTGCTTCACTTTCCCTCCTTTTCCCTTTACAGAATTTCCTGTTCCATTTCTTCTTCAAGTCTGCTTCATGTTGGCTTGAGGTTATGGCCTACTTAAAAACAAGTCAACAGAACAAAAAGAAACTTTATGGTTGATACCAAGCTGCTGTATACTTGAACGCACAAATAAAGATGAAAACTTTAATCTGTTTTACTGTACTGTTGAAGAAATTCAGGAGCTGACTTAGTGTCTGCTAATACCACAATACTAAGGCTAGCTAGGATAAAACATGCTAACCTCTCAGGGGAACTGCTGCGTACTTCGGGGACTATCCAGGGCTAGCATAATTTGATTAATTTCCGTAGTTTGGTAATGCCAGTGCTGAGTGGAAGTGGTGATGCCTGTGCTGATTGTTAAGTCCCATTCCTTTTTTACCAGCAAAAGTGCCATTAATTCTTGATTGCAACCTGGAGACAAACACCACTGTCCTGAAAATGTGTTAGCCATTGCAACACCTTTGATGAAAGGCATGGCTTGTTCAGGTAGTTACTAGAAACTGGCTTAATATCTGAGGTTGTTTTGGTTAAATTGCTGCACTCAAATTATGATCACAGGAAGGCATTTCAGGGAAATCTGTTTAGTGGTGTCTGTAATTTGCACTTTTATTTTTCACAGGGGTTTCCTAGAACTAAATTCAAATCATCCAGTACGGACAGTAAAGGAGAAGCTCACTGCAGAGCTCAGCCAAGCCTTTCCGTTACAAAACATTGACTGCTGCCTTTCTCTGCTCCACCAAGGTCACCTCAATGGTGTTTGTCACTCAAATATCTTTTGGATCATTCTGAACCCAGAGGAGACTCCAAGCACTGAAGAAATGTCTAATGGACTGGCAAATGCAGTTTTATTTTCCCGTGTTGATTTTTGCAGGGACACAGATAAGAATGGCTGGGTGAATGTACAAGAGGGATGCCACATTTCAAAACAGTATTGTCTTAGACCTTCCCTTCTGCCTTATGCTCAAGCAATAATACAAAGAGGAGCCTTTCTCCCGGGGACACTTCATGTTCTTTCTGGCCCAGTTTTCAGGAAGTGTCTTATCACTCCTTACTCCATGCCTGTTTTTCATGAGATGGTTTTTGTTTGTGCAGTTAACAGGGGTACAGAGAACAGCTGTATCCAGATGTTGGTGAATAACATTAAAACCAGCATACATTCTCTTCTTCACCAGACTGTTTCCAGCTTTAAACTGAATATCAATCTCCAGGAAGAAGTGAGCTTTGAAACAACTGAGCTAAATAACTTTGCTGCTTTTGAATCTCAGCTTAGTAGAATTCAGTACTTCATCTGTATGGAGATAGATGCTTCAGGCTCCTGTGAGAAGGGCTCCTGTGTGGGAATTATAAGGACAGCTCATTATGAACTAGTAAGCAGTGAGTTGGTTGTTGTCTTTGCTTCATTGAATCTTGACCTCCTAGCTATGCTGATCTGTGGAATACCTGACTGGCGAATGCTCTGGACATCAGACACACGGTTCCTCCGTCAATTTCCTAGAGGAAAGTTAAGGCTTTTCAAGAGTTTTTCTCTCTATCCACCTTCCTACGTGCATGATGTCAGCTTTTGGGTTCCTGATGGGGAACAATTCGATGAAGTTGCTTTTCACACCATTGCTAGGCAGGTGTCAGGTGAAATGGTCGTATCTATCCGGTTAATCGACTGTTTCCACTCTGCTACAGGCTGACCTTTCAGTCCTGTGACAAGGCACTGAGCCGCCAGAAGGTGGCAGAGATGCAGCTGCTCTTTCGGAAGGAAATAAACCAATGTTTGCGTGTAACTCTTCGGTAGGGCATTGTATGTTGTTTTCAGGTGCCCGAGCAGTGTCTGCACTTGTTGCCGATCTGGAAAATGTGGCCTACATCTTGCTGGACCTAACGCTGTGTGTTATTGCAGCACCTCTTACAAAGGCGGTGTGGACTTGAAGTACCTGCACACATTCTAAATGTGGAAATTCCCATTAATGAAGACCAAGCACCTTCCTGTTCTGCGTGTGTGTAATGAAATGTCATTTTTAAAAGTGGAACCTTTCTTTACTAGGGTCCTGTGAGACTGGACTTTGTCTCCTTACTGATGCCAATTCACTTTTCCTATTCCTTGCTTATGTTTGCCCAGCGCCTCGTACTGGTGGCGTTTGTATCGAGTACACCGAAAGAGGGAGGATCTTACTATTTCCAAAGGGTTGTGTACAGTCTGAGCACTGAAAACTCTCTGCACAGGTGCTCAGTCCCTGTGGGAAGACGGCGTGTGCTGGGCTGCCAGTGCCAGGCGTGCACCTGGTGGGGCCCCAGCCGCATGCACCAGCAGACTATTTTCTGGTCTTTAGAAAATAGAAGTGCACCAGCAGACTATTTTTTAGACGGCGATCACAAATGGCAATTCCATTGCTAGATTCCAAAGGATACTAGCTGATCCTGAAAGATAGCTGTAGCACCGGTAGTGCGTTAATAGCTACAGCAGATGTAACGGCTGACAGAGAACTCCAGTAACCAGATTCCGAGTTACTGGAATCTGTAGGGTTACGCTGGGGAGAGGTATCAATAGCACGGTGGACACTAATAGGTCTGTCTTTTACACGTCGAAGACTCTAGGACCTGAGGTCATTGCTGACGCTGTAGCAACTCCCAGGTTGCGCTAGGTAGTTCATGGCTGCCGCAGACACTGAGACGTGCTACCAGGTAGTTCTGTTAGACTCTTCTACCAGTAAGTAACTCTGCAGCTGGAAAATCTACACCTGAATTCTCACAGTGGAGCCCCCAGGGTCTTCGGGAACGAAATAAAAGTCTCCCAGTGCTCAGTGCAAGAGTCCGGTGGAGCCGAAGGAGGGTCTGTCAGATACTGCCCCATCCCGTCAGTTGCCGACAGACTCCGTCGCGTCCGCCACCGGCGCCGCGCCCCAGCGCAGCCGAGTCG
>NW_008825262.1:975758-976452 GCF_000699105.1 Pygoscelis adeliae
TCTAGGGTTGCTGAGCCCAGGTGGGTAGGGGGTGGAGGGGGGAAGGATAGCTTGGGGTGGGGGAGCGCTGTGGGGACCTCCCTCCGGGGGCCGGCATCCCTCTCTCCTCCAGGCGGAGGAGCCGGTGCTTGACTGCGCCCTCCTTCCTTGGCCGCAGCTCCTGGAGAAGAAAGACAAGGCATCGTGAGGAACTGCGAGGCAAGAGTGAGCGAGAGGAGGAGCGGCAGGCTGAAAAGTGGGAAAGAGAAGGGCGTTTCCCTCCGGGGGCCGGCATCCCTCTCTCCTCCAGGCGGAGGAGCCGGTGCTTGACTGCGCCCTCCTTCCTTGGCAGCAGCTCCTGGAGAAGAAAGACAAGGCATCGTGAGGAACTGCGAGGCAAGAGTGAGCGAGAGGAGGAGCGGCAGGCTGAAAAGGGGGAAAGAGAAGGGCGTTCTGGGCAAAGGGACCTCCCTGTCATCGGGGATGTGGTCACACAAAAGCATTGCCAGCACCTTTGGTGCCCTGGCTGGCTTTGCGCTGGGCGACCTCCCTGTAACCAGGGCTCAGGTCTTTGATCTTTTGCCATGTTGCCCCATGGTTTGGCTGCCCGGAGGGAGTGGCGACCCTGTAAGGAGGGTGAGAGCCGCCGTCTCCGCACCCGAGGGGGAAGGGGAGCTCTCTGGACCCCGAGGCCACCCTGTAAGCAGGGGAGGGC
>NW_008825262.1:977657-978445 GCF_000699105.1 Pygoscelis adeliae
AGCCATCCTTCCCCCCTCCGTCCCCTACCCCCCTGGGCTCAGCCACCCTACACCCACCTTTCTCACTGTGTGGTGCCCAGCAGCCTGGAGGCTTAAAGAGCAGAGGCCCCAGCCCTGCTTCCGGGGCGGTGGCCCAGTTCAAGGCAATAAAAGGGTTTCCCAGTGCCAGGGCTGCCCAGGCAGGACCTGGGCCCCGCTTGCAGGCACGTCCCCGGTGCCCAGAACGGGCCCTTTCCTCCTAGCCTCCCGCCTTCCCCGGTGGTTCTCTTTCTCCCAAGCTGCTCCTGGGGCTGAGAGCAGAGGGAAAGGGGACCAGGGCAGGGCAGGGCAGGGCCAGGGAAGGGAGGGCAGCAGATTTAGGGTGGCAAGCACTACTTGCAGGCCCCAAACATCAGCCACTTTCCAACCAGCTGGTCCGCGTTGAAGCGGCAGCTTCTCCCAAGTGATCAGGAACCCACCTCAGGAAGTTCTTCTGCCCAAGCCCCCAAAACCTCCCGGGAAAAGCCCTTGCCAAAGTCACCAGCCACCGCTGCCGATTCACCTGCTTCCAGGGCAGATAGTGCCCAGCACTCTTGATAGTGCTCAGCTGGCAGCCTGTGTGGGGTGACCGCCCCGTTAGCGGGGTGCGGGTCAGGGTGCCCCTGAATCGGAGGGAAGGAGCCTCCGTGGGCCCTTGGGACCAGGGCCACCCCGTAAGTCAGGGCCCGGCCAGTGCCCTGGAGTCCCGGGCGCTTTGCAGTCCAGGCAGCGGCTCCCGGCCCCCCGCAGGCAGGGGGGGGCCCCTTTTG
>NW_008825262.1:979284-992121 GCF_000699105.1 Pygoscelis adeliae
TTCCCCGGGCGGCGTGCGGCTGTCTGGCGGGGGCGGGTTCTGCAGCCGTCACTCGGGCGGGATCGCAGCTGTCCCTCGGGGCCCCGCAGCCCCAGCGCCGGCGAGGCGGTGTCGGTTGCGAGCACTCGCCCAGGTATTTCCCCGCTGCTGGATTTTTACGTCTCAAACGTACCCACAGCCCCGAGTGAGCCCCGCCTCGGGTGGCCGTGGTTGTGGAAATGGGTGTCCCCGGTCTCCCTTCCGTGGAGCTCCTCCCGGGCCTGCGGTAGCTAGTGCGCGGCCTTGCTGTCTGTTGTTGGGGGGAGGAGGGGGAGGTCCTGGGCGGCTGACTTGCAGCGGTGGGTTAAGCACTCTGGGCCGTTGCTCCGGTGTGGTGAGGGGGGATGATGGTGCTTCCTTGGGAGGGGACTGGCATCCCCCAAAGAAAGCAGTGAATGAAAGACTCATCTGTGCTTACACAGTGCTTAAATGACGAAGATGCAAATATGCTTGTCAGTTCTTTGCCTAGTGTCACATTGCTAGTCTTGATCTCGTTACTGAGTCTTCTTGTTGCATATTTGTATTTTTTCTTTGGACTAGATCATCTGGGAGCAAAGCAGGACAAGTTTGGGCGCCTGAGGGATCAACAGCTTTCAAGTGTCTCATCTCAGCCAGGTTCTGTGCAGCTCTTTTAAGCAACATCTCTGATTGTGATGAGACGTTTAACTATTGGGAACCGGTAAGTGGCTTTCTCTCCCTGGAGATACTTGTGAATTTATAGTTGGGCTGTGCAAATGCAGATTTATCTAGAATCTTGTGCTAATCTCTGTTTCAAAGAGAAATTTTCTGACTCAAGAATTCAGAGATGGGAAATGCAAAACTGTCTACTCTGTGTGATGCAGATTTATTTATTTATGTAATCTCCATTGTAGACACACTACCTCGTTTATGGAAAGGGGTTTCAGACATGGGAATACTCTCCAGCCTATGCCATCCGCTCCTATGCTTACCTGTGGCTTCATGCCTTACCAGCCTTGTTCCATGCTAGAGTTCTACAAACTAACAAGGTAAATCAGACGTGTGAAAGCTTCTTTCGTGATGAATAAACATGCCTTTAGTCTGTGTTAAACAGCTGGTTTGTTTGTTGTCAGAGGTAAGAGAATTAGTGTTTACAAAACACTAATTTGTTTACAAACACTGATCTTCCTGTAAGGATTTGCAAGGGTTTGTGAGCTGACTCAACGGGATCCAGGGAAAAGTGACTGGGAAGTTGCAGGAAATGCTGTCAGGCTCTGGTTTGATTGAGAAGCTGTCCCAGAGAGGCTGGTAGCTCCTTGGCCTTTTGAGTGTGTGCAGGCCTGGGGACAGACCTGGCAGCCACGGGCTCTCATTCACCCCTATGAGTTTCACCCTGATGCTTTAGAAGCCAGTATTGTTTTCTATGCCAGCTACCAGTGACTATTTTGATTTTTTTTTTCAATAAACTCTAAAAAATAAATAAGTATTTTGCAAAGGATATTGCAAACTGAACTCACAGAAATGTAAAAGAAAAAGCACTGAATGTGGATTCTGCTTGAGTATCCATTGCCATACTTGGCATGTTTCTGCATAACAGAAAACAAAAGAGGGGTAGTTCTGGTAAGTTCAGTGGACTGTGTCCACTTTCTCTGTTGTAAAGGACTTCAGTGTTAGAGGGCTAGGCCTTGAGCTGCCGGGATCTTCATCCTCCCTTGGTGTGGGATCTGGGTCTATGAGAATAGGCTCATTCGCCACTGCCAAAGTTGCTCCATCCTGTTCAGAACTTTTGTTCTTGGGACCGACTTGTTAGTAATAGGTGAATAAGCTTCATTCCAAACCTTGTTCAGACTCTGAGTATGTCTCCTAGGTTCTTATCTTCTATTTCCTCCGATGCTTCCTGGCCTTCCTGAGCTGCATTTGTGAACTCTACTTCTATAAGTGAGTATTAGAAGGTGTCTACAGTGAATGTTTTGGAGCAATGTGAGTAACATATTCAGTTATTGCCACAGGAAATACACTCTGAAGCTCATGTGTAGATGTGTCTGGTAAATTGGACTACTTCACAGTGAACCTTGAAAATATATGTTCTTATGATAACTTAATGAAATACTGGTCAGAATTCCACTGTTATGACAAAATTTTATTCTCGGATCTGCCACCTGCATCTCCACTCCAGCATTTTGTTGACTACACTCGTTTTCTCAGTGATACCAGCAAGCAAGGTGGGAGTGTTGTAAACTGAGCTCTGCTGGAGGAGAGACTGGTGTTGTGTTTGCTTATCATAGTGAATTTTAGTGGAATACATTGATTGTTGCTGTCTGTAATGTATCTGCCAATGGTGTTTACATCCACTAAAGCAGTAGCCTGAACATACAATTATCTTGTCTAAGCTGGATTTTTATTTTTACCTGCTGCCTCTTCATTTGTGGCTTTCAAACTATTACCTTGCATGACTTTTCTGTGGCAATAGTCTGGTTTTAAGAATGTGAGCTGTGGCTTTTTGCATGATGGGATTTTGTGAGGGGTGAAAATCTTAGATTGATGTTGTAACAGCAGTGCAGACTCCCTGAGTTCCTGAGATTTGCATGAATGCAACTGACACTGGTAGAAGCCAAGTCTCTTCTAGAGTTTTGCACTAGTGTAACTTAGGAGGATCTGAAATCCCAGGCCAGAGGCAGTCATACTGCTCTTCAGGTTGCCTTCGGTGGCTGAGTAATGAACATCACCCACCTTAAAGCTCTCAGGATGCTCCATGGATTGTTTGTGATTCTGCATGCATTGGGTACTGTTCTTTTATGTACTGAGGATATGTTTGTGGTCTCTAATTGTCTCTTGCTTCCTTAGGGCCGTGTGCAAGAAATTTGGGCTACATGTGAGCCGGCTGATGTTGGCCTTCTTAGTACTCAGCACTGGGATGTTTTGCTCATCTGCAGGTGAGTTTGCTTAGCAATGACACTAACAATTACTTTGTCCATAGAAACCAACGACAAGTCCAGAGAGGAAAAAATCCACAGCACTAAAATATCTCTCTAGCAATCGTTTGTTGTATTCTGTTGCAGCTATTTCTCATGGCAGGTGTGATGACGGAATAAGTGTTGATTCAAATTATGTTCCCTGCATCACTCTCTTGTATCTTTCCATTTCCAGGGCATGTTTGTTTCTGTTGCTGCCTCCAGTCTCTCTGCTATGGGCCATGCCTTTAAACAGGGTCTTGGCCTACCTTCCTTGAACATATTTTAACTCAAGGAAGGAGGGTCATATTTTGGCATTGTCATTTGCCTTTGTGTCCTGTCCCCTCTGGCTATTGTACCCATTTGCCTAGCCAACCACATAAGACTTATAAAACACCTGCTGTAGGTATTGAGTAAAGTGCAAGGAGAGACTTTGAGCAAAGGTTTTCTGTATTGCGCGCATACAGAAACTGAAAGGGAAATACCACAACTTACGAATGCTGAGATTTCATATTTTACCCTTTTTTTGTTTATGGTGAGTGGAGAAAAGACTTTCCCTTCATTGTTTTTGCAGTGTTATAAGTCTCCTCATTCTTCACTTACTTCCCACCAGTCTCTGCCCAGTTGCTTCAGAGACTCTACGCAGTCAGCTCACATTTTCTGCTGCCACTTGAGCAGGTTCATTTCATTTTTTTCAACCTAGCAGAATATAGAGGGTGCAACAGGTGTTACAAGTGGTAACCATGGATGTTGTCAACTGGTTACCACTGCTGAGTGCCACCGAGGAAAGAGGCCTTCATACTTAAAGGAAGTATTTCTGGTCTTGGCAGAACAAAGAAAAGAATCGTCTTTTTTTTGCTTTCACTGAAATGAATGTCCAGTATAGCATCCAAGCTCCAATGGAATGATTGAATGAGAGATATCTTAGCCTCATGCAGTTCTCCTGCTGTGGGAAAGCTGTACTAATCCTTTTCTTTCCTTGTGTTGCAGCTTTCCTCCCAAGCAGTTTCTGCATGTACACCACAGTGATTGCCATGACTGGCTGGTATATGGACAAGACCTCTGTAGCAGTGCTGGGGGTGGCCGCTGGAGCCCTTCTGGGCTGGCCCTTCAGTGCAGCTCTTGGGTAAGGAGAGGAGGGCTCAGGAGTTTTGCACTTTGTCGAATGTTTCTTGCCTGGTTGGGGAGAATGTAGGGCCTGGAGAGCTAGAGGAAGAAACTAGCAGGGACTGAGCTGCCAGCCTAGTCCAGGATCATTGCTACAGGCTTCCATAGCCTGATTTCTTTGCTTTTGAAGAACTTAGGTTGGGAAGATTTTCTTGCCCTAATATACTGAGAGTGAGACCGGAGTTGGATGACTGGAATATGGAGTAGAAGCAGAGCCCAGTGAAGTGATGGTTCTCTTCCAGCTACTGCCCCGCTTGCTTTGATGGGGCAGGAAAATCTGCAATGGGGAAAGACAAAGTCTTCAGTTGATACCTGGTCTCTCTTTCAGGCTTCCTATTGCCTTTGACTTGTTGATACTGAAGCAGAGGTGGAAAAGTTTCCTAAACTGGTGTGTGGTGTCATTGATCCTGTTTTTGGTAAGTGCCTGTAACAATGCAAAAAGGGAATGGATTGGGCTTGCAATAGAAGGGGTGGGTTCCATTAAGAAAATCACATGGAGCTTTTGGGCAGTCCAGCCAAAAGCTTCTGGCACTTTAAATAATAGATGCTTTCTTCCAGGTGCCCTTGGTAGTTGTGGACAGCTATTACTATGGGAAGCTGGTAGTTGCACCTCTCAACATTGTTTTATACAATGTCTTCACCTCTCATGGACCTGATCTCTATGGTGAGTTTAAGATAACAAGACAGGAAGGGAGTCGGCTTGCTGTCTTGCTACCCTGATCCACCAGGTCTTGATTGCCAATCCTTTCTCTGACGTACTCTAAAGCAAAAGCAGCCTGCAAGCTCCAAAGGGCTGCAGTTCCAGCTTTTTGCCACAGGATGCCTCTCTCGAGCTGGGAATCCGCAGGCCATTGTCAGATTTCTCCACGCTGTGAGTTAAGCTGCTTTTGTTCACTTTCAAGTTCTGTAAACCGTCATGAGATGTCTCAGCATCACAGCAGAGAACTGGTAGTAGCAAATGTGTCTGGATGCTACGCGAGTGTAGTGCACACAAGTGATACATGTGGGTGTTTGTCAGCTTTAATCGAGTTCTCGGCTGTTCCTTACAGTCAGGGTGCAGAACCTTGGGAAAGTGGGTAACAGTGCAGAATCCATAGTTCACATCGGGTCTCTGCAGACTTCCTGAGTCCATGTTGTGCCTTGGGAATCTCCTTGCTTATTGGCAGTGTATGGCCTGGACTTTGCTGGCAAGCAGAATCTGAGGTTACTATGAAGGCATCTAATCTGCAGGCAAATCATCTGCCTGTGAGGGGTTCCCTGGTACTGGCCATTTAGGATACTGTGTGACCCAAATCTCAAGTCTGAACCTTGATGGCAATGCTGTATTGTTTGTTTGGAAGCTGCCACTGCACTAAGTTGTTCATATCATGTACTTCTAGAGCTGAAGAGTAGAAAAGTATTATATTTCTAGCAGGGCTTCAGAGGGGCTGGCAGAGACTTCAGGGAGCTTAGGGTACAGGGTCCCTGCGTCATCTCTGTCATCTGTTTAAGCTCTGTCGAGATATTCTAGGAGGGATTTGGCAGTGGTTAGCATCAAGGCTTTCTCTGGCAGTGCCCTGCAGGCCATATTTGTTGGTTTGTTTGAAGGGCTGTTTTGGGTGGTGCTGTGTGGTGATGTGTTACTTGTGCTGTGGCACAGCAGGGCACCAGCTGCTTTGCCATGGTTCTTCATCTCTGCAGGAAGGCTCTGAAGCCTGTTGCTGTGAATTTTCTGTAAGGAAACTCCAGGGCTTGTGCCTGACCTTCTCCACACTGGTGCATGGTTGTTTCCAGAAGCCTTGAGGGACCAATCTATTCTGAAGTGTTTTATTCATAGTGACATTCATATAACATCCTCAGGCTAGTAAAAGAGCCTGCTTGAAATTGCTCTTTAATGCAGTGTGGCCAGGACAACGCTGTGTGTTTAGAGAGCTTCAAAACACTTGGGAAAAACAACACTACCAGGGGAGATGAAAGGCTGGCCTATCCCTTTTGGCTTTGGAGCTGGGATTTCCCAACTTTCACATGATGGGAGCAGGAACCGCTGGAGGTTGCAGAGTCATCAACCCATATCATCTTCAATGTAAGCACCACAATTTTTCCTTTTCCTTGCAGACTGGAGTTCTGGAGACAAGGTTCAATTTTTTATTATTTTTTTTGTCTTTAGCAATACACTCCTTCTGGATAAATACAGTCTGTGCAATGAATATTTCCCTGGGGTGATTAGATTTCTACAGCCAAGGGAAAGTAGCTCCCTAAGCCTGATTCTGAGGCTTTGGGATGTTTTTGTGTACATATGTTCTAAGAACGCACAATTTGTGACAGAAGTTTTATCCTACTTCCTGTGATCAGAGCCTTGGCTGTGACTTGCAGTGCAATGGCACTTTGGGAAGCTTTGTTCAGCTTGGACGGAATGTGCTGGAGCTGTTTATATGACACCTTGCTCTGTTGAGTCCTGGCTCTTAAAGAGAGTGAAAATAAAAGAAATGCAGAAAGCAGACTGTTTATTATACTAGCACTGAATCAGGCTTGCTTAGAATGAGGGCTGTGACTCATGATCAAATTATTGTGGCTTAGTTACTGCTTAACAGCTGAGCTACAGTTCCTGTCTGCATGCAGGCTTTTAGCCTGTGACAAACATCGGGTGGGACACCTTAGCTTAAGCCTATTTTACAACTCCTCTGCTTTGTCCTGAGCCGCCCTCACCATTGCTGTGGTCAAGCTGCAGCATGGTAGCTTGTTAAGTTCTATTAACTTGTGTGTGAGTTTGATTTCTAGAATTGCTCCTGGAGCCTGTCACAGAGCACAAAGTTCAAACCTTTCTGGCTCAGTGTCTGACAGTGCTTCCAGTTGGTTATCCCCATGGAACCATAGTGCCACAAACTGACGGGGCCACAGTGTTCTTCCCACTGCTTTCATCAGTCTCTCTTCTACAGCCCACATCTGCTCAGCTCTAGCATGTGAGATGCTTGCAGGAAGTTAAATCTTCTGTCATGATCTGAAAGCGATACTGTGGAAGCATATTCCCATCAGTACTGCGCATGGAGAGTTCTTTAGTGTCCCTCCCTGCTTGAAAGACATTGTTCTGGGCCAGGACTTCTTGTATGCAATGGGGTGGTTGTTTTTTTATCTTGCAGTTCTTTCTCAGATCACCTTGAGTTGTTGTGGATAACAAGAATAAAAGCATTTTGCCCTGGGAGGCATTGAGACTGAATGCCTCTGAATGGGTTAGTCATCACAGTGACCAAGCCTATTGCTTTCTGCCTGGTGCCTGTGAATTACTTAACTTGCCTGTGTAATGCACTGTTCTCATTTTTTTTTTTCCTTTTTTTCTCTTTTTCTCCTCACCCAGAGAAGAAAATCCCTCATTGGAGAAGGAGAGGTTCCAGTGCTTAGTTCTTAGGGGTAATTCAGTCACACTGCAAAAAAATCTGAGAAAGTAGCCTTTTTGTTAAAGCTATGCTTCAGACCAGCTTCAGACCAGCTGACCTCTTTATCAGCAGAGTCCCTCAGGACACTTCTGGGCCTTTAAGGCTGTATCTAGATTGTGGAGGAGGTGTGCTTCATGAAGTGTCCTTCATTCCTGAGTCCCAGGCTACTAAAGCAGAGACCAGAGTAGAGAGTGCCATAGTTAATTTCCTTTACTTTCAATAGCAGCCAGGGCCGGTAGAAGACTGATAGTATGGTCCCTGGTACTATCCTTTAAAGACTTGGGACTTGGCTGTGCTGTGCAGCTTAATTGTAGCCAGAAAACACTGGGGGGTAACAGTTTATATCAGTTTAAATAGCTTTCTATCTCATTTTGGCAACTTCTGTGATAAAGTGGCTGTTGTTTATAGCAGTGGGAGTGGGGAAGCAGGCTACCGAACCTGGTTCCAGTCCTTTTTTATATAAGGAGAGGCCTTGGTGCTCCACAGAAGTAATTACTAGAGTGGCTTAACCAGTGTTAACCCTGCTGTAAGTCTTTAGAAACCTGTACTATTGCCTCAGAAGAAAATCTGGAGGCAGCAGGGCTGGGAAGAAACCAAAGCCCCCTTTACACACACTTTTTCTAGATGTCCACTGGAAGATTTACAGTGTGATACCCCAGACTACCTCACGTTTTCCCTCACAGATATATCCCAGTCAGTAGCCCTGATTTCTAGGAAGGGTAGTACGCTTCAGTCCTAAAATGATATGCTTTCTGCACGTGTTCAAGATCTGTCATAGTGATTGTTTAGAATTGCAGTCCTTAAATATGGAGAGTCACCAACAGAGTCTAGAGAAGGAGGAAGGGACGTTGGCACTATTGCAATGTTGCCATATAGATAACTCTGTCATGTCCATCACTTGACATGATCTTTCAATCTACCATATCCCATATTCAGCCTTTCACAGGCTGAGGATTGTGCTTATGTGGGACTTGCAAGAATTATGAGGCAGGTGGAGGGAGAGAGAAGATGAGTTTCTAATAATTCACTCCCTTAAGGCCCCCTACTCCCCAAAATCCGAATCTGTAATTGCTGTTTGCTTTCAGTGCTAATAGCTAAAGTTTTCCTAAATGAACCTCAGTTGCTTGGACTTGGCCTTAGTAACTCCAGCGACATGTTTCTGACATTACTAGTGCAGCTTCTAATCATGTTTAGCTGTAGGAGCTGCAGAGGTTTCGGGTTTTCCTTGCTGCTTTTCAGTTGTCTGATTAATTTCAACATGGACCCTGTTTAAGTGGCTCTGATTGCAGGAAATTGCTGTGGCATGTGACACATGTCACAACAGTGCAGTGATTAAAGCCCCCGCGTGTCATTTACTGACTGATTGAGCTAATCACACTGAGAGAGCGGCAAATGTGTGGAGAGGAACTGGCATTCCTTATTGTTCAGGATTTTAAGCATCCTGAATTAAGAGTCCAAATAAATGACAGTTGGACTGGAATTACTTTCAATGTACATCCTTCGAAGCTTGCAACCAATACCCAAGTATGTCATGTTAGGAGGCAGAGTTGGCTTGCTCCTGTTTGAAGCTACACTGTAAGAACAAATTGAAGTAGGGACATTTTAAATAGTGTTGACTCTAAGGAGGTACCAAAATTAGCATCTGGATGAACTTTTGTGGCGGAGTCTTTGTTGGGGTGAAGTGTGAATATGACCTCTTTTTTTTGTTCCTTTTTAGTACATTTTCTATTTCTGCCAACATGGAGTATACATCATCACTTCAGAATTATAATGATTTCTTATTAACATGGTGTCGGTTTGTGTTATTCCTCTGTTACTTCTCTGCAATTAGAAAGAATGAATTTGGAGTCAAATTTCCTAGTTTTACAAGTTTCTGCCTCTCCTTTCTTGCTGTGTAGGCTTTCTTAATGCAAGGGCGAGTTCCGTGTCACAGAACTCTGCTGGGCAAGGCTGACTGTTAGAGTGGCCTGTGATTCATGAGCAGCAGATGTGGTATTGACTATGACCCAGTGAAAAAGGAAGGAGAAAAATAATTTCTGAAAAGGAAAACAATGACGTTTCTTGGGCAGACATGACTGTGAGATACTCTGGTGCCTTTGTATGGCTATTGACTAACTCTCATGCCGCTGTTATGGCAGTGTGAGGAGCAGAACCATGAGACTGCTTTGAGATGGCTCAGGCTCATTCCATGGGGCTGCATCCTCTGTCCAGCTGCAATATCTTCTGTCCACACCCTTTCCATTCTTTGATTCCAATATGCTTGCAGTGGGGAGAATTGATGTCTGCTGCTGATTATCTCAATCAGTGTCAGGCAGAGAAAGAACGAAGCTGCTGTTACATCTAGATCTCATACACGCTTGTATTTAAAAACTTTTGTTTCCTTTTCTTATCCTTTAGGTACGGAACCCTGGTCCTTCTATTTCATCAACGGCTTTCTGAATTTCAACGTGGCATTTATTTTGGCGCTGCTTGTGCTGCCACTGACTTGTCTCATGGAGCGTCTGCTTCAGAAATTTCATGGTGAGTGCAAGACAACTGTGAATGCCAAGCACAGACAGCCCACATCTCAACCTTGTTGCTAAAGGGAGAGCTTGCCTGCCAAAGAGCAGCTTTCCTTCATTGGAAGTGAAACTAGGTTCAGGGAAAGTCTTTGGAATAATAGGAAAGTTCCTAGAGCTCATTACTTAGTTCAGTATTGACCCCACAATGGAGTTGCTGTGTAGAAAGAACACGCAGTGAGATGCATCTACTTACGTGCTGTCTGCAAAAGGGCAGAAACATGTTCTTCTCTTCAAGGATGATTCCTGTGTTCCCTGCCTCCACCTCAAGAAGAACAATGTGTTATCAAGGCTGAACTATCCATACCCAGAGTAAGCTTAACAAGTTGTATGGTACATAACCTTCAGCCAGACATGCAAATGCATTAGAAATAGCCCTGTCAGAAATCTTAAGGGGGAAAGAAACTATGTACCCGTTGTTGTTTCCATCTTATCTGCAGCTGGAAATGGTAGCCTTTAGAGTTATTTGGGGAACCTTTTGCTGTCTCTTCCATTGTTACTTTTTTTATACCACTGCCAGAATGTTTTCTGCAGCAACTTGAGAGAACAGAGTTATTATTTCCTGTTTGATTGTTGGGGCTGAGCCTACAAATAGGCATCCTCTGGTCTCTGCTGCTGCCACCCATGTTGGGATTGAACCTGGACTCTTCTGTGCACTTCAACTCGCAGGACAGTTGTGCTACCCCATGCTTTGGGAAGTGTTCCCATAGGCGTGGATATACTGAGAGTAGAGAAAGGAGGAACCAGAATATTCCCTCCTTCACGTTGGGCTTTCTCTTAAATTAAATGACATCAGTTTAAACACATGACATTTGGCAAGTGACTCTAGAGAGGAAAAAGGTGTTGAGGAAGTGTGAATTCTTCTCTGCCGTTTTCCTAAGGAAGATTCATTAAATGTCAGCAGCAGCCTCCAGATTCATCAGTCCAGTTAGTGCTTCGCGCTCTGATTTTTTACTGAGTACAAGAAACAATAACGTCATAATCATTGGTGAAAATGTATGTTAACAGGTATTTGCTTATATCTGTTCCTTGGATATGACTGACATACTGTCAGAAACCAGTAAAAGCTCAGTAGGAGATCCTGTAAATGCAAGATTTCCTGCTGTTCACTTGGTGTTCTTGTACTTAACAGCAGGAGCAATTCTGCCAAGTGCTTTGTTCTTATTGTCTGTGAAATGCTTAATTGCTTAACTCTGCTGTTGGGAGTAGCAAGGGGGCAGAAAAGGGACTGAAAATTGTCAGGCACTGTAGAACCCTCCTCAGTGTGACTAAAATTCAGGGTAATTGTTGTTATTTTTGAATCAGTTATTTCCTCCGTTAAGCAGAAGGTGCCTGAGAGACATCTCATGCTGTTATTTTTGTAATGAAGCAATGAAGGTTGTGGAAACTTCAGTCGCTAAATAACCATTTGTAAGTTGAAGGGTAGGTCCAGAAGAGATCCTTTCTGATCTTTGTATGTATAGCATAATACACAGCAGGAAATCTAGTACTTCTGACCACCTGTTTAGACATGTCAATTCTTGATGGGTTTTGTCTCTTGCTTGGATTCAGTAACGCAGTCCCTTATTTTCTGCTTTTGGTCTTCTAAATTCTGTTGATATTGTTAGTATTGTAGGAATCTAGAAAAATTCTCTGATCAAAATTCTATACTGACTGTTTGGACATGTTACCTGGATTTTAGCAACATGGCTGCTCAGAACATGGTGTGTTTGTGTCTGAAGGCAATAGTTTGGGTCTGAAGAATGGGCTTTTGAATGTGAGATATGATTGCGCAAGAGGGGGAATAGGGTAAACCCCTCATTCTTACATTACTACTTTACTGAGTGTTTGTTTCTTTCAGTTCAGAATCTGGGCCGTCCCTACTGGCTGACACTAGCTCCTATGTACATTTGGATCATGATTTTCTTCAGTCAGCCCCACAAAGAAGAGAGGTTTCTCTTTCCCATCTATCCCCTCATCTGTCTCTGCGGTGCTGTGGCTCTGTCTGCTCTTCAGGTAAGTTTCAGTGGAACATGTTTTTTTAATGAGCTCATGCCTTTATGGAGTATAACTGCTAGCTGACTTCTTTAACATTGCTTCCCAAAGTTTGGGAACATCTGCAGAATATCTGTGTCTGTGACACAATCTACAGTGATCACACAGTTCAGGACTGTCCTATGCATAACTTTTGATCATTGTCTTTAATCTGTTAGCTGATACAGTTTTCATTTTTGAACCATGTTTCATGGATAGGTGTTGAGACTCTGGAAGCAAAATGCACAGCCATTCTAATACTGAAGTGTGTGTTGCTGATTTTACAAGTTAAACCATAATCGTCCTGTACAGGTTGATTGAGAGTATGTGGAAAACTATTAGCCCTCTGTAAGATGTGATGTAAAAGCAAAAATATTTGGGATTTCCCTCCTGATTGTCGTACAGAATGAGCTCATCTAATAATCTTGGACTTCAGTGCAGACTGCTTAACAGCCCAGCGAAAAAAGATCAAATTTCATGGCTTTAAAAGGTGATCACATTAGGAGCTTGTCTGGGATTGTGTGAAATGATAAATGGTTGAGAATATTTCTTTGCCACTAATTATTTCATGATGACTTTGAGTTGTTCTCCCATCCCAAGTGGGAATTTCTGGTGAGGAGCAGTTGTGATGTTGTAGTGCCAATACAACACAACATCCAAGAGATGTCATGAGGATTAGTAACTTGCTTATAACGTTTTGCCTTCTTTGTCTGCTGTTAAGCAAGCTTTAAGGGGCAGGAA
>NW_008825262.1:992154-992384 GCF_000699105.1 Pygoscelis adeliae
TGTGTGTAGGAAATGCATTTTGTTGTATCCTAGTAGGAATCCTTCACTGATTTGAAAAAGGAAAAGTGATCTTGTTTAGGCATCGGGAAATTGCATTGGACATTTGGAAGAGCCAAAAATTGGATGGTTAGTAAATATCACTTGAAACACTTCATAGAGTAAAGCACTAATATAGATTGATATGACCCTTCCCAAAGCACAAAATTATTCATCTTTCCTGTTTTAAAGAG
>NW_008825262.1:992441-1042172 GCF_000699105.1 Pygoscelis adeliae
TGCTATTACTCCTCTGTCCTGCTATGCACCACTGCTGGCTGTTCCTGTCCTGGGCTCCCCACCAGCATTGCCTGCACCCCTCAAATCACTCTCATTCTTCCCCTGGTCAGTTGCTATTCTGACTGTTGATCTCCCATCACTGCTGATGCTTTGCAGTGCTAAGCTGGAGCACCTCAGATGAGTTTCAGTCCTTGCGTTCGTACAGGATCAAGCTCTGTAATGTCAGCAGTTTTATGGTTCTGACTGAGAATTGCTATGTGCTGTCAGACCATTCATCAGAGGGCAATGGTTTAGGACCTTTGCCAAATATGGCTTTAGGAAAATCTAGTGTATATTTCTGTCCTGCATATTTTAACACTGTTTGATGACATTTTGTCCAGTATTCAGCATCCAGCTGAGAATTTAGAACTGATTGCCCACTAGTAGTACAAGCTTGTCAGAGTCTACTCCTCCAAACCACGTGGATCTGGCTGTTATGAGAAAAATGCAAACAAGACAAGAGGAACAGAAACCAGATTAGGATAGGAAGTGAATAATCACTCCTGCAGAAAGGCAGAGCAGGAGGGAGGGACCAAGCCAAGTATTGGATGTAGTTCCTCCTGGGTATTCCCAGAAAGGCTTTTAAATTAGAAAAACCTAAAGGGCTTTTCTTTTAACAATTTCAGAGTGGCTTGTGTTTAAAGGTGGATGCAGAATGTGCCGTGCGTTCTTTTATCCACTTCAAAGCTGTAGTTTGTGCAGACAGGGTAAACAACCATAGGTCACTCAGTGAATCTGGGTCATGAAACTTCTGTTAGCGAGCAAGTCACTCCAGCATTGAAAATGAGGTCTGTCTGTGCAGGGAAGTTGACAGAAGTGTCTGAAAGGGACATTTACTGCTGGTTCACCTGGGAACAACCAAGCTAGAGCCCTGGTAGAGATCACTTTACAGCTTGACTAGAGGCCTTCCTAGGGAAAAGAGCTGAAAACGTCTTTAAATACCCTAGATTATCAGTTAAGAAATGTGACTGAACCATGTGAGTTTCTGTGCATATTTTATGGTCTGAATGAAAAAATGAAGACCAAAGATCTGGTGGGAGATACAGGCACTGCTGTAAGGTCCTATGAAAAACAGAATTTTGCTAAACGTGTCAGAGTTTGAGTAATTTTATATTGTCTTTTTTTTTAATCTTTCCTCAGAAATGTTACCACTTCATATTCCAGCGCTACCGTCTGGAACACTACACAGTCTCCTCCAACTGGCTGGCTCTGGGGACTGTCTTTCTCTTTGGCCTTTTGTCATTGTCACGCTCTGTTGCCTTATTCAGAGGTTGGTATTTTAGACTTGTTCTGTGCTTTCCTGGCTATTGGTCTTAAGGCCTGCCAAAGTTTTGCTGCTTTGACTATAGCAGCATAGTAGAAATAAGGAGCCTCAAAAGTTTGGATGTCATTGTTGCAGGGAAAGAAATAAGTTCTAATGGTCACCATTAATGAATGATTATACGTGTGTGTGAGCACATTCATACATGTATGTATGAACGTATATATGTATTCATGAATGTATCATGAATGTATCATGAATCAATCTATGTATGTATGAATGTATCACTAGAATTATATCAGTTAAAAATGTGCTGCCCTTCACCTTCAGCCAGTACAACTATACTGATATAAAACCTGTACCCAGGCTAGTATTAAAGCAGATACTTTAACTTTCAAACATATGATCCCACTTGAAAAAGCATTTTCCCATGTAAAACTTGTAATTAGGTGCATGTGTCCTTAATGGAGATGGATTAGATATGGTCTTTAAGTACTTTCTTGAATCAGAGCGATGCAGTGAACCTTCCAACCTCATCAATATTTTTTTGCTTGATGGTAGCCATCGGCAGTCAGGACAGGAGAATGTGAATAAAGGTCGTAGGGTACAAGCCCTTTTAAAAGGAGGGGGAGCTTTGTAATCCAGCCACTTTTTAGCATAGCCCAATTCCTTTATTCAAGAAGTTATCAGTTAAAAAGTTATATATGAACAATTTTTCGTAGTCTTTCAAAAGTAGTCATGTAAATATCACCTATTTCTTTAGCCTTATTTACAACTTTCTGCCTTCCATAGGCTACCACGGGCCCCTGGACCTGTACCCAGAATTTCACAGGATTGCTACTGACCCAAGTATTCACACTGTGCCAGAGGGGAGACCAGTTAATGTCTGCGTGGGAAAGGAGTGGCACAGATTTCCAAGCAGCTTTCTCCTGCCAGATAAGTAAGTTGTTTAATGTAAAAGGTACAACTTGGTGAGATTCATAAGGAGGGGCACTTCTCATAAGAAGTATTTACGGGAGTAGCCTTCAAGACCTTGTATCTCTGTTGACACCAGCATATCCAAAACAAAGGATTCCGAAGTTTGTTGTCAGCAGATTATGTTGTCCACAAACTACTGAAAATTTGTAGCGTGACTGTTCCTCTAGCAGGGCTGTCTACCCTCAGGAATGAAATGTCCTTGGTTATGCTTTTGGTTTTCTCCACACAAAATGTTACTAGCTCCTGCATTTTCCTCCTGGGCTTTCTGACACTGTTTTCTGCAGTTGGCAGCTCCAGTTTATCCCGTCAGAATTCAGGGGCCAGTTACCAAAACCATTTGCCAAAGGACCAATGGCCACACGGATCATTCCCACTGACATGAACGACCAAAACAAGGAAGAGCCATCTCGATATGTAAGGATTATATTCCTGTTTTCTTTTCCTTACCTTACTGTATAATTTGTATTAATATAATGCCTATGATTGGGTCTCCCCATTTTGTTTCCTGGGGACCGTACAAGTTACAGAACGAAACTGGGCTCTCTGCAGCACTTGGAAGTTTCCCCATTTATGTGAGTTGTTTCTGTTTGCATTTCATCTGCCTATTTTTCAATTAAAGACATAATAATAAAAAAAGAAGCAGAAGTAATGATTCCTAGTTATTACGATTTGGGGTTTAGTATAACGTGTTACTGCGATCACAGGAAAGTGAACTAAATGAGTAGCTTGAAATCCCCCACAGAAAATGTTTGTCACTGAGCAGGGATTGAAATTTTCCTTTGTACATTCCTTTCTTTTTAAATATAAATGTATTCATCATATTTGCAACTGAGGAGGAGGAACTTAATTTGGAACTTCACTGAAACAATTGTGTCAGTGATTTCAATCGGAATCTGTTAAGATAATGTATACTGGTATTATTAATTTGTTACTTTTCCTGGTTGTATTGTATTACCTAAACAAAAACAGTGCACACATATGAATATTTTAAAATTATGGTCAGGTAACTTCTCTAAAATTATTTAGCAGGTTAAATCTTAGCAGTGCACTAAATATTCTTTGCAGTGCACTAGCTACTTAGTCATCCTTTATTTTTTGTCCTAAGGGTTGAATGAGAGGAACTGCCAAGAAATGCATAGTCCTTTCTTCATTCTCTCTTAGCACCTTGGAGGATAGCTTTGGTATGTCCATCAGTATATAGGAAGCGCTCACATGTGATGGACCAGGTCTCTGGTTTACACAAGTGGGTCTGTCCGGGCTGAAGACAGCAGACGTATGCTTGTTTATGTGGCTCATGACTTTGGCCTGTTAGACTTTGTACAAGCACTTGTGATCAGCTCACAGAAGTGGATGGAAGGCAGTACTATAACACAGGAGCAAACTGTGTGGGTAAAAGTAGGGATCAATCTTCTGGGTTAAAGCTCTCTTATTTTAAGCCTCATTATGTAGCTACTGGAAATGGGAAGGAGGCGTGTTCCCACCTGAGAGAAGCTGTCTGCTGCAGTGCATTTAATTTACAAAATCTTTAACTGTGGCATATTTTTAGCACACACAGCTGGCTGGTGCACAGCCTGTGACTAATGGAGCAAAACACACTTTTGTTTCATGGTTATTTCTTAATGTCACCCTACAATTTTGTTATTTCTCATGCAAGCAAAAGGGCCTAGGACATTAGAAATTAGCTACTAAATGTGAATTTTAAATGGGGTTTTAAAACTTTTACTTCTGACCTGCTAATAACACCAAGAGAACAAGATCTTTTCTCAAGTTTAGTGAGCTTATGAATGCAAGCATACCCAGATTTAAAAAAAAAAAAAAAAAGTTAGCAAGCACTGAAAAAGGACCATCATAGTGAATAAATCTAAATAGCATCAGTTTGTTGGTCATTTAAAGAGGAGAAAACAAATGGTTCAAAAGGATTATCTGAGCCACGGGCAGCAGATTAATGCTGCGGCAGATTGAGCCGCGGCAATTAATGGCTGCAGAAGTGGGACCTATCTCTCTGTTTCAAGTGTAAGAATCTATTACTGCTCTGCTTGAAAATTGAAGAGTAAATCTCAGTGTTTCTGTTGCTATGAGACACTGGGGAAAAGAGTGATTTGATCTTCTTGTTTTGCAATTCTTCCTTCCTTAATCATGTTGAACAGCACTTAACTTGTACTTGTCCTACTGGGGAGATGCATTTGTCTCTGAAACTGCTAAGAAAGAGATAAGGAGTATTATCTCTTACAAAGATGTATCCAAGCAGGAACAGTAGATTAGGCCTAAAAGCTGAAACTGTTAAAAACTCCTGACTTCTGAGGAAGTTTTTTTTTAACCACTTTATTTTCACTTCTTTTCCAATTCCCTTTAGCTCTGTTTTGAACCGTAGGAACCACCTGAAGCTTGGTCTCATTTTTGAAATATGCATTTGAGTGATCAGTAAAACATCTCTGATTTTGCTCAAAACAGTTGAACTTTATCTGTGGTAAACCAGAAAAACTCCTGTTGTGCTCTGTGTGGCCAAGCTGTTACACATCTGTGTGTAACATCCATCCAGGCACCAGTGAGCGACATGTGGCTGCAGCAGTACAGCAGCAGGCTGTGCCCTTAGGTCCATCTCTGTACTATACCATGCCCACTCCTGTTATTCAGGATGGGATCAAATGTAGTTCTCCACCACTTAGCATAGCAGTTGCATCAAATAAAAAAAGAGTGGGAGGAGGAAAAGGAAAGGAGAACAGAAGAGGATAGGATGTAGTTTGGAAACTCCTTGCAGCTCCGTTCACTAAGACTGACTTCTTTCTACAAAGAAACATTTCAAATTCTGTACACCACCAAAGTCTTGTGTAAATCCCCAAATAAATGCATAGGTGCCGTTTTGGCCCTCTGACCAGGATGAATATTATCCTTAGCTTTGGTGTAACTTGTAAGAACACACTGTGCTCTACTTGGAATGGTAGAAGGGAAATCTGTCTTTCACCTGGCAGATAATTCATATGCATTGGAAGTGCCAGCCCTTTTAGGGGAGCATTTAGAATGAGAGAAGTGAGATTAGTCTTACTGCTTGAGGCAGTAACTTGTCTTTCTCTGAATGATTCTACATCACTTACAGAAAAACTTGGTTAGTGGTTTGGGAGTCTTTTTGCTAATGAGCCAGAACCTCTCTCAGGGCCTGGAATGTTCTTCTCATACAGTGCAAGAAGTGGATTCAACATTCTCCTCAGCAGAGTTTCCCATGGTGTAATTTCATTTGCCACTCAGTTGTGATGCCACGGAGCTGTCTGGCATCCACCTAATTAAATTGTTTTCAGCCTAAATTGTTACAATAAACCCCAAAGGTGCTTCAGAAAAGTGAACTGAAGCATGTCCGAGGAAGTTTGCAATAAAATTTTGTGGGAGAGCAAACTGAAATGTGGGATACCTCAAGGAAGAGTTTGAGGGAGTAAGACAGAATAAGACATAGTCATCCTGGAGAACCTCAGCTGCCTGCATTTAAGATAACTGATGGGTAGAGGTCTTTGCAAACCTGGCTTAAGGGGCCTTAGCTTTTCATTTGACTAATCCAGCTATAGCTGCCCTGCCTTTTTCTTCACCTTTTCAATGTGTCAAACTTGTGCAGTGACTCTAAGGAAATTTGTTTCTTCATTGAAACACCTGGTCATCACACATTACCCTTTTTTTCTGACTTGATGAGAGGTACACACTGTTGTGCAATCAACAAGACACAACTTTGTATGTTGTGTTCTGCCATTGTTAATTAAAGGGAAAACTGCCACTTGGGAGACCTGGCCTCCTAAGGAGTGCATATAGATCTCTCATGAAGGTCATGGGCCCTCCATGTAAAAGTCAGTGAAACCAAATGGACCAGGACTTGTTGCTCCCCAAACTTGATCACGTTCCTTCCATCAGGCACCTAACATTAATGTGAGTCCTCCTCCTGATAAGGTCCTTAGTCTTTCCCTTCCAGCACCTGTTGCCCTGACTGCAAAAAAAAGAAATAAATCTGGAGGGGTCTGTCATTTTACAAAGGTCAGTGATGATCTGACCTAGCAAGAACTCCTCCATAGCCTGTGCATTGAGAAGCTTGTTGCAACGTACATTCTGTTCAGAGCCCCTGAGGAATGAACAAGGACCAAGAGCTGAGAGACAATTTTTTTGTGTGTGCACTGTTGACAGGATCTGATTATGATGCTGTGTGATGCTGGGGCCATGGACCCTGTTTCCAGACAATAATTCAGCACAATGATCTGTTTTTGTTGCTGTCTTCAGAAAAAACTTGTAACCAGTTTACACCAAGACGCATGATGGAAGTTCTTACCCTAGCACAAAAATTTCCTTACAGGTCACTTAGCCTCCTCATTAATTTCTTTCCTGAAAGTGCAGTGGACTGCTCAGTGGAAGGTGTCCTTGTTTATAGCTGGTAGTGGGAAGGAAGCATGTTAGAAGCACGTAGCTGTCCTCCTGTTCATGCAGTTGGGAATTCAAACAGGCTTGGCAGCAGCAGGGTGTTTGGGAGGATCAGGCTGGACCTTTTATTTGCTTGCCAGTTTCCTTGGTGTTTGCTGATCTAATAGGGCTAGGATTAGATGGCACAAAGTGTCCCGGCACTCTGATAACCCTGTCCTGCTGGATGCAGGGATTGGTGGCAGCTGTAAACTGAGATATCACAGTTGAAAACTTGGTATTTTTCCTAAATTCCCATGTTAAGTCTCTTTCCTTTCTCCCTTGTATTCCACCTGGGTGAAACACCTGCACAACTAATGAGACTCATGTTACAATTTGCAAATATTTATTTATCAGAAGTTATGCCCTGTCTTCTGTTCCACTTAACCTGAGGAAAGACTCTAGTCATGTCATTTTTTTACATCTCAATACATGTATTCTAGTTCCCTGATGTCTCCCAAATCAAAACATCTAGATTATTAAAGGAAACCACCAATAATTACTAGGATGTACTGTACTTCACTGGTGTCTTTTCTCAGAAATTTCAAAATACTGTACTACATTTTAATATACAATGCTTAATAATATATCAGAGGCAGAAGTGGGAATCGTTAGTCCCCTTCAGCAGTTGGGAATACTGGAGTGCCACAAGGATGGCTTGCAGACCAACAGAGCCAGAAATAGCATCCAAGAATTCTGTGCGTTCTCAGTTCGCAGAAAGAAATACTGGAGATAGAACTTTCAGATTAATCTGATTGGAAGTGGCACAAGAGCGTAAGATAGTTGCAAGCATCAGTCCTGTTGACTTCTAGTGCCTCTCAGGTCACTACTGCAGGCTTTTGCCAGAAAACTCAGCCAGTGCCAGATGTGAAAAAGTGTGACCCTTGGCTGACAAAACCTAGTGTCAGCAAAATACTGAAGTACAGAGGCGATAACTGGTAGAACTTGCTTTGCTTCAGTGGCTGAGAATCAATGTGCCAGCAAAAGCTCACCTTGTTGCTGTACACTGCATCCATGAGGGGCTCATTTTTCTGGTGTGTTGTAATGATATAGCTGCCCTGTTACAATTTAAACATGGCATTAGGCTTGGGATTATTTCACTTTTGAAAATGTGACTTAGATCACTTAAAGACAATTAGATCTTCAACAGGAGGACATCAGCCCTTATTTGTAACCTGTCCTCTCCTCTAGATCTCTTATGCTCAATGCAGAGGTTTCTGCACAATGTAGCCTCTTGTTGGGCTACCTTGTATGAAACTTATCGCACATCTGATGGTTATTATTAAAAAGAAATTTGTCCTGGTAGGAACTCAAGTCTTCTTTGTAGCTGACATTTCACATTTGTCTTGGCAGAGTTTTTATTCCTCAGCAGCTCAAGGGCACATCTGTAGGGGTACCTGTGAAGAGTGGGGAGAAGAAGGTAGGAGGTGGGGGCTGTTAGCCAGAAAAGACACAGGATATTCATATAAATGAATAGTACAGCCTGTTCATATCCAAGAGCACTCTCCCCAGCAGGAAGGAGAAGGTTGCATAATGTGA
Source organism: Pygoscelis adeliae (assembly GCF_000699105.1). Taxonomy (NCBI): domain Eukaryota; kingdom Metazoa; phylum Chordata; class Aves; order Sphenisciformes; family Spheniscidae; genus Pygoscelis; species Pygoscelis adeliae. Next base: position 1,000,684 of record NW_008825262.1, read on the forward strand.
GGCTCCTGAGGACATTGCCCGTAGCTCATTTAACTGGGAGGTCGCACACATAATTAATTTCTGTGATGTTGCTTCCTTGAATGCATTTTCGTAATTTGGCAGGGTGTCGCCAAACATTTTGGTCAGGGCAGAGCAGTTAACTTGTGTCATAGGCAGCTGATAAAGGCATGTGCTGATACCAAGTCCACATGGTCTGAGAGGTGCAATGTGATGTCCATCTGCTGCAAGTGAGGCAGTGAGGGTCATCAGTGTTACAGGACAGGTTATTCATGCACAAAGCCCACCATAATTTGTGCCAGACAACAAGCTTACTCTACTGGAACTGCTTACTGTTTTCCATGATTCTGCTTAAGCCCTGCCATGAGATGACAAGACCGGTACCATGAGGCTTGCAGAATTAACAGGTTGTGGAGCTTGTGTGATCCTTGTGGGTAACCTGTATTGGTCTGTATGTGTTCCGAGCCAAATGTGCTGGAATTGTGTGCAACTGATTGTAAAAGCACTTCCAAAGAAGGCATGAAAAATTAAGTGAGTGATGGGATTTCTTCTGCAGAAAGTTGGCAGATACACTGTTTCTTACATGAGGATAAACAGGGGAGTGTGAGGCACTGGCTTCCCTCAGCCTGATCTAGCATGTACTTTGTTGTCTTTCTTGGGCAGTGGGTCAAGCCTTTATTGTGTGAACTTGACTGTACATTCTTTAGGTGTAGGGCAGCACCTATACAAGGTGTTAATTGGCAGTGTCTTTGGATGTTTATACATTACAAACAGTTCATGATCATGACAAACGAGTGCTGAGTTGGTACACTTCCCAGCATCGATGTTTATTATTCTTCTGGTCTACAGAAATATTCCTCTGGATGTGCCTTAACATAAGGTACCCTTCTCACTGTTGTGCATGCACTTTGGAGCAGAATTCATTAATTGCTGTTACAGTAGTGATAGGAGTAGTTATCCGCAGAGCACTTAAAATGAGGGTATGTACTAGAAACTGCAAAGGTCTGTCCTTTTCAGAGTTTTTATCAATGATTTGCAGGGGGGGAAGGAGGAATAAGCAATAGGCTTATTAAATAACAAATGATGTGGGAGAAAGTAGATAATTAGAATTCAAAGTGATTTTGACAAACTGGAGAGAGGATCTGAAAAAAAAAAAGGATGACATTTACTATGGACAGTGCACTAGACAGAAATAATAAGGTGAATACCCGTAGGTTGAAGACCAGCCAGTTAGGCACAAGTCCTTCAGGAAAGGATCCAGGGATGCAGCGAGTCACTGGATGAATACAACTTAGTAATGCCATGCTGCTGTATAAAGAGATGAGCCACATAGAGGGCTATATGCACAGGAGCATATTGTGCAACTGTTGCTTTGCTGCTCTGCATTAGGAAGTCCTTCATTAAACTGCTACATCCTGATTTCGGCACTGCATTCAGGATAGATGTGACTAATTGAAGACCCACAAGAATGATCACAGGGGTAGAAAACATGACTATAGAGTAAAATAGGGTTGTAGAGAAGACAAGAGCCATTTTCAGATAACAGAACTCTAGTATGTAAAAACTATCACGAAGAAAATGATGTTTTCCTTGTTCATGATGTAAAACAAGTAGGAACAGGCATGAACTGAGACAGAAAAAGATTCAGTGTAGACACCAGGAAACCTTCCTAACGCTGAAGATAGTGAAGTCTTTTGCCTGGGGAGCTTGTGGAGTCAGCATTGTAGCAAGTCTTTAATAGCTAGTTAAACAACCACCAGGAAAAACGTCAACAGAATTGGTTCTGCCGCCTCAAATTCCTCTCTGTGACTTGACAGTTCCTCAGTAAGAGAGCTGGCAGTGGTACTTCCTCAGAGAGGGACCCTAGGACTCTTCTCCTATGACCAGAGCAGTAGTGATAGCTTGTATTCCTCCATAAAGGTTTTACTTGAAAACATTCAAAATATTTTACGATGTATCCTGCATGAAGCATGTCACCTGTTGCTAGAAATTTAACCCCCTTCTCATTGATAAGTAACAGCCTGTATAAATGAACACACACAACCAGAAGCCTACAGGAAAAAAACCACAAGAATGTCTTTCTTTCTGCAGATTGACATTTCCAAATGCCACTATCTGGTGGACTTGGATACAGCAGCTGAAACCCCAAGGGAGCCAAGGTATTCCTCCAACAAAGAAAAGTGGGTAACCATTGCCTACAAGCCATTCCTAGATGCTTCCAGGTATGCTTTACACATTTGAGAGGGAGGGAGAAAGGCTGGCAGATCTGTGAACTAATTCTGTTCAATTATCCTCTTGCAAAAGTAGCGGTATACAGGGAGGAAAGATACATGGGCAAATGCTAGCTTGAAATCCAGTTTCCGGTAAAGGCAGCTTGCTGGCTACAGTGGAACCTTTGTCAAACTTGTACTTGCAATATTTATGACCTAGGTTGCTTTAGAGGGTGAAGCTAGCTGAGAAGGATGGTAAGAAGGATTATTTTAAAAAAGAATCCTCCCTGTGCACTTCTTGCTGAAGTAATGTTTTTTTTTTGCTTTCTGAAGAAATGAGGTATGTCATCTCCTCCCAACAGACTTTTGAATCTGCTGTCTTGTTTCAGCTGAATTCAAGACGGGTGTAAGTCAGTCTCAAAGAGCATGAGCTCTTACAAATTTTATGAACGAGAGGAGGCAGACAGAGCGAGGAGGCAGTCTCATGGAGTGAAAAGTCAGCAAGGTCACACCTTTATTAGGCATCAGAGAATCCATGGAAGAGACCTGTGTTAGAATCCGTTCTTCATTAGTTCTGCTGCTCACTGAACAACTTGCTTGCGTGTCTGAACAGGAATTTCTGTGAGAGGCAGAGATTGAAATTGCTCTCCTCCAGGCTAACGGGCTGGAATCAACGTTGTCAAACTGGGAATGTTGTTAATACATTCCTGCAAATACAGAGACCCTCAGCTGTAAGGGGACAGTTATTTAGTCATTTAAAGCTCTGGTCATGTAGCTGTCGTAACAGGACAGAGAGGCTGACTGGAAAAATCCCTGTAAAAAACTAATACAGAGTTCAGTGCCCTCCTATTTTCTATGTGAGACCTTATTATTTCCTAGTAATAGGACCCTCCAGGGAGGGGGGCTGGTAAAAGCAGCTGAACAGTGAGAAAGAGTGATAATGTTAGAGCAGCTCCCGGGAGTGCTCTAATGTTCCCAGCTTGCTGACACAAACAAGTTTTCTTGGCAAGGTTTTTCATGAACTATGTTTTCCGAGAGACCTGCTGTTACATTTGGGCAGGACTTTAGGAAGGGAGAATAAGATGGCCAATGAGTCTTATTAATGAGGCAATAGAAGCATCTGCATAAGAGTTTTGCAGAGGACTCCTTGTGCAGAGCATATACCCCTGAATGTGCATCTCTGCTTTGAAGACATGTTCATGTGTTTTTAAAGCTGGTTTATCTTGCTATCCTCTGCTGAACAGCCCAGCTTTGATTGTTTGGATCTGATCTAAAATCCTTTGAAGTCATTCAGAGGCACTGAGTCAGGTCCAAATGAGCCTTTAAGACACCTTGGGTTAACATGGGGATGTAATTTGCTAGGGGAGCTTTCAGAGGTAGCGGCTGCCTGTCGCAGAGATGCTAGCCTGCCTAATGAAAGCAAAGTGAATTATTCTGCTATGGCTGTACATCTCACAGACTTCTCCAGAATGTCCTGGATTCTCCATGGCTTCTTTCCACTTTTGCTCATTTTTCCTGTACTTAGCTGATGGTTGGTAGAGAAGGAGTTGGTCTGTCTCATGGGGCTTTTTGGATTATTGTACTTTCAGCCCCCACCCATAGCCTCTGAGCTTTTGATTAAAGCTCACGAGAGACATATCACTGCTCTCTCTTCTGTACCGATTTCGTATCCCCTTAGAGGCTGTGCCCTGCTGAATAAAAAACAGCATTTGTCTGGAAGCAACAGCACAGTGTATCTGCTCTTTTTGTGGGGAGAGAGTTGAGTCTACCACTGTAGGCCTTACCACAGGACACAAGTGTTTCGAATCCTCCACTTTCACCCAGGCTTTTTTGTTCATTGCTAACTTGGCTGGGGATTTTTCCTGTAAGATGTGTGTACATCTGATACCATCTCAATCCTGACCCTACTGCAGCCTGCAATGCTGACTGGAATCAGTGCAAGGAGCTAAGCTAGAGCCAAACGCATAGCTCAGTACTGAGCTGAGTCCTTGTCACTCTCTTCACTGCTTTAATGCTGTTTCTGTATGAGTCACTCTATGATATTTTTCTTTCTTCTTTCCCCCCCTCCTTCTTATTAGGGGAAATTGGTAGGATTAAGGAATTTCCCTATTTACAGCTAAACCGCTGCATCCTGCCAAGCATAAATATCTGGCTGGTTTCTCAGGAATTTGGCTGAATACATAGGTAGATGTGGTGTAGCAGCTCTGTGCTTCTAGGGGAAATGCTGTCAAAGTACTTCCTGCCAGACTGAGGCTGGTAACTTATTCCCAAGTTTGGCAGTGAAAACCCGTGCATTCATTTTAATTTGATATATGATACTGTGTGTTGCATTTAGATCATGTAAACTCCAGCTAGATTCCCAAGCTGTATGTTTCTTGTTGGCTAAGTATCTTGCAAGCCTGCAGCCAAACTCCGGTAACCCACTCAGTACAGGGATGTCGATTTCTGTGTGTGGTCCTTCATGTCTGGCTTGTGAAAGGAAAGTGCATGTGGCTGTTACCACTGGAAGTAATGGCTTGGCTTGTTGTAGCAAAGGTAGCATCTCACCATGGAGCAGCAGCTTGTTGTGAGAAGCTGAGAGTCACAGAGAGATCCTGAAACTTCAGAGCATACTGACACTGGTAACGATGAGATGTAAAGGCAGAATACTGGGGTTGGGGAAAGGGGAGCATACTCTCTGGCTAAGCAATCACCAAGACCTTAGAACAGATCATCTAAAGTGATGGGGAGGGAGGGGATCTTTCTGGCTGCTGTGTCCTCCTTAATGAAAGATGCTGTTGCATTAGTGGGAGACTGGAATAGAAGAGGGTTTGCAGAGCATGTTCCAAGAGGAGATCAGGCAGTCAGATCCTTAGCCCTGCTGGTGTCGCCTGTCAGCCTCCTCCGCTCCTGTTCTTGTGCTGCGTGGAAATTCTCCATGCTGTTCCTTATCAACGCCTCACAGCTGGAGCAGAGGGGAGGTGTGGTGCCTTCACCAGTGGAGGAGGCCAGGTTGCCATAGCAGCAGGTCTGATTTCCATCCCTGTTGTTAGTACCTCCAGAGCTCCCGCAGCTTGGAGCGCTGGGCTCTGTCCCTTCAGCAGACCTTCAGCAGTCTGCAGGTGGGGCAGCTCGAGTGCACAGTGCTGGTGAAGGACTAGAAGGGCATGTGCTTACCTGGGGGGTATCACTGATACTGAGGGATGAGAGAACCAGCAGTGTCTCCCCATCTTGTCACCCTGCTTGTCTGACAGATTCTCTGTTACCCCTGAAGAACAGTAAGCCAGGAACCATGGCCTGCCTAGCAGGGCAAATGTGTAGCAGTGGGCACAGCTTCCCAAAACAATTAATGGTAGTGAAGAGCAGTAAGAACAAACCATGCAAGGTCTGATATGGCCTGTTTTTAGCCAGTGTGTCACTTAAAGGTATCACATTTAAAATTGGATACTACCGACAAGGTCAAGGCCCCTTTTGCCAGCCCATCCACAACAGCATGAGCAAGAAAAATTTCAGAAAGGCTCTTTTTGGATTGCCTGCTTCATAATTTTTTGTCATATATTTTTAATTCCTTTCTGTAATTTGGCCCTTGGAGAAGAGGTAGGGTGGATGAGTGATTAAGGAGCTCAGCTGGAACTTGGTGCTCCCAAGACTTTGTCCACGTATCTTAAACCCTCCCTGTGTTGCAGTTTCGCATTTGGACCAAAAGTTTGTTAGCTCCCCACTTATCTCCAGGAGTTTGCTGGCAATGAATAAAAGAGTGAGAAGCTTCAACTTCATAATAGCGGTGGCAGGTAAATCCCTTTGCATTGTTTTGCATCCGAGTATTGGAATTTTGCTGCAGCATCCATATAAAGGTTTCCCATGGCAAATGTTCATAATCAGTCTGTTGAGCTCCTTGCTCTGAATGTGTCGTAGCACTTCTAAAATAAGACACCGTTGTTTGCTTTGTTTTTTTTCCCTGAGTGTGATTGAGTTGTAACTTGCATAAAATAATGGGGCTCAAGCAATTCTCAAAAGGGGAAATGACACAAATTTTGCAGTAGATTGGCAGCCGACAGATGAGTTAGCTAGTGGCAGTTGCAGTTCTGTCTAGCAACTGAATGAGATACGAGGGTCTGTCTTACCCTGCAGACTCAGGCATTAGCTATTGTCCTTTTGTTGAGATTGGAAAACCTCATTTGCAAAGCAAGTACTACTGGTGTGTCTTTCTGTCTGTGGCTGCAGCAGTCTCCCTTGCTGCTAGTCAGCCCTTGCTTTGCTTGCTTCTGTCCTTATCCCAGTCTGTAGAGTACCAAGCCCACTAGAGTGGGCACTGCAGAGCCTCAGAGGGAGGACACTGAGAGTTGCCACTCCATCCAGCTGGAAGATTCTCTGAGGACATTGGGTATACCCTGAGACTGTTTCAGGGATGCAACAAGTACTTCTATAGTCCAGAAAGTTGTTGGCAGGCCTGATAGCGGAGAAGGTGGAAATCCCAGCAAAAACACTTCTGTGTTTTTGTTTCGTTTTAATTTGAGACAACAAATCTAGGCAGGGCTGTCTCTCTTAGAGTTGAGAAATTGATCATTCTGGGGAGTTTAGCTGCCGGAGAGGAGTGGTTACACAGTTGTAGCAGCATATTAGGTGCTAGAAATGGGTAAGCTGGAAGGATCCCCGAGTTAGTAGATCTGTGGGGAGAGTTATTCCCAGGGTAAGACACACAGGTCTGTGGGTAGAGTCAGTGAAGATGCATCAAGAACTCCTATAATGATCCAGGCTGCTCGCATTTCTGAGCTCCCCAGCTCAGCAGAATGACGCATCTCTCAAATCCAGCACCTGCTTCCACACAATGATTTGGAAATGTCCCCTGCTACCTCTGAAGTAAGTGTAAAAACACTATGAAAATGCAGCTTTTTTTATAAAAGGGAAGGAGGAACAGAAGAAGTGTCACTTTGAACTGAGCTGCAAGGGAAGCTGCCAGTGTAGATTTCAGGTCTGCAGCTCAAGTGGCTGCAGAGCAAGGAGCATTTTGGGGAAAAAAAACCCCATGAAACACCTCCCCACCTAAACCAAACTCCAGCTCTTGTTCTTTGAAAATAAATGAAAAATGACCCCAGCAGTGCAAGTCCCGCCTGCGGAACTGGAGGCTGCTGGGACTCACTGCGAGTCTCACATTGACGTCAGCAAGTGCAAATGTAAATCTCAGCTGGCTCTGATAAATGGTGCTGCTAATTGAATTAGAGAGTACTCCAAGCCACCAGCTAATTATGCTCCTCAGGAAGCTGCTTTGTCCAGGTCCATTTAATTCTATATTGGCTGAGCACTCCAAATCTGGCACAGAAAAGGGGAAATATATTACAGCTCCCCACTGAGGAGCACATATTTTGCAGCTCTTCAGGCTGAGCTGTCTTGCTTGCTCCAAACGCTTGGGTTTACCATCAAAAAAAATATTCTTAGTGCAAAATTAATGATTCGGTCACCTTGTTCTAGCATATCATTACCCTGGTTTGATAAGAGAGACTGTCTCATTACCTTTAATGGTGCTTTCCTCCATGTTACATGAAATGTTTTCCCTACTTTTGTTTTACAAGTAGCTAAATTACTTCTTAGGTGCATGGCTGGTACAAAATTTAACACCTAGAGGAAGTGCAAACGTTAATGGGTTTTCGGAGAGCTTTGATCATGAGCTTCCTGTGTATGCCTGTAGCTAGAAGGTACTAGGTCCTGCCCATGTGGCAGAGATTCAACTTCCTCCTGCCTCTTCTTTCTGCCATTCCCTTCTCTTCTTCCTTCTCATGCTTCTTTCTGAATTCTGCTGTCACTGGGGTAAGAAATTCAGGTTACAAGATGCAGTCAGGAAGACTCTCCCACCACTACATGTATCTAACTGCTTCCATTCCATGTCAGTCTATGAGCGTAGGAGAGGGGACTCGGACATCTTCACTTAACAGTCCTTGCTTCCATTCCAGAAGAGCCTCCACTGGCATTAGTAGAACAGGACTGTTGAGTTGCTTTCTTCTGAAGTCCAATAGGTAATTTACAGAAATATGCTTAGCACCAAACAGCACTGTGGTTCCAGCTTTGCTGGGTGTACAGGTAACTGCGCACCTCTGTCCTAACTGGGAGTTGCTCTGGGTGCTGCAGCAGTCGCTCCCCTAGAAACCAAAAAACTGGAAAATAATTCAGCCCCCCCAGAATGTGGGATACCTCCCATGTCTGGAGCACAGCAACAACTGGGCAATTTGCCTGTTGCCTGGCTGCGGCCTGGAGCCCACCGCTGAAAGAGCCTTGCTGCATCAGTGTTCTAGTAGCATTGCACTAGACCCTTGGCTACCCAGCTTGGAGTGATTGTGGCCTTGCTCTTGCTACCAACATGCTGCTTGGGAGCTCTATGCTGATTAAGGCTACACACACTCACAGTCTCTGGGGGACAAATTTAGAAGCAAATGCAAATAGAACATTATATATATATATTCACTGTCATCTGTCATCCCAACCCCTTCCACGTACCATCTGTTGTCTGAGGTTGCTGAACCTGACAAAGTGAGGTGACAGGAGGTAAAGGTTCCCTGTCTGAATTTAAAGCTCTATCATGACTTCCTGAGCTGTTGGTGCATCAGCAGCCATGGTTCTCTCATGGCTGCTGCTGAAAGCAGGCATCCAGGGCTTTGCTACTGTGTAGTTACCAGCAGCAGAGAGAGCAGCCTTGTGCTTGTGTCCAGTCTGAGTCTCTTTTCAGTGAGAAAGTTGGTACTGAACAAATACAAAGGCTGACCTTATAGCTGTGGAACAGATATGTTGGTGCTATCATTTACCATGCCATATTCAAGGTTTCATGTTTTTATATCTGACGTGATTCTCTGAGCACATAAATGTTACTATTTTTAAGATGCCTCTTTTATTTTCTGTTGCCTTTTTTTAACCTGTGTCCTTAGACTGGATAATTGGAACCAATGTAAACTGTTCCCTTTTTACCTTTATAAGTCTTGTGAGTGAAGAGTCATTTTGCTATGGCACCAGCAGCCTGACTAGCTAACACCTGGTGGAAACCAAGGACTTTTTGTGGACTTGACAGTTTGAGTAATACATCATTTCACCGTGAAGACCATGGTGAACTTCACTTTTGGGGTCTCCTCTGGCTATATGAGATTTACAACTCTCCATTCTCGGAGCACGTACTTCTTGTTTTGAGGGAGGAGTACAGGAATGTAGATCAGCTGTGGCCTTCATATACCAATTCACTGTATTGTTATTTGTCATGAGTGCCTTGGCATTATGTAGCACATCCACTGGTGGGAAGAGCAGCTATCTTTCTGCTCTGTGTTTCTTGTCATTTTCCACCCTTGGTATTTTTTTCCATCAGTCATTCCTGCCTCTCCTTTTTTGATCTTTTTTACCAACAGTAATTTCTCCTCTGTTTCACTGCTGATATAAACTGTGAAACAGTGAACATCATTGACATTTAAACTGCTGCTAATGAGGGCTGAGTTGCTAGCAAAGTTAAGAGCGTGTGGAGAGCTTTTGTTGCTCAGAGTTGTTTCAGGCTGTCTGCAAACTCAGGATGGTTACACTGAGCTGGTTTATTTGGGAGGAGATTTTTGCTACTACCAGCTCCTGGAATTTCCTTTTGTTCTAGAAAGCAAAGCTGAATCCTGCATATTCTGAACATATGCCACAAAGACCATGTGAGCACAACCATGTGAGCTGCATTGGCCCTATATTTCAGAATACCAACAAGTAAAAGATATAGGGAGTGTTTCTCACAAAAGGTATAAAGAAGAAGTACAGACAAGATAGTAGTGTTTCTGCAGAGCTGTGAGAGGCACCAGCACTGAGGGTAAACACAGGCGTTTAGTTCTGTTGCTCCAGCAATCAATCAGTCCCACCATTACTGGGTTTCCACTGCGTTGTACAGTGCTGTCCTGGGCAGGCTGTCAGTATGTAGATGCATCCAGGACAAGGGGAGGATGTGAACTGGGTGCTGTTGTCTGACTGCTGTCAGCTCTACATTTGGACTGAGTGACTGGAAAGCATTTTCAGTGCTACAGACTGTATACTTGGGACCTCAGCCATCAGCTGAAGGTGCTGCCTTCCTCTCTGTCCCTGAGCTAAACCGCACAAGGCTAATACAACAGATTACTTCATCTTAACCCAAGCACACACCCTGAGCTCTGGGGAATTGTGCTGGTTTCTGTCCCTTTCTTACAATGTAGCAGCAAGCTGGTACTCTACCTTACTTTTCAGTTTCCTTGTTTTAAACAGCATCCCAAGCAGCTTGAACACAGTTGCTTTTTCTTGTTTTTCTTTCTTTTCTTTTTCTTTGCTAAAGGGAATTGAAGTGAAACCACACCATTCACAGAGAGCAGCCATGGTAGCAATGGTGGGTTGTCAGGCTCAGAGGAGGAGATGCCAGAATAAGTTCAGCAATGACATGATGTTCATTAGCCACAAGAGATGGAGGAGGAAAATCAAGCACTTGTTTTCAAAGGGATGCTTTTGCTTCTAGTGACTGGAGGGAGGGCTGACCTCCAATTTCCAGGCACAAGGAAATGACAGCTGCAAAAAATGTTCCTTGTTCAGAATACACCAAAATTACCATCTTCTGCCTAGTTATTTGCTACTAAGAGATTCTGCTTTGAACATGTTCCCGATTCCAGCACCTCAGGAATTCACAAAGAGCAACCATTTCCAGTGATTCTTTTATTTAGGAACTTTGCTGGGTGCTTTACAATTTGTAAAAGGCTTAAGTATTATCACTGAGCTTTTTGTTCTTTGAAATAAAGCAATCAGCATTTTTATATCCTAAAGCACAAGCTGAGTGCTTGGCAAAAAAGCGAGCTTACAAGATGCTGGATGTTGAAAGGAGGCAGAGTCTCACAGTTAGAAGTGGGACTTGTAAATTTTAGGAATTCAGACTTGCTCAGTCTCTCTCAGGGTAGACAATACTTTCTGCCTCAGTTTCCCCTCTCCAGTGTGGGAAGAATACTGCTTTGTCTGTCACTTTGTCTGTCTAAAAAGGGAATATTTCAACTGAAAAATGCCTTGCTTTGTGCTTGTATGGCATCTTATGTAACAGGACCCTGCTGCTGAGTGGTGCTATGCCAATGCAAGTAGATATCACCAGTCTTTCCTGGATGGTCTTTTGCTCCAGGTTGCAGGAGATCAGGAGCTGCTTGTTCTCAGATGGTTTACAGTAAGGCTGTCTAAGAACCCTGGGAGCCTCCAGGGAGTTGTAGTTCACAGTGGCAGTTCCTGCCATTGTTTTTTAGACTGCATTTTTGAAAAATATCCAGTGCTGCCTTACAATAAGCAAACAAAACACAATTCATCTTTCTTCTGAAAAAGTGACTTGAATTGGGTGTCCAGAACCTTGGCTGTGTAACCAGCAAAGCTGTGTGAATTGCAGTGACCAGCAAGTACATGCTGGATCTGTGTACCATCCCTGACTTAGCAGGCTACAAATCAAATTTGAGTGCTGCAGTTGCTTTTCCAAGCTTTATGTGAATGGAGTTAGACTTATGTCTGTCAAGGGTTGATAGTTTACCAACAAGTTGATCTTAAAGAGATAGAGATAAGCTTAAATGCTAAGGAAGCAAGACTCTGCCCCCGCCCTGATTTCAAGAAGTTTCTCTATTTTTTGAAGCTTCTAGCAAGGTTCAGTGCTGCTGCTGAAGGACATTATATTGGCCCGCTTCACATTTAAACTTGAATTTTACTATTAGTTTGCTCAGTAAGAGAATACATGCATTTAAAATGTACTCAGCTAGCACAGCTCCAGCAATTAGCAGCCAAAGAAAAGGTACTAATTTGATGCAGCCATTAAACCCTCCATGCTTGAGTACTCCATTGGTCCAATTGTTGCAAAGTGCTGTGAAATGCCAGCTCCCAGCACTAGCAGGGCATGGAGTGAATGCTGGCAGCCTGCAGCAAACCGCTTGTAGGCTTTAGAGTGGTCCATCCCTCTTTAATTCAATACTCACAACAGAAGATCAGCACAAGAGCAAAACTTCAAAATGCCAGTGCCCATCAAAGCTTCTGTCTGCCCTTCAGACATGCGTGGAGGAATCGGCAGCCAGAAAGATTGGATAGAAAAGAGGAGATGCCAGGAGCTAAATGCAGCCTTGCTATCTTTCACCTTCATAGCATGCCCTGAGGAATGGGAGGCCTGCCTGTCTGTATGATACCAAAGGCTCACAGGGCTGTACTGTCTGCTTTTTGGACAGTGATATCCGGGATCTAAGTTTCTTTTGATAATTACAACACCTTCCTGCCCTCTCCCCCCCTTAATCCTACTGGAATGGATAGTAGGCATGCTGAAGAACTGGGCAGGCTGCTGCTTTTAAACTGGTGATGCTGGCACAAACCAGCTTTGGTCCCACCAACAACAAGGAGAAAATGGGACTGGGCTTCGTATGCCTGAACCATTAGCATTCCTCATGTTACTGACTCACCAGGCCAAATCTTTTGGAAAGCCTCATTTGTATTGTTTTGAACATACTGGCTAATGAGCGCTTTAAGGATGATTTGTTTTTCCTTTCTGGTTTCAGGTCCTCAAAGCTGCTGCGTGCATTCTACGTCCCTCTTCTCTCAGAACAGTACACATGGTATGCAAACTACACTATTCTGAAATCCCGGAGGTCGAGGCAAACCAGGAAAAAAATGGGAGGCTAGCAACACACCTGGGCAACAAAACCAAAAGCATCTGCTGACACTCTTGGACAGCTGCCTAAGCCATCTTCAGTTCGTTTTTGAAAGATTGCACTTGTAAGATTCACTAATAAAGATTTCCCATGAAGTAATTTTGCTCTGCAAGCTTCCAGCTGTAAAAAGGGTGCATCATCTGCTTTCAGTTCCTCAGTGTCAGGTCTCTGCTCTGCCTACACAGAACATATTGGTAAGAAACCATTTGAAAATCCAGCAGCCACCTACGAATGTATTATCCCTGCTGCTCCCTGTGTTATTATCTATTACACCAGAGAAGAGAAAAACGGGAAATAAAAAGGAATGACAGTATGAGGTTCTGCTCCAGGTTGCGATCTGGCACTGGGAAAATCCAGCTCAGTCTCCCTTTCTCTCTCCTGCCGCCCCCCCTCCACTGTCCTTGTCTGCTTAAGTAGTGCTCACCTTCTTCTAGGGAATTTTTTCAGGTAACAATGTTTAGGAATTGTTTCTTTTTTAAGAAAAAGGAAAACACCTGAGAGAATTAACTGAAATGCACTGAATCTTAAGGAATGAAGTAGCATGCACCACAGAGAAACAGCCTAAAGTTGCTCTGTCCAGGAGACACTTTCAAGGATAAACTTGCGCTTTTGGGAGGAAAAAACCCAAACTTAGGAGTTGAGCCAATTATCTGTTTTAATGGGATCAGAGTGTTTTTGTTATCTGTGAAACCAAGGGTTTGTTTGCTATTTATAATAATTTTTTAAAGATACCTATAACATCCTTTGAATTCTAGACTACAGCATCTTAAAATTTCTGGAAACATCCAGAGAGGATAAGAAGCATTAATTTTTTTTTTCTCAGAATAGACAGTATATGTTACATTGGTCCAGTATGCTTCAGAGCAATTTATTTACTGTATCTCCATTTTTAAAACATGCAGTATCAAAAGCTAGATGAAGGGAGTTGTTTTCACTCACATTCTTGGAACTCTGTGGGGATGGGATGGCATGAGACGGAGCAGAGAGTAGGTTCTTTTTGCAAAAAGGCTGCACAAGCTTCATGCCCCACTGTGACTGTGATTAGATTGGTCTGTGTGTGCAGTGACAGAATGCCAGAGCAGGTGGATCAGGAAGCAGATTTGTATGTTTGGAAGCTGTTGGGATCCAAACAGAAAAGTACGTGCCTCTGAGGATACATGTGTTGGTCCACGTGCAGAATGCAGTGCTAGGCAGGTCTCTTGGCTAGTCTGCAGATTAACAGCTGAGCAGGATGGGAAGGGCAGGCTGTACCAATGGGGCTGTGATCTAACATGACACCACTGGGACAAAGCAGGAGGAGCTGGATGAGGAGCAAGGCATGGGCTGAATCATAAGAGCAACTTTAGAAACATAGGGAGAGGTGTTCTGAATCCCCTGCATTTCATTAAGGAGGAGTTTTTTTAATGGCATTGTGCTCTATTGGAAACATAGCTTATAAAGTGCAAAACATGGTAAGAGCAAACAGTGCGCTTCTTCATTGTCTGGATGATTACAGCATGGACAATGCAGTTCTCTTCCATTGCACCCCCACTGTATGGAGGAGCAGTTTGAAGCTGAGACTCTAAATTCAAACTTTGAAGGCTTAGGGAACCATCTGTGGTGTCTAAGTCTTGGCTCTCTTCAGAGAGATGGATTTCACCCTGTTCAAATACCACCTTTCACAAGAGTCAAATGTGAAGCCTCAAGGTTTTCAGCCAAGCAACTGGTGTCTTGGGTGAGTTGGTCTGAAAGGTCAGAGTCACACTGCAGATCAACGTTGTAGTGTCTGTGTTCATAGTATTCCCCCATCTCCCTCCAGCCAGCTCTACCCCTCATAAAATTTTATGTGTGTTGAACAGGGCTCTACAGTGCCAGTAAATCAAAACCAAAACTCTTGCCCTGCTTGTTGCCTCTTCCCTTGCTAATCCCTGACCTTAAACCGAATAAAGAAACAAATGTAGTTAAAGAACCAATTGCACCTCTCTCTGGTGCTGTTTGTGTGACTGTTCCATGTTGTCATAGCCCATAACCTCATATTTAATGTGAAAAGACAGTACAGTAAATATCCATTTTAAATGACTGTGGCTGCTCCACCTTCCTCTCCAGTTTGATTCCTGTTTTGGGGTGGTGGTGGGAGACTGATAACTTGACAATAATTAGGAGTTATCAATGTTTTCCAGAGGAATGCGGCAAATGTTTGGTTCCTGGTAGTAAACACAGGTGTGGCTACAGGTAGTGGACAGCTGGATAGCTTTGCATTCGAGAGTTTCAAATCAAGGCAGGGACTCCATTTTGCTGCTTACTGTGCAAACAGGTGGAGTCAGTCCTGCCACCTGGAGAATTTGCAGGCTAAAGAAATGAGGCAGAGGAAGGGAGGGTTGTTACTCTCATTGATGACAAGAGCAGATCACATTTTAATGCTCATTTCAGGGGGAAGTTGGGAGTCTCAGTGCTGCAAAGATCTTGACCCAACAACTCATTTAAGGTCACACATGGAATCTGCCTACAAGTTGTTTCTCATACAGTGTCTTTGGCACAAAACCAGCCTTCCTGCCAGCAGGTAAAGGAGCCAGGGCCTCCTTTCCTTTAGTCCCTGCTAAAGCATAATTGTTGTCATGGGTAGTGCTACCGGGCAGCCAGAATGTAGCATAGAGGCAATCTATCAATCCCAGCTGAGACCACTGGGAATGAGAAGGTGAAGTTGTTACTAACGGTGTTTCTATCATAAAGACTGAGGCATAGGTGAGATTTCTGATAGGAAGTGGTAAGGCTCCCCTCATCTTTTCATAAATCACAAGTCAGGGCTGTTGCACTCTGTGCAGTGCTGAGATTAAGCAAAAAGCCATCAATAACGAGATTACTAGTAATTAAACAGACTTGATGGAGTGAGCCGTACAAGTCCAAGGAGTATGTGAATCGGGGCCTGAGGAAGAGACTGCAAGAATTGCCTACCTGGCTCAGGTTTAGCTGGATGAAGGATCTTGCTTTCTGAATGCAGATGTGGATGCAAAGAGGTTTGCACCAAAAGGTAGAGCTGCATCCGAAACAAAACATTTTTAAAAGCATTTTGTAGTTTGCTTTTCTGGTTTTGTTAGCAAGCTTGAGGGAGGGGCTTCTGATTTTTTTTTTTCTTTTCTCTTTGCTTTGACCCTAATTAAAGCAAATGTATGATCTCATTGTGAGGAGGCAGGTTTGGGACAGCTAATTTATGATCTCTATTAAAAAATAAATAAAGTTTTGTGGCTTGAGAGCTCATGGGTAAAGGGTCAAACCACAAACTGCTGATCTGCCTCAGCTGGATTCCCTGCCTAGAGTTGCCTCGGGCAGAGCGGGGTGTTGTGACCAAACCTGTTGGGTAGCACATCAGGATTGTGTAGGCAATCCACCTTTGTCTCCTTTCTGTCTCTGGAGAAAGGGCTCTTCATATTATGCCGGCTGGTTCTGGAGAATAAGGTATCTAGATGGCTTTCTACAGTGCAGTTAGTGTCTGACCTTACACACTGACAGAAGCTGGTTTCTTGACAGAATCGTAGATGGACACAACCTTTTGGTCATGACTGTGGCTAGATGAGGTGTCTTGCATGAAGCTGAGAGATGGCACAAGACACTCGCAGTTGGTCGGGGAATGTACAGGGGTTACAGTATTCTAACCTCCTCTTTGCTGGCAGTATTTCTCCACCTTTAAACTGAGGCTGAGAGCACTGCGGGTTGGACAAGTGCTGCTGTGAAATACTGGGACCCAGTAAATTTCATTTTGTCTGAGCTCATCCAGTCTTGGCAACAAGGAGCACTGAGGTGGAGAGTCCCTGAGGAAGCGCCAGCAATGAGACAGATTGACACTCTCAGAAATAGGCTGAGGGAAGTCACGATTTCCACAGAACTATTTTTTCCTGCTTGTCTGCTGCAGCAGGATTTAAGGTCCATTTCAGTTATGCTCCTGCTTTTTCTGCCTGTTCCTGGAGTTCAGCTGCAACGTGCTCCAAAGGCAGGCATATGTCTAAGCTGGTCGTCTCCACCTAGGGCTCTGCCTGGGCTTGGGGGCACGTCAGAAGAGGGCACTCCTAAACTTGAACATGTTTCCAAGGATGTTCAATGCAAATTTGCTCTTTTTTGAAAGGAAAACAAAAAGGACACTGCATCTTCACAGAGGTGATACTTAAGCTTTCCTTGACTCAGGTTTTTTTTCCTGTTCAAAGTTTTTTGTCTTCTTTCTGTAGGAAAATTATTTGAAATAATGTACTCTCTTAGAAGCTAGGAGCTGAGTATGTGTGAAGAAGTAGGGGCAAAGGAGTTGAGGTGTGTGGAGCAGATATGTTGGATATGAGTAATAGTGAATAAAATGTTGAGGGCTGCATTTAGGCTGGGAAGGCTTCAGGCTGGCTTAGCTGGGAATGCCACAGGCCAGCTTTCAGGTGTGACTGGCAGATCTGTACAGAAGCTGGTTGTTCTAGGACAGATTTATGGCGTGTTGGCAGCTGGTCTGTCATATCAGAGCGCAGCGGCTGTTTGACAACTCTTCTCTCCATAGGAATGGGGAAGCACTTTCACTCGCCATGTTGCATTGCCAACATACAGGAGATTTCTGTAAAGCATGGTGGGGGGACGTTATTTCCATAGCAGATTGTGCATCCTCTCAGTGATACTGAAGGAACCGGACTAAAGTTTGGTACCTGGGACAGTGATCGTCAGTGTCAAATAACTGCTGTTTCCTCTCCCCTATTCACCTGCCATGTCTCTAGTGAGCCTAATGCTTAGACAGTTTTTAGTTGTGGCCTTACTGGTAACAGCTCTTTCCTTGCTACTTGTACTAGCCTCAGAAGCAGGGGCTATCTTAGTATTTGAGTCCACCTCACATCCAACAAAAGGTATCGAGTTGTGTGTTTATTTTGTTGCTGCAAGAAGGGCTCTAAGTAGCAGTGGAGAGAGGCCCTGGTAATGAAATTCTGTGGTTTTGAGTTCCTAGCTCTCCAGGCACTGCTGGGTGAAAAAGCTGTGAATTTCTTTCTCCTCCAGCATCTGTCAGAACCTGAGCATCATCCCGGCCCTGCTGAGATTCAGCGCATGTCCCCATGAATAACTGCACATGTCTATCCGCTTGCCTGGAGAGGTACTAATGAGGCCCCATCTGTCTGCTTTGCAAACTCCAGCTGTGTCTGCTAAGCAGCAAAAAAAGGTCAGGGTGGATGTGCAGGGTGAGAGAGCATCATAGCCTAGCAGGACTCTTGATCAATGAAGTCTTCTGCTGCCTTCCTGCTCAGTTCTTCATCCAGAGAGTAACTGCTGTGCAAGGCTGCAGAACTGCAACCAGGACCAGACAGAGATGCGTTTTGTTGTGGGATCAGTGAGGAGGCAGGGTCTGAGGCTGGATGCAGAGGCGGAGACTCCCTGGTCTCCTGCAAACAAATGCATGTGACTAGATGCCTGATTAGAGACTAGGCTAGAGAACCAGGAGCCTGGGTTCTCGCGCAATCCTGTCGCTCACTTGTCCTGTAACTCCATGAATCCTGCTTGGGAGGTGAATTACTGGGTAAGTGTTTAAACATGACTGACACAACAGGCTTTGAACAACTTTTTCTGGAAAAGGGCAAGCTTCTCTGTGTTCCACCCAGAACAGAGAAGGCTGCTCTGGCCTTCTCTGGTTTCTAATAGTCCGTGTGACATTGTTGTAGAATTTGTCCTGCCTGGAGTGAGCAAAGAGGCATTCTCTGGGAAGTTTCCTCTGTCCTGTGTTGAAATGGGCTGGTTGGAAAGACTCTGTGTCTAGTGAAGAGCAGGGTGGAGAGCTGATCACTGCAATTATTCTGCCTCAGAACATGCTGTCCAGGTGCTGCCCTGTGCTGCACAGCCCAGCCCTGTTTTCTCCTCATACAAAGAGGAGGCTGTTTCGACCTTTCCGGTTTTTAATACTCCCCTCCTACTTGGCTGGGGAAGCTGCACTTTCAACACATTGTATCTGAGTCAGCAAGAAACAACAACAGGGCCACTGGATGTGGTTTTTGTGGTGAATTCAGAAGCAGTTGCCCATACTAGCAGGTCTGGTTTGAGACCAGCCCAGTGGTCAAGGCATAGTAGTGGCAATCTGCAGACTTGGGTTTTCGCCTTGATTTTGGGGACAGGTAGCTTTCCACATCCCTGACATTCTTTCCACTGCTGCAAAATCTTTGAGGCAGGTGCAGACCTTGCCTGCATTTCACAGTGCATTGCACCATGGGTTCCTGGACTCTGCTCAGTGCAGCTGCAGGTGTGAGAAACCAAAGGGTCAAAGCAAGAGGTGCAATTATCAGACTCCTTGGCTTCTTACCTTGCTGTTTCAAGACAGGGAGTGGGTGGTGGGCTTTTCTTGGGAGGAGGCTTTTATATTTCTTCTGCACAGACCGGTTTGCTCTAGCATCTGCTGGCTCTGACTGCACCTCTGAAGAGACGGAACCTGCCGGTACCTTGCTGGCTTGAACCCACTGCAGCTGGACTCAGGCCCTCCTCTAACTCACAACTTCTTGGGAATATGCTCTGGGGACAGGCAGGAGCTTTCCAGCAGCTTTATGCAATGCTGTCTGAATCACGCAATAAACAAGTCCAAACCCTATTATTAGACTTTGGAAACAGCTGCCTTAGAGACAGGTTTGCTTACAAATATCCATTATTTTCTCTCTGGCTCTTCACTAGGGAAGCTGGCAAGAAAAAGGGATCTCTGCTTCTCCAGAATCTGCCTGCCCCTGCTGTTGTTGCTGCTTCTTCCCACCTGAGCTCATCCTCCTTGCTCTTCCAGGCTCCCAAGTTCTAGCTGTGCTAATAAGACATCCACTCCAATGTCAGCAGGGTGGCAAATGCCAGCTGTTTTGGAGGGGGACGGGAAAACACAAGTAATAAACAACTGGGCAGAGCACTTGCCACAGTCACTGCAGTGTGTAGGTATGCACATCAGCTGCTTTGGTGGCTAAAGCAGAAGTACTGGGTCCAGTTCCCTACTCAGCTCCAACACCACCCTGCATGACTGTGAGAAAGCCCCAATGTCTCATAAAACAGGGATGACAGCACTCCCTTTCTCTGCCTTGTTTGAGGAGGGACAGATCTAAGGCTCACCAAAAGTCAGTGGAAATGCCGACTTCAACAAGCTTTGCAGCAGGCCTCTGGACTGCACAGGCTGTCTCATAAATATGTGAATACAGCTGGCCTAACAGGACTCCTGTCTCGTTCAAGGCTGTTAGCTTTCCCATCCAAATGAAATAGCAGTCTTCTCCCCATGCCAAATCTACCCAGCACAGATTCCCCCGACGCTCCTGCCTGCCTGTTCTGCTGCTCTCTCTGCCTCTTTCAGTTGTTTGGCATGAGTACTTTTATCTGTAGGGTGCTTTATCTTCCCTTGCAAAGCTGATTTTATATTTTGTGCACTCAGTAGTTGCTCCAGGGAACTGGGTTCAGCTTTCCATCAGAACCCAGGGCTCCTCTTCTTACCTACACTTGTTGTAATGCTCTGCTGTACATAAAAGCTGCTCAGACTGCACCCTGTGTCATTCTCTGTATAACTGGGGCAGGCACAGAATAGCCAGGACTTGCTGTAGGCTTGGAGAAGGGATAAAGGAGGTATTTTTAAAATGATTAAAGAAATGGCCAGCTCCCCTCCAGTGGATGTTGCTGTTAAGGTTGTGGGGAGGGCTGGCTAAAATCTCAAAAACATTTCTCATTCTTTCTCTAGGTGACTGCCTTGCAGCCCTGCATTACCGCTGTTTCTTCTAGCTAAGCCTGGCAAAACAGGTCTGTCTACCAGGTCAGGCAGTAGACTCTGCAGTGCAAATGCAGCACTTGTCATGTTGCCATGCTCCCCAACCCTGCAGCTTGCTTTGCAAACAGCTGGAGCCAGTGTCTGGTGCTGCATCCCTAGTGCAGGTAGGAGGTGAGAGGGAGGAGACAACATTGCATGTCTCCAGTTGGCCACCTGTGCATCTGTTTGCTAGGGTCCCCTTTCCACGTATATTCTTTGCCTGCAGATACCTCTTCGTCAGGGGAGTGTTCAGAGAACTCGCAGGCTTCTCTCCTCTGACACAGGGATGGATACAGAGGGCAATGGGTAGTGTCTTTAAGGAGATACGATGCTTGGATCACTCAGCAAGTGACACGAGGGAGATTTAGAGAGAAGTGTGTACAGCTCTCTGGCCTAAGCCAGCTATACTGGGTACCAAGCAGAAACTAACAGCTTCTATGAAGAAGGAGAGTGATGCAGGGCTATGAATCTCTGCCTCAGGCTTGCTGGTGAATTCCAGGGAGTGGCAGAGCAAAGTAGGTGGCAGAGGTGAAAGAGCAAAGGGAGGATGTGTTGTAGGGTATAGCATTAGGAAGAGGCATTTGTAGTTTTTCAACCAGGTTTATAGTGAGGGTGGCGTAAGGCGTAGGGACTGTAGGGGAGACATAAGAGGACAGGAGGTGGAACCATGTGGAAGCGGAGGTGTGCTTGTGTGAAGAAATTATGTTGGCTGAGGCATCTGAGGGAAAGCTTTGGAGGACCTGCCCCACAGAAAACATGTTCATTTCCTCTTAGCTTCCAAGAATTTTTTTCCTGCTTTCCATACAGCATCCTCTGCAGGCTGGTGGTCAGTGGTGGAAGCTCTAGGAGATGGGGACAGCGGTTTACAAATTGAGAGCTTTATTCTTCTTCAGTTCTGTTAAGCTGGTCTGTCTTTGGAGGCTGTGGCCGACAGCAGCTCATATAAGGAAGTGGGATTACAGCTAACAGCTGGGAATCTCTGTTTTAGGCCCCCATTCCTCCCTTTCAGCCCCAAGGCACTGCGTCCCTGGTGGGAACGTTGCTGCGTTTCACCCCACTCCGGCTGGGAGACGCTTCTCCAGCCGGTTTCTCAGGCCCCCAGGAGAGGGCATCGTGCTCCACGAGAAGTGCGAGAGATGGGGTCTTCAGGGCTGCCTGCTGGGCTGAAAGTCTTGGGGATGGGGTGGGGAATTGGGGTTTTTGCTACAGGTAAGACCTTGGGTTTCAGGACTGCAACCTTGCAGTTGTGTGGCAAGGCTGACCTTGCTGGGATCCCCCTGGGAGGGGGAGGTCAGTGGCTGATGCCTGGGTGTTTTCTCTCCATCGGGGCAAATTATAACAGAGCTCCCTGCCCCTGTGCTCTGATGGCCTGCTCCTGGCCTCCAGCGCCTTTGTGCTCTGGCCCGAGGAGACATCACAGGAGGGTGCAAGATGCTCCTGGAGGGGCTCAGTCGGCAGCTGGGCCCTGGTGCTGTGTGGAGACAGGGCCTGGAGTGCTCTTCCTATACAGGTGGGCAGCAGGCTGTGCCGAGCATGCTGGGCAGGCAGGTCATTGCACCCTCCTCTCTGCTTCAGTGGCAATGTGAAGGAGGAGGTGATGCTGACTGTTGTTCTCCCTCTCTGCAACCACAATTATGTATCCCTTGTTGCTATGATAGCACTGGACTTTTAGTTTAGCTGGTTCAGGTGGCTTTGTGGGAGCCAGACCTGAGTGAAGAGGATGCACCAGCCCCTCCGCAGGGGTGCAGAAGTGCTCATAGCTGGAGAGGGGGAACATCCCTCTCTTTACATCCCTGGGGTATTCTCCTGCACTGTGGTCAGTGCTTCAGCTTTCCAGAACACTTGTTGTTTCAGTAGCTTCTGTAAAGTCTTATCCTTGTGATGGTCCTGACTGTGAGGCCCTCAGGTTGTAATACAGCTAGCTTGTGTGTGTGTATGTGGGGTGTGTGTGTGTGTGTGTGTGTGTGTGTGAGCATCCCACCAAACAGTCATTCAGGTCTCCTGGTCCATCACAGGAATGCATCTCTGGCCTTAGTCGGTCAAGGTAAGTAAGCACTGTGCTGCCTGTTGCGAGGGGCAGTCTGAACCCAGCCTGCACCTGGCATGCATGAGGCTAGAGGCCTGTAGAATTCTCACCTTCAAATCCTGGGTGCTGGACTGAGTGAGAGCAGAGGGCCCTGCATGAAATCCTGCAGTCAGTGGAACAGTTTTGAGCATATGTGTGCACGTGTTGAATTCCTGTGCAAGTTGGACTGCTGCCCGGCTGGGGGAGAGCCCCCTGCAGTGCCTGTGGAGTGTGTGGTGTGCTTTCCAGATTTCTACAGACATTTAAAGCTACACACTATTGATAGTACAACCAGGCAGGGTGGGAGATGGAGGAGCTGAACAGGCAGGGAGCGAGGAAACTTGATGCCACCCCACCAGGCTGAGGGTTTCCCTTCTCCCGTGCTCAGGGATTGCTGATGGTCCCTTTGCTACTGTGCACAAGAAATGAGAAGCTGAACCGGGACCTTCGGGCAAAGCAAGTCCCCTCCCATTCTTAAAGCAACCCAGAAGACTTTCCTGCCTAATTGGGATTATTTTTGGATCTCATTTTCTCTAGAGAGTTGACACTTATTGACAGATAATCCATGTCTGTAAGGAAAACTAATGATAATTGTTTCCTTTCAATTAGGCTCCCTGTCCTCTATCTTGCAGAATTTGCTAACAAATATATATTATCTTTCTGGCAGTCCAAAATAAATAGTTGTCCTCATGTGGGAGCTGGTGCAGAATCCAAGGCTGTGCTTGTCTTTCCCACCAATAGCAGGCCTGGAAATGGTTGTCATTGTGAAGGAATAGATGCAATCCTCATTCACCTTTTTGGCCACAGACAGGTGAGAGGGAATAGTAGTAACTTAGGCAGGGAAGAAATGGGTTGTCTGATTTCTACATTTTGTGAGAATGTGGAGGACAAGGCAGAACTGCTAACTGTAGGACCGTTCCTTTTTTTTTTACATCATAAAAACTCCCTGGAATTTTGGCCACAGCATATATTCCATGGTATTCAGGCAAGGAGGTATTTTCTCCTAAACACAGGGAAAGAAAAGATTACAGGGTGCTCGCCAACAGACTCAGGGTTAATGGGACTGCCTCTTAAATGTCAGTTATGGTCTAACATGCCTGCTGCATTAATGATTTACAGGAATAGCAGTGTGTGTTTGTCTGAGCTTTCATTGTGAGAGCGGTTGTGATGTCTGTGAGAGTCAGATGACTCTAGAGCTGTGTTACAACCCCCAAAAGCCTTCTTTTTACTTTGGCTGTCTGGCAGTCACCACGTAGGGCACTCCAATTACACTAGTAAAGGACTGTGCATGAGAAGGACTGTGAATTTTAGCATTTTTTACTGGTGAGTTCACACATGCATTTCTGTGGGCTTTGTACATAACAGTGGGGTGATGAAAATTGTTGATGTGCTTTTGTGCTTGGTCTTCATGCCCTAAATAGCTTTGGCCAGTTCTCCATCAGCTGACTGAAATGCTGATGGTGCTTGGATGGCAAATACCACTAAGGAAAGCTGGTGAAGGCAAAAGCTAAGTCGTTCAACCTCTTGAAAGGACTCCTCGACAAAAGAGGGCAGACCAGTGTCCAGCATCTCCCCAAGAGGAGCTGGGTTTAGTTTCCTGCTCTGCTGGAGCGCTTGTTGTTTCTAGCAATCTGTTCTAATTCTGTGGCCATCCTTGGCTGGGACAGGGAGGTGGGCAGAGAACCCAACCCTGCTTACCCTTGGTGTCATGTGAATTCCTTGTATGTTTTTAGCTTACTCTCTCGAGGCTGAAGACAGGCTCTGGGATTCCTTTGTTCATGAACAGAGCCATTGTGCAGATCAGCCGGCCAGTACCACCTTCCAGAAATATTTGCTAAGAAACTTCCTTGTAGTATTTTGTAAGCCCAGTGTGCTTGCTAACTTGGGAGGGCTCCTCCTCTGTGCCAGAACTGCCCTCACCAAAAAGGAGGATGAGCTGGCTTTTTCCAGTTAACCAGTCAATATTTACTCTTTCAGGCAAGCTGTTAAAATGCTGTTGCTCTCTTGTTTTGGTATTTGTTTCTCCTGTCTTGCTGGAATATTGCCCCAAAGTCTCCCACACTGGCAGCTCTTGTTTGTGTAGCAATGACATGTGGGCGTTCATAAAAGACAAGGTTGTGGGAGCCTTCCAATGATTGCCAGGTCATGTTTTCATTTTCTGTTCTGAGTGTGGAGTGTGTTTCAGCCCATCTGCTTCAAGAAAGGCTGGAGTTTGGGAAGAGAAAGCCACAGGATCATTTATTCAATCCCAGTGTGAAATCTTGCTTCCACTAAAATCCATGAGAAAACTCCTGTTGACTTCAGTGGAGTTTATTTGCATCCTCTGTTTTCAGGACAAAGGCATCCCAGGTCTGGTTTTGGCAATTCCCACCTCCCCTATTTCCTGTCTGCCTTTTTGTGCTGTATCACTGCATCCTGGGGCTGCAGCCCTAGTGTTCCCCTGCACCTCCAAGGCAGCACCCTGAAATGATGACTGAACACATAATAAAAAGTGAGACACTATCACCCTGGTGAGAATGAGGGGTCAGCCTGCGTCAGGGGCATCAGGAAAGCCTTGTCTCCTCTATCCTTCAGTACAGTGACACTGGAGTGCGGGTGGCTTGTACCTCTGGCCTTTTGCTGAGGTCAGTTCAGACGAGGCAAGAGTTATGAAGATAGTTCCACCTTGAACTGGTAGAAATTAAGCTGGCACTCCTCATTAAGCTGGCACTCTTCTTCCATCTCCCCCTCGCCCTAAGAATTATAGCATGGTTTTGGTCTGTAGTCCTAGCATGATTTTCTGTTTGCTAGATGGCAGGATATATGGCATTGAAAGGATGTACAACTTGCATATGGTGATAAATCTCAACCTAAAGCTCTGTGCCACAGATCCCACACTGACCTGTTCTTGGCAGGATACTGGGGTATTCCTCTTCAAAATCCCAGGGCACACATGTTTTTAAATGACATTTATTAAAGCTGTTTGTGTGTTAATGCTCTCCTACAGAAAGGGAAGGAGTCTTCAGACTTTCAGGTAACCATGAGTCTTCCTGGTATAGAAGGGGAGCAGAGATGCCCTAAATTAAAAAAACTCCTTTGAGCATGTCTGAAGAGATCAGTGCAGACAGATTTCCACTCTGATACGATGTTTCTGGCAGTTGGTATGTAAGCCAGCTCCCATACAGAAAACATATATCAAATTAGCAAAGTGTTGCACCTGTAGTTTGCTGAGACAGAGTGGTTAGGACAGTTCTGGAATAGCCAGCCCAGCACATGCACTGGAGGGGTCAGTTCTGGCTGCATTTTTCTATGCCATCAAGTCTCCTGCATGTGTACTGTAACCATGCTAAGCTGGGCTCTGGTGATGACAGTCCGCACTTGCATTACTTACTTGCAGTGTAAAGGTAACAAGGATGCTCTATAGCAATAGCTTTTCTGGGAGTCCTGATAGACAACTTTGGCCAAAACCCTGTCTTAATGGATTTTTTGTGTGTGCACCACTTGGAGCACACACAAAGTGGTGAGAGCTTGTGTGTAACCTTAGCTGGAGCTTTGCTGCTGCAAGTCCTTGGTCTAGCAGTCCTCTCTCTTTATTTTAAATTATTGTGACACTTAATTTCCTTATTACTGCAATTTCCTATAATCCCCAAGCATTTTTTTAAGAGAGGAATTACATTTGCTGCCCTACCTTTCAGTGCACTTGCTGTTGCCTTTGTGGTTCACTACAAGAAACTTGATCATCTTCACTGTGCAAATTATTTAGTTTGTCAAAGTTATTTGGCTCCAGTAAGAAACTTTTCTTCTCCACTAGTAGGGGAAGGCAGCATGGTCCTTAATTGCATTTTGCCACTTAGCCAAGTGAAATCTATCTTTATGCCCTTGGAGCTGAAGCCAAAAAAAAATACCCCCCACTGGTCCCTCATCCTTTGGTACTCCTCTCTGAGTGAGCCTGTTTCCAAGTGCTTGTCTCTCCTGAGATTTATAACCACTGGGGTAGTTAGCTTGATGGAGAAGATTTAAAGCTCTTGTGTGCAGGAGAGCTCCACGTTGGTTTGAAGGGTGATTTGCACTAGTTTATCTCTGTTTAAAAGTCCAGGTAGACAAGACTGGAAAGAGTCTTAGTGAGAGAGGAAGAGCCTGCCCTGGACAGTTCTTGAACCCATGTTTTACTGGTGTGCATTATGTTTGTGTTGGTGGCTAGATACAAGCCCCTGGCTTGTGATTAAGGGCACTAAACTCACTCAGGTCCAGAGTTTAAGATACAGCTTTCCTCCTATGATACTGGTTGTAACTGTAAATCCACACCATCACCTCCCACCTGGATGTACAGTAGCAATGGCATTCTTCCTTGTGATTGAGTATGAAAACCTCACCTGAGACATTTCTGTCTCCCTGATCATTGCAGCTCCAATGGACTCCCCAGAAAGTCCTTCACAAAGTCACTTCAGTGCATCAGTCACCTCCCATTCTGTCCTCCAAACTCCACTATGCCGTAAGGTCAAAAAACCTGTGAAGTGTTGTTGTGCTAACAAGCAGAGCTCCTTCTCCTTTGGCCAGTCTCATTGCTGTCCCCAACTGCAGTCTCTGGCCTCAGAGAGTGAGCTCAGGACAACTCTGCCTTAGTTCTGTGTCTGTGTGTGGCTAATAGTTCTGGGATGGCCCTGCCTCAGAACTGCGAAAGTAGAAATTATTCATAAAAAAGGTGTTCGCTTGCTGGTACCTTTTGGTACCAGCTGGATTACTCTCTCTTGTTGGTAATTATTTGCTCAATTCATACCAATTTTAGTTTGGTAGGCTTCTGTTCTTCCCTTCTGTCCTTTGCACTTTTAACTATTTTGAGAAATTTATTCAAAACCACAGTTTCATAAATTCTTACCCCCCACTGAGGAGTCAAAAGTACAAGCCACACAGGTTGGAGAGTGGGGAGAATAAATCCTAGGAATCCTTGAAGGGAGTCCTAGAAACTGTGTGGAAAATCATGGAACCTTTTCAGGTACTATTTATAACCTTGCAGGGGAGGGAGGGGATTAAAACTCATCCAACCCCAAAGACAGGTTGTCGTGGTTTTGTCTTTCAGTAGTGTAACTGGGAATACATTTCCCTAAACCTATCAGAGTATTAAAGCCCCAATTAGACTGAGTTTTAAGAACATGATGAGGACCATTTGCAGCAGCTGTGGGGCAAAGTGAAATAGGCATTGTTCGTGCAGCTGTGGAGTACACAGTTCTCTTGCACAACTTCTGTTGCTTTGACTGCTTTATTCCAGAGAGCTTGTATACACAGCACTGGGAGCAATTTCACAAGCTAGAAAATCAGCCTCCAATGCCTGCTTCCCTCCAGCTTCCCTGGCAACATGGGGCAGATTAGTTTGGTTGGAGGGAAACGGATTCTCCAGCTTTTACAGGTGTATAGCGTTAGGTAATAAGAAATGCTGTGGTACGTTTTTCTTGAAGGAAGACTTTTGGATGGTTACATTCCTTTGACCGATGATAATTTACAAAGCTTAAGTGGAATTTTTCAGGTGATTCTAGGTTGACTTGGTGTGTGATTAATGAGCAATTATGAGTAGATATAAATAATAGTGGATTTAAGTATGTATAGATGCTGTAATTAAAAACTCTATTATAATATTTATTAATATTTAATTATAGATGACAAAAGTTGCTATATAATTCTGTAAGACTTGACTTGGAGCATGTCCAAAGAGGGACAACAAAAGCTGGTGAAGGGTCTAGAGCACAAGTCTTATGAGGAACAGCTGAGGGAACTGGGCTTGTTTAGCCTGGAGAAAAGGAAGCTCAGGGGAGACCTCATCGCTCTCTACAACTACCTAAAAGGAGGCTGTAGCGAGGTGGGTGTTGGTCCCTTCTCCCAAGTAACAAGCGACAGGACAAGCAGAAATGGCCTTAATTTGTGCCAGGGGAGGTTTAGACTGGATATTAGGGAAAATTTCTTCACTGAAAGGGTTGTCAAGCATTGGAACAGGCTGCCCAGGGAAGTGGTGGAGTCACCATCCCTGGAGGTATTTAAAAGATGTGCAGACGTGGTGCTTAGGGCTATGGTTTAGTGGTGAACTTGGCAGTGCTAGGTTAATGGTTGGACTGGATGATCTTAAAGGTGTTTTCCAACCTAAATGATTCTATGATTCTATTTCATGCTGGACACAGCCTTAGTCACAGCCTGGAGCTTTCTTGGATGAGGCCATGCTACGTCCTGTTGAATGCAGCATCCTGCCTTACAAAAGCCTGGCAGCAAGGGGTTTGAACACTGCTTGCATGGAAGATGACTTACTGACTGCAGATGGTTAAGTACCACTGGGGGAAGATGGACAGTATTTAAGTGGTTGCTGTAGTCAAGGAAGCAGGACTACAGGAAAGATTCCTGGCTGCTCCGGAATACTGCTCCCTACTTTCTTTGGACTGCTGGGTCCCCATATGAGGCTTCAGTTTTCTTCGTGTTTTCATATTGCTGATTGTCTCTAAAAGGCGGCATCTCTAAAGTCTTTTTGGAAGGATACAATCCTAAATGCTGCAATCTATTTCCTAGATGCAAAAATATATAAGGAAGACACATGTATTTGCCTGTGTGCCAGCATCAATGATTTGCGAATGACAGAGCACCACACCTTCTGAAGGGACAGGAGCTGCAGGAAAACTGAGCTCCCATGCCCTTTTAGTAAGGACACCCCTGTAACACTTTTTTTGCACAGCATCTGGCAGAGCAGAGGCTTTGGTGGGGCAGCTGAGTGGTCCTACGGCATAAACATGCAGCTGTAACATTGCAGCAGAGCTGCTGGGCCCCAGGCTGCTGCAGCTATGTCCCCTTGCCAGCTGTAATTTGCTAGTACAATACTGCATTGTCAGATATCAGGTCCTAAGACCGTGAGATCCCCAGATGGGAAGTTCATCAGGTGAAGGCTTCAACTCTGACACTCCTATGCTGGGAAACAGGAAAGCTTGTACTACTAAATAGGTTGGAGAAAACTGGCTTTCACCTCCTTGCAATTGGAAACGTGCCCTAGGTTTCAGCACAGGGTCTCCAGGGACAGAACAACTTCTCCCTACAAGAAAGGTATTTCTTGAACTGCTGGGCTCCCAAAGACCACCTGAAAAGCTTCTTTAGAGCCCTTTATAATAATGCATTTGGCTTGGGACCAGCTCCTGAGTTCAGCAGAGATTATGGTTGTTATTGTTGTTGGAGTTTTGTAGTTGTTTTACTGTAGCAGTAACTAGTATCAAACAGCAGCCTTTTTGGTCAGGAAGGTAACCAAGCAGAAAGGCTGAGCAAACAGACTCCCTGTTTTAAGTAATGCTGATATGTTCAGTGCTCACAATCCACAAAATAACACAGAAAATGTGTTGCTGGGCCCCATCAGATGTTCTCCTGGCTTGTAAAAGTTCAGCTTTTTGTAGTAAAAAATTACATTCTGAAGGGTTAGGCAAGTAAGCAAGCAAGGGAGAGTGTATGACTTGTGTCTTTTCCCCCTTCCCTTGCAAAGCAGCTGCCAAAGTTTGATTTAAACGTTGATGCATGAGTTTATAAGAAACCATGAGCTTGTTCCTGGGGAATCTAATGGCATGAAGGACCAGACTGAACCAGCCAAAACATGATTTCCATGGTGCCCTGTTAACAATGGGCCAGACCCAGGGCTCCCTGAAGGTTTTCCGTTTGCTCCCGTGCAGCCTCTCTTAGATGTATCTCTAAGGGTGTTCCAGGAGATGCTTAATTTCTTACTGGTGAGAGAAATGTAAAAGGTGATTATTTTATTATTATTAAGGAGACATGAGGAAGTCTTGTTGGGCAGATACTCAAGTCTTGCATTCTCACAGGGAAAACTATTTGGGAAAGTCTTAGCTTGGAAAACGTTTCTGCAGGTCTTGCACACACCAGCAAGGCTGATGTAAACCTCTTACCTATGTGTTTATCTTGACCTGCTTACACATGTAGAAGAGACAGCAGCTCTATCTCCACTAGGATTTCTACCTGCTTTGCAAGACACTTCTTTGAACTAGAAAGTAATGTCAATGAAAGACAGCCCCCCATGCAAGGAGCATTGCCTAAACAGAAAAGGCAGCAAAAGAGCAGGAAGGAGACTAATTGTGAGGGCAGGGAGGAGCCATGACTGAGGTCCCTCCAAAGGAGTAGTGGTGGCAGGGCTTGGAAAGCTGCCTTCTGTTCATAACCATGGTCATGACAGCACTGCGCTTCAGCTGTGGTAGGCCAGATGACTGCTCAGTTCAAGTGCTTTGATTTTGGTGGAATTTCAGATTTTTCATGGAAGCTCTTTGGTTTTGTATGAAAGGCACCTCAGAAAACTACCCTTGCATCCCACAACATACCATGTGTGAGAAGGGAAATGTTTACCTGAATCCCTGCTATGGGACCCTTCACCTGTCTCTGAGACAGCTACCTTACTTAGTGAAAGCTGTGAACACCCCTGTGCTCATTTTGCTTCAGTTCTCTTGTTCTTGCCTTTGGTTTACTGAGCAACAGTAAAGACAAAATGTTTTTATGCTCCTTCCTTTCTGGGAATGGGACAAAATGGCAAGTGCTCTCGAAACGGCCCCCCTTCCAAAGTCTGCACTTCCCTAAAGACAAAGCATGAAATCCTTGAACACTGAAGTGAAATTAGAACTTTTGCCTGACTTCAGTGGAGCCAGAGCTGAGGACTTGAGCTTTTGTTCTGCCTCTAAAGGAGTGTATTTAAGCTGCTCTGATCACTTGATTTAGATGAATATTCTTAATAGCCACTACCTGATTTGTTTCCTGGAAGGTACAACGGATACAAGTTGTTCAGGATGAAAAGGGAAACCAGGCATGTTTATTTTAGAGGCTACCTTGTCACATGTAGTTGACTGCTATTGGGCAGTAACATCATTCACAGAGCAAGTGCTTGGTGAAGGATCTGCTGTTAAAGCAGATAGTGTGATGGGAGTGGACACTTCTTACAAACAGCATTTTAAAATGAAATTAATCAAGGCTGAGAAATTTTAAGCTTCTCTTTGCCTATGGGAAGAGCAGGCAGGGAACTTGCTTTCCAGAGCTGGAAAACCTGTTTTATGGGGTTTATCCTTTTGGGTTGCTCTTCTCTGTTCCAAGTGGTGCTTTGTTCCTGTCTGTGTTCTCTAAGGAACGGTCTTTCAGGCATGACTATATTGACTTCAGCAACTCCCCTGCAGGCAGGTCAATGCTTTTACACCACTGCAGAGAGGGAACAGTTGTACAGCAAGCTAAAGGTATTGCCTGTACATCCATGAAAAGTTGGAGTTACAGGATAATTCCCAGGTGAGCCATTCAACATTGGGTACTGCAGCTTTCCAGAAATCCCTAGAAAGCGATTTGCCCTTTCAGCTAGCAGCAGTTTCTCTCTGTTGGGAACTGACAAGTTCATCCTTGAAGTCCTCACCTGCAGGCCCACAGAACTGTATCATTGTTTCACAGCCAGTATGGCAAAGCACGTAGTTCTCCTGCCTTCATCTAACATTCGCCTCACTTCGTGAATAAATGGAGGGATTGGTGGACATTCTCCAGGGAGACCCTCAGAAATGTGTAGCTAAGCCAGATTAAAGTGCTATGCAGCAGTGGGGATATGTGACTCTCTGCTAAATTTACCCACCGTCTCACTTGTTGGGTATTTTTGCATGACCTTGGAAATACCCTTGGTGCCTGGAGCTAAGCTTGTCAGTAACAACTAAGGCCTTATCCTCACAATCTGGTTAGAAAAGTCAGATTGGTGCCAGTTATATTTTTAAAACCATTCAGAGCTGGTGTTGAGGTTTTTTATATTTTCTTTTGTTATAAAATAGGGAGTGTTACTTTCTGTTAAAAAACCAAAAAAATTACTGAGAATTTCTATCCTTTGAGACTGCAGACTTGGTACTAGTGTCTCCAAAATCCCCTCTGACAGAACAAATCCCTCCCAGCAAACCTTTTAGCCTCGCCTGCCTTGTGACTGAGACCTACTTCAAAACCAGGGAGAACTACTGAAAACCAAATGCAGCAGCTGATCCTGGCTCCAAACACCCTGAGTGCTTGAACTGCGTGTTGGCAGCAGGAGATCAGATGCTACTGGCCGTCAGCTGCCTGTCCTCTTAAGAAATGTTTTGGCCATTTGTCTTTCTGTTTAGATACAGCCTGAATTGGTGTGCTAGCCCATTAACCCCTCACATGCTGCCTTCAGAAAAACCACTATGTTTCTAGAGAGCTAGAGGAGTGTGTTCTGTGCTATTGTGTGAAACTCAGCATGACCCAGATCCTGGGGTCCTGGGGTTATGGGAAGACCTTTGCATAGGAACAGTGCCTGTGAGGGCAACATCCTGACTTTTTTCTATTTTATGAACCAAACCCTAGATGCCAGTGTCACACTCCGAGGGATGCTTTCCACAGACTAGGGCATTTGGTAATAAGAGTTTTTTATGCGCGTTACATTGTCTCTTCTTGGAGCTCTCCTTTATGCTTGCTAAAAACTGATGTTTGGATCATGTTGGCCTCAACCCAGTGGCTTTTGCACCAAGGACACCACTAGGACATGTAAATTGTTGCAGGTGTGCAGCTGCCAGACCATGCACAGCCTCCAAAGCGTGGCACCCTGCTCTTCTGGGCAGGTGGGCAGCACAGCCCTCAGCCTTCATTCTGTGCTTCTGGAGGACCTGTGCCAGCCTGGCTGCTGCTAACGAGCCCTGATTGCCACCACCTTGGTGGCACTGAGAGCACTCAAGAAGTTTCTCTGTGGTTGAGTTAGATGTAGGCAGAGCACGTGGAGGTTGTGTGCTGCATGGGTTTGCTGATAGCTGGAGGTAAGACTGGAGGAGTGGGGGGGGGTTGACTGTGGGGTGGAGTTATGTTGGGAGGAGGAAGCTCTCTGGCTGGAGACGGGGGGTGGGGAGGGCAGCTGAAGTGTGGCCAAGGGCTCCAAAGGCACAGAAAGGTGCTTTTGTGATTGAAGCAGGTCAGTGCCTGACAGGATTGAGGGCTGGTGTGTTGGCAGGACAGTGAGAGCTGCACCTCTGGCTGCAGGGAGCCTTGTTTATTCTGAGTCTGTGTGGAGCATGTGCTGTGTGAGATGTGGCTGTGCTTGCAAAAAGGATAGTGGCTCCACAGCACCAGTGACTCCCTATAACCACAACCTGTGATGCTGGTGCAGTGTTTCTGTATCCTGTTTGTAACATGTCTTTGTTGGGCACTGTACAGACTGCAGAGTCCTTGCCATGAGTGGCTTCTAGTCTTTCCTAGAAGGTGGTTCCTGGAAACCTACAGTGAGGTACCAATTGGCATTGCTCTCTATTCAGGGAAAGTAGGATGCCCTTGTTTATGTAGCTGACTTGATTTCAGACGTGAGGGTTGCTGTGGAAAAGTAGCCACTAAGTATAGGTCTCTTTGGTTACCAGGTGAAATGTGTAGCTGTTTCCCTTTGTTGCTTTATAACTGAATGTCTCTGAGCTGCTCAGTGACTATAGGAGGTCTCTTGGCCTGTAAAGTAGGTTTCCCCCATCCCCCATTGACCCAACTAGGAACAATGCAGGCCACACAGTACAAAGTGCTGTAATAAAGCTGCCAGAAGCTGACGTTGCTTTCTCCTCTGAGTTTTTCCAGGCTTATTTTTAGGCAGTTTACAATTAATTATTTTGGAGAAGAAAAAAAAAAATTGCCATTGTGGCTTCTAAGAACTGTTGATATAAAAATCAGCCCTTTTAAAGACTGGTATTCTGGGATAAATACCCCAGGGGAAGACAAAAATCTGGAAATGTCATGCCAGGGCTCTAGGCAACATGTTCAAAATAAAGCAAAAATGCATGGGTATTTCTTGCACTTTGTACTTTTTACTGAGCTTCCAGTTCTGAGTCAAGGGTAATATATGTATGAGCTGCTCATGAACCCTTGTTTTTTTGCTGTTGTTGTGTTTGTGTATGTTTATCTTGATCAAATCATGTCATCTGAGCAGGTCAGAAGGGAG
This sequence comes from Pygoscelis adeliae, assembly GCF_000699105.1. Lineage (NCBI taxonomy): Eukaryota > Metazoa > Chordata > Aves > Sphenisciformes > Spheniscidae > Pygoscelis > Pygoscelis adeliae. The sequence continues at coordinate 1,035,284 of NW_008825262.1, forward strand.
TTTTAAGGGCTTCTAGGAGCTCAAGAAACGCTTGCTCAGGGAGCAGACTGTCTGTAGACTCTTTGAAGTAGGTTTTGTGAGCTTTCCTTATGGCGATTTTTGGAAAGCCTTACGCAAAATTCCTGTTGTCATTGTAACTGCTTCTGCTGAAATGAAGTGAATGGTACTCAAAGTGTCTGCTTTCCAAGTCAGTCTTGCTCTATGGAGCATTAAATGCACCAGTTAATTGTCATTCATCAATATTTAGGCTAAATCGTTCTGGGGAACTGAGAAACATCTAATCTTTTTAGACTGGCAGTACTGAATCAGAGCTCTGGTCTCTCTTCAAATATGTGATTACTTTAAATAAACATTAATAAAACAAGGTGAAGTGCTTGGGGTCACAAGAGTGTCTTTGGAGCTAGAGGTTAAGGGCCTGGGTTAAACTAGAAAGGCTAAAAGTTAAAGCCATGTGGTTCTAGGAGGAGGTCAGGGTCTTGCTTATTTAACTGGAGCTTGGCATCAGAGTGATATGTGGCAACCCGAGGTATTAAGGGGAAAAATAGCCTTCTGGCTTCGTGATACCTTGGTTGGATTTTGCTTGCTCTCACTCTTGTTAGAGGCTTTCTGGGGAAACAGTAACTGTGTTTTGACTTTTCTTTTCACAGATGATGCTGTAAACCTACAGGGTTAACTTCTCCTGTCCTGTTCAGCTTGGTAGGAGCCTCAACACTTCAGTGCTGGGTATAGCTGCTCCTTCAGCATAGTACAATCTGTCAAACAGGAGGAGCAGAGTCCCATGTGCATGTGTGCTTGGTTCAGGAGTGCACAGCCAGTGTTTGGTTTGACTTGGCCTAACCCAGTCCTTGAGCCAGGCTTGTCTGGAGACATGCAGGTCATTGGATCGGCTTGGCTCTGTCAGAGCAGAGGGTGAGGGTCTGGATACCGCAGCATCATCTTGCAGCTGGGGGGTGCTCGCAGAGACCCTCAGTGCTCTGCTGTGTCTGTTGGAAAAGGGTGATTTACCTTGTGGCTAGAAATGGTGAATCCTGAGTTGATATGCCTTGTAGCAATAAGCCTTACTGTGGTGAGGTCTGTGTGCAGGTGTGCTGGCTGTGGGCATGTTTTTCTAAGGTTTAGAGTAGTATGTGCAGAGGTGCCTCTCTGTGAGCCTGCCGCTTATGTTGAGCGGGAACCATTTGCTGCTGGGCACCTGGGCACAAGTTTTGTTGTTTGGTGGTGGTGTGGTGGTTTTTTTGGGTTGGTTTTTTTTTTCTTTGGAAGGGTTTTTCCAGGGGGGTTGTTGTCTATTTTTTTGGCCCTTACTGCATCCAGAGGAGTTGGTGGATCCCTTGGCAGGGGAAATTTGGCACCTATTTCTATTTCCATCAGCAGCTCTGCAAATTCTCTCTTGCTTGCTGCCGCTCCACCCATCTTCCTGGGGAAGAGCTTGCTGAGTGCATGAAAAGGGTTAAAGCATTTCAGAACCTTCCTTGGCTTTCTGTGCTAAATTACCTTAAACTTTTGACAAGTAGGATGGCCTAGACAGATGTGTTGACATGGCAACCGCTCCAAGGAAACGCTTGTCAAGAAAGGAGAACAGCTGGCCTCCAGTCATGACAAGGTACTGCAAGCAGGAAGCCGCAGCCACTGCCCTGGCTGTGCCCCCAGATCTTGCTGTCAGTGCCCTGATTAGTGTGAATAATTTATACATCTCTCTAACAGCCTTTAATGCAGCTGCAGTGACGTGAGCAGTGCTAACAGGACTCAACCATTAATTTGCTGCATTAATAATAATGTCCTCCTGCTTTTGCTCATAGCAAGTATATCCAGGGAAGAAGGTTAAAGCCAGGTTTTCTGCGTGGTGGTTCCAGTTGTTGTTCCCCTCTTCAGTTCTTCCCACCCCGACTGATACACTCGGAGCTTACAGTCTGCAAGGCTGGGAACCTGGGGTGGGAGTGCATGCCTGAACACTTGACAGGCAGGACCACTGTCTTTAGCTCCTTTTCTGCCTGCTCTGAAGGCAGCACACCCAGCTTGCTGGAGAAACAGTGTGGCCTAGTGGCTAGGGTGCTGGGCTGGGGTTTGGGAGATGCTGTGTACTCGCTTTCCAGCTTTGGCACTGTTTTTCTGAGTGGAGGTGGGGGGGATTCTGCCTTTATTTAAAGAGTTATTTGCCTGCAGTATCTGCTGTTACTGTACCTACTATTTTCTGGGTACTGTGGTCTGAGACCCTGGCAGCATTTGCTGGCCAGCACTGCTGTGCAGCTCCCTTTGGTTGCTGTGAGTCCCTCATGCAGACCAGACTTGGTGGGCTGGCTTGTTGAAGGAGAGGACCCTAAGTCTTGCAGAGCCATAAAAAGCAGCTCTGCTGCCTTTGTGGACATGTAAGCTCCTGATTCCCCAGACCAGCAGCGAAATGGCCTGTCCAAGTGACTAAGATGTAAGCTGTCAATTGCAAACAGAACAGCCTGTTCTGGAATAGGGAAAGGTTGCCTTTGCTCTCTTCTGAGAGGTTTTGCTATTTGGCATCTGTGTATCACAGTACCCGGCTCTTGGTACGTGAACTAAGCAATGGTGCTGTATAATGTGCTTTCAAAGAAAGAGATAACCCTGAGCCCTGAGAAGCTCAATGTATTTATTTTTTGTTGGGGGGTGGTGGTCCTGGAGAATATTTACTTGATCTGATGTAGCATTTTCCATGCAAGCAGACACCTGGGCTTCCCAGACTACTTCGCAGCACAACGTACTCAGCAGGCTCGGTGGAAAGGGTAATGCATACCCAGGTGATTTCAGTACATGGTATTACTTACCCTATTGACGTCAGCAGCTGCACGCTCTCAGCTTCTCTCCGCTATAGCAGCCTGCAGGAGACAAGCTGCAGAGAGCTTATGAACTCCCTAAATGTGCCTAACCTTTCCAGAACTTAGCATATCATTCTCAGCTAAGTAAATGTCCATTTGTGAGTATTTTGGGAACAAACCTCCTATTAGCTTTCCGTGTGCAACTCATTTTGCTCCTATTCTGCAAACCAACACCACATGGATTCTTACCAAAACACTGTAGCTTTTATTTGCTGGTAAAAAATGCCATTTTCCTTGCAGAAAATCACTGCATTTAAGTACCTTTTTGAGCAAAGAGATCTCTTCTCAAACCACCATATTTAAACTCTTTCCAACACTGAGTGACAGTTCTATGGGAAATGGAGCCTTCCCATTAGGGATATTGTATTGAATCCTTGCTGGAAAGCCCTGGAAAAATGGACAGATAAAACTTTTGAAATAAACTGGAAAGTTAAGATCTGGTGTATGAGTGTCCTTTCCCTGAATAGCCTCTTATTGATGTCAATGGTTGTAGAGGAACAAAGTGAAATAAGTGTGTCTCACAGCATAATTCCATTTTCTTTTTAGCAGCAGATTGGGCTTGGACAGAGTGTTTTGGGCATCCTGGTATTGTTACGCAGTGCTGCTGTTGTGTGCTTCAGTCTCGGTTTTGATTAAAAAGCATGGCTGCAGCAGTTTAGGTTAGAAAAACTGCTTTGATGTGAATCAAGTGTAACTGTAGCAGGGCAGAGCTGTCTGGCTGGGTTTGCAGACAGTTTTTGAAACAAGCCACTGTGAGCCATGTACTGAAATGCCCCTCTCATCTCTGTAGCTTTGTGAGGCCAGGTGGGAGGTGACAAAGGTTCCTGTTGCATACTCCTGCAGTCTTTGGCTGGTGGGAGAGGGAAGATCACACACATAGGCTGTGTTGTTTAGAAACAGTGTTGTTTAGAAACAGTTGCAGGTAATAATGTTGTGGCAATATAGGAAACCACGGTGTGAGTTCTTACAGGAGGGGAAGGTGACTTTATTTTAAAACAAGCTTGACTTGAATTGCTTACACCCTTCTACCCACATCTATGATGTGTGTATATCCACGTAGTCTGTTTGGGATTCCCTGCAGCGACGCTGAGGACAGGGACAGTGCCTTAGGGCATCCTGCTTGTGTCTCCGTAGTTATTCTTAGATTGGTGGTGATGTGTAGGTTTTAGATATGCCTTTTGACCTCTTTAGGAGCTGACAAGGTTTGGTTTCTCAATCTTTACTCCCTTCCTGGCCCCCACTGTTTACTCTGTGAGCCCCCAGGATTAACTTCTTGTCCTTTGTAATATTTATTGGTTTTCTAGCATAACACACAGTTTTGCTGTTTGATGTTAGCTTGTGGATAGTGAATTATTGGCACTGAATGGTTTTCTCTGTTGCTGAATCTGTAGGTTTGATTTTTCATTAGGGGCCTTGTAAATTAGAGGATACTGTGAGCTAGACATGTCTCTTCCCTGGTTTCAGTTTCCACTCTGTCTTGGGATTTTACACTCAGATTAACCTAAAATTTCTTAGTCTGTCTGGATGTCCATGCTCTGTTATAATTACTCTTTGTTCTGCTAATTTTCAACCACTGAGAATCAGAATAACCTGTCCAAATCAAGTTAGTATCATGTTTAGTCCACACAGAGTATATTCCTTTGGACTTGGAAACCTTAGTCAGTGGCACAGTGTTATTCTCTGTATCTTGAGGTGTAAGCAATAGTGCAGATGCTTTGCAGTCACCTCCTATAATCCTTAAAGCAGTGGAGGCAGAAACATTCATTATTTTGCAGTTGCCATTAACAGTAAGAGGCATATCCATCCCCACTGAGAGAGCGAGCTTCCCTTGATTGGTGAAGCTTTCAAATTGGATCTCTTTTTTTTCCCTTTCCCTCCCCCCTCCCTACATGTTTTTTACCTCCCCGCTGATAGTCCTGTGCCAGTTTCTTTCTTGTGTCTTCCTTCACCTGTGGCATTTGTTTACAAGGAGGGTTATTTGTATTAAATGCGGGAGGCTCATCTGTTTATATTTACAAAAGGGCCTTCCCATTTAGCCTCTAGACTGTGGGTTTTTTGGGTGTCAATTTCAAACACGTAACAGTCTCCTGCTTCTCATATATGAATATTGGAAGGCTCTGTAACCCCTCTGAAAAAGGAATCGCTACCAGACAATATTCATTGCCGTGGGCTGTTTTTGTCCACTTATGTATAAAATGTACTCGTACGTGTGCACACTGACAGCCTGCTGGGGTGGCACGGGGAGGTGACTTGTCTTTGTCTTGCCTTTTCTGCACATTTCAATTTTGGATCCAGTCTCTTGGCACATGTTTTTATCTATGCTGTTCCACACTACTACTTAACTTGTCTTTTTCCAGTTATCATGTAAAATGTTATGACATCAGTTTGTCAATTCCTCCTTTTCCTGTCTGCCTTGGTCCTGTTGTTTCTGTTGTGCCAAAATAACAGCCATTGCTAGTTGTTCCATGTGCCCCAGGCTGGCTGCTGCTTTAGCAGCTAAACCTGCCTTATTTCCCCACTTATTTCCTGATTCTTCTTCCTTTGAGGTTTTATGTACCTGATTCACAGTTGATTCCCTGTGAGATTCACCCAATTAGAAGTTTCTTTTCATCATATTTAAAACTAGCTTTCTGCCATCTGACCTTCACTCCAAACATGCAATATAATATTCCCATCAGAAAATAATCTGAATCAGCGAAAATCACAATGCTTTTGTTGTCTTAACTTGCAATCCTCTACACTTGGTTGACCTGCTTGGCAATGTTCCTGTATTTTGTCCCCATCAGGGTCGGGGCTACAAAATTTATGCACTATTTTCCAGTTTTGCACTTTGAATGTCCAGTAGTGGACTGGGGAATTAATTTCTGCTATAATTTTATATTCAGTCTTAAATCTCCTTCAACTTCATGTGTAGGGTGTTCCTATAAATGATTAAATAGTTATGCTCCCTCATTAGAAAATACACAAATTAAGATATTAAGTTCTACCCCCTTCTTGTCATATAGCATCACATTCAGTCACATCCTCCATAGCAGCAGCTAAATATACCTGCAAGTCTCATCTTACATTGCATTCCCTGCTTCAGTATTTGTGAAGCCTGTTGGTGTTGTGCCTTTTTGTTTCAACTCTCTGCTTCTGAGAATATGCTCCTCTGTGTTGTGACCTGGAGGAGGGCATGCCATTAAAGACACAAAGAGGATGCCCTTTCTCTCCATTTACTTCATATAAATTGAAGATTTTACACTTACTTATATGTCTGCATAGAACAGTATTTACTAGAATATTTGCTAGAATATGTTTCATTGTCGGACAGGTTTGCACGTCTGAAGCTGCTTTAGCAGTCTAATGAGCAAGTCCTTCTCTTGGATCAGCTCCTTCAGAAACATCTTCTAAGAACCTTTAAAGAGGTTACTCACTCTGTCCATCTTGGTGATAAAGTATCTGAGTCTTTATTTTTTTGTGTGAACATAAACTTAGTTGAGCCTTTTCAGATATACTAGATAATTTCCAAAATGCAGCCCCCTCTGCCTCTCAGGATGTGCACATCTGACTTGGCTGCCAACTCTTTATTTAAGTAGTTCCAATTTAAATAGATCCAGCTGCTATTTGATGTGGTGATTAATTGCCAAATTAGCGCACAATATTTTTTTTTATAAGTAATGCAGCCCTCTGCCCATCAGCTCCATTCTTATTTGGAAATTTCAGCCATTAGGATAAGACTGGTTAGTTGGTTAGCTTGTTTTTCTTGAATCTCCTAAACCAGCCATAGCATAAAGCCTAGCATATGTGTTTCCCTTTTGTGTTGTCCAGCAATTAAGTCTACACACATTTTGCCTACGCCTTGTGTTTTTCTTCAGTTAATGCGGAAAACAGTGTTGCGACAATGTGAGGTTGTCGTGGTTTAACCTCAGTTGGCAACTGAGCACCACACAGCCGCTCACTCACTCCCCCCCCCCCCCCCCCCCCCCCCCAGTGGGATGGGGGAGAGAACTGGAAGAGTAGAAGTGAGGAAAAACTCATGGGTTGAGATAAAGACAGTTTAATAA
>NW_008825262.1:1042272-1106320 GCF_000699105.1 Pygoscelis adeliae
AATAATAATAATAATATACAAAGCAAGTGATGCACAGTGCAATTGCTCACCACCCGCTGACCGATGCCCAGCCAGTCCCTGAGCAGCGGCCCTCCTGGCCAGCTTTCCCCAGTTTATGTACTGAGCATGACGTCCCATGGTATGGAATGTCCCTTTGGCCAGTTGGGGTCAGCTGTCCTGGCTGTGCCCCCTCCCAGCTTCTTGTGCGCCTCCAGCCTTCTCAGTCGGTAGAGCATGGGAAGCTGAAAAGTCCTTGACTAGTGTAAGCACTGCTCAGCAACAACTAAAACATTGGTGTGTTATCAACATTGTTTTCCTCCTAAATCCAAAACACAGCACTGTACCAGCTACTAGGAAGGAAATTAACTCTATCCCTGCCGAAACCAGGACAGAGGTCTTACAAGAGGGGAAAATATGATTTCAATTTAAAATAAAGCGGATCTCACTTGCACTCTCATGCCCACGAGCACCAAGATGTGCGTATACATGTGATCTGGTCAGGATTCCTTGCAATGATGGAGATGAAGACAGGGAGGATGCCTATGGCATCCTCCTTATGTCTCCTGGGTTCTTCTTAGATTGGCATCGAGATGCTGGTTTTGGATGTACCTTTTGACCCCTTTAGGAGCTAACAGGGATCAGTCTCTCAACTTGCTTCACTCATCTACCCCCCACTTATTCCGTGAGCTGTCAGGATTAACTCACCATGTGCTGGAATCCAAATGTCCTGATAATCTAGATGCCACTTACACTTTCTATTCTTAAAGCCCTTCTCCCACACTTTGTTCCTTTCAGTGCTTTCACACCTGGATGTTCCCATTCATTCTCCATTCACATCAGCCTTCATGTTTATGTTGTGTTTCTCTAGACAGTGGGCAGCAGGAGGGGAATAGTACCCTCATATCCTGGAGGCTGAGTTGAGAAGGGGCAAAGGAGAAGAACTGAATCTAAAAAGCATGTGGTCCCAATGAAAAAGGGATAGTTCATCAGGAGATAAATCCTCCACAGTCTCTCTTGTGGTCTGAGACAGTGCTTTGCCTGGCTTGGGTACTGCTCTTCTGGCTCTGCTCTGTTGATTGCATTTGCCACCTCACAAGGGCTAGATGAAGGTATGCTCAGCAGTAGGCATGAAATAAACTTGTCCTGTTTGTGCTGCAGGGTGTTGGGCCTGTCAAGAACAGGTGCTGGTGAAGCATTTATTATTTCGGTGCTTGCTTTTATGGGCCTGATGTTTTGCTGTGGGAGAAAGTCTGCTTCTTGGGAAGAGCTGTAGGAGGGAAACTAGCTTGTGTTTGCATGCAAACAGTCCTGCACTGGCTGTCACTGTAAAGCAGATGACTCCTGTCAGTGCTATAAAGTTTGGCTCCAAGTGTCACAATTCCCTGACATGTGAGCAAAGTGCAAACCAGCATGGGTGTTGCATGCAGGCTTTGCATGTAGCTGGTGGAAGGCTCGATGTGGGAAGAAGCATGGCTGTGATGTGGAGTATTCCTCTGGGCTGCCCAGGACTGGGCAATGCTATTTATCTGAGGACTAGGCTGAGCTCTGCAGCTTGTCTATGATGTTTCAGATAATCCTGAGTTAGTATCTCAGCAAGCAGAGCTGGGGAGGGAGGGAGACTTTATCTTCAGCCAACAAACCTGCTCTTACCTTGTATCAGGAAACTGGCCAACTCTGTTTTGCAGCTGGGTAGACGCGTCCTTCCAGTGTCCAAGCCAGTATAGCTCCAGGTAAATGCATGCAGCTTTGTTGCTGTTTGGTGCTGTTCTACCTATCCAAGTATACAAATCTGCCTGTACTAGGAGGAACAGTGTGTCTAGATTTGGCTGAAGCCTTGCAAGACTAAAGCTTCCAGCTGTTGGCTGTATCACTGTTGGGGCTTTTCTGGCCATATGTCTGCATTCTGGTCTGCAGAAGTCCTTCCTGCTCTGTACGTGCAGAGGATCAGCTTTTTGCAGTGCATGTGTGGGTGGGGGTTTTGTCTTTTTGAGCTGTCATTGAGAGTATTTGCTATCTGGGGCTATCTACTCCTGCAACCCTCTCCTAGACACTCACACTTTCCCTTGTTCTAATGCACCAGTTCTTTCATGGGCTTTCTCTCCACTCTTCCTTCAACTAATCGCTGCCCCCCCCTTGCTTTGCTCTATACTAAAAGGACTTGGGGATGAAGCTTTTCAAGGCTTATCCTGAATGTGTTTAGGACTGTGGTGCAAGGTGAACAGAGGCTGAAGCTCATGTGCATAGAGATGTTATACACTGAATTCAGACACAGTTTTAAAGCTATACTCAGATTGTAAAAGCCTAATCAGCAGAAGAGATGTGTATGCATTCTGCTTTCAGCCCATGCACAAACTGTGCTGATAGTCGGCTGCTACCTCATGTGTATTGTGTGCCTGTGACAGCCTTGCTGCTGATCCATCTGCCAGGGACTTAAATGAGCACTGTCAGCCAGATAACACTGAAAAGGAAAGCTCTGCTGGCCTGAGGCCCAGCAGAGAAATGCTGTGCTCTGCAACTCTGCAAGGGATTTAAGGGCTCTGACCTAGTCTGTAAGTCAGAATTTATCCCAGTGAGGGGGAGGGCTTTCTCCTGTCTCCACTGGAATAAGGAGGGCTTAGCCTTTGCATTTCAGGGGAAGGGGGGGAGGAAAGTGTCTTCCAGGTGGCTTGTAAGGTTAGTCAAGGTAACCCCTTAAGGTGTGACCTTCTCTGGTTTTACTTTGACTGCTAGCAGTGAAGGACTATGTCTGTATGGGAAAGTGCATGTGCGTTCTCTTTTCCTGTCCTGTATGTAGCCTGTTTGTGGTGCTGTTGGGGAAGCAGTGACTAACAGTCCCTGTCTCTGTGCAGCTCGAGTCATCCTGTGATCTCTGGCTGACACCTCTGTTTCAGCAGGGCATGCAGGCAGATATGATGCTTCACCCTTCTTGCTTGGATAATTGCCCAAGACTGTATCAGGAGTTTTCGGAGTCAGCAGAGGAGCCGGGTATGTGGGAAAGCAGCCATGAGAGAGACGTTGATTGTGTCGAGCTTGGTATAGAGTTAAGGCACAGCATTACTGGTATCCCTTCTGGGTGCGCACTCTAAAGGCTTCTTGGCACTTCTGATTCATGGGAATGTGGAAGATGATCAGTCAGTTGGTCAGTACTGTTACAAACCAAGCTACTAATTCTGTTGCAGTGTTTTGTGTCCCAGTGTGTCATACTAACTGCTCAGCTGCAGCTGTTCATGGCCAGTTGTAGCTGAGGTCACTACACAAATGCAATAGGGACAGCAGTTTCAGTGTGGGAGGATAGGTGAATCTGCTGGGCACTACGCTAATTTTTGCTTAACATCTCTGAGCATCACACTTTCCTTCCTATTGGAAGGGTTTCTTCAATAAACCCTGAGGGTCACAAGTGTTGCTAGTGATGTTGAGAAAAGAGCTATTGAGATTTTTTTCCACATATACACACACATCATGACCTTTTGTGTCATGCAACTGTTGTTGCAGTCCTATGGAAGAACTGTAATTTTGTTTTCCCTATGTTAGTTATCTTCTGGTCTCTGCTGCATCCTCTGTGAAGAGCATGGCATTTTGCTTTTCCACAGAGCCTCTTCTGGAGTTGCCCATTCTCTCTGTGGATGTAAGCCTTCTGCCTAAATTACCAGAGAACAGATGGTTCACTTTCAGTTTTCACCCTCAACAGGACAGTGGTGTAGGGCTTCAAGCAACAGAATAAGATGAATTTTTCACTGCTGCCGTTTATAGTTCTAGAGGAAAGAAGACTCCCTTCTAAGAGGAAAGTCCTAGATTGTCTTAGGCTAAGTCAAAGTAAGCCTATTACACCCCAGATCAGGGTAAAAGGTTTTAAGGAAAGTAGTTAACAGGATGCAATTCATGAATATCCATGTCTTGTTCTATTCTTGGGAGTGGGGCTCTTCTTCTCAGGAGATCTCTTACAGGCCAATTCAAACTTGCTGTCCAAGCAGAGAAGGGAGAGAGCAGAAAACATGGGTAATCTTGTTGTTTCCGATTCCACAGAAGAAAAATTTTCCCCAGCTTTGCCTACTGTTTCTTGATCTCATCTTAAGTAATTTTGAATAAGTTTTCTATTAATGGAAGTGGAAAATACTGTAACAATCTTGTGGCATGAGGTCTTCCAGTCTCAACAAAAGACTGCAGTGTCCCGTGCAGTGGCATGATTCTTTGGTCTGCCTTAAACTCTGTGTGTTACGTGGACTGCAGAAATGCAGATTCTTGGCAGTTGGTAGCATAACTAGCTCAGTAGGACCTAGTTGTAATTTACTGTTGCATGAGTAGCTTTCCAAAATTCTCTTAATTAATTTAGGAACAGTCAGTAAAATCCCCATGTGGTACTGACACTTATTTCCAACCAATACAGTCCTGTACACCTATGGAAATATAACCATTGTAAGTAAGTGACACTGTATGATATAACCATCTCTATAGCATTAGTTTGTACTAATCCAATTTATTTTAAATGAAGAATTAAATCAGTGGAAAGTAACTAACTTCAAAAAAAACCCTGCTCTCAGTTCCCTAACAACTGCTCCTATGCTATCCAGAATGGCTGTAACAGGGACCTATGCTGCTTTTTTTTTTTTTTTCAATGTGTTTCTTTACAGAGAAAGGAGATTTAATTTAAAGACTTCAGGACAGTGTTTTTACTTGGGTCTGTTTCTTTTAGTGAGAAATTGAGGAGCTTCATTTTTCCCAGCAAAGAGTTGATTTAGTTTTTTGAGGTTCCCACATCCTGTCCCAAACTGCTTTGCATTGCAGAGCTGCTAAAACAAATATTGTAGAGGACGTACAGAGAAGGAATGTTTTTACAGGTAAAGATAATGTGGGAAGTTAGAAAAGCAGGTAAGCAGAGCTTTCTTGTGGACACAATCTTCTTTTAATTACACTTGATGTAACAGGAGACATGTAAAATCTAACCAAGAAATTTCACAGTAACTTTTGAGTCTTGGGGAAACTTCCGCTATGATGTCTAAAAGAAAAATCTAATTTCTTTCTGTGAGGTAATAATTCTGATCCCAAGCAGCTCCCTCTGTAAGTGCTTTTTCTGGTCAAATCCAGACTGGTACTTCTCAGTGGAGCATGGGATGACATGGTGGCATGCTATGATTATGTTACTAGGGAAATTATGATGGATTCCCTCTGGCAGTACCCAAACCCCCATCTCCTTCACACAGTGTTCCTGGAGTTTAGCGTTATATGATCAGCATGAAACTGCTTTTGTATCACCTGTTGGATAGTGTATACTGATTAATATGGAAAAATGTGAAAACTGATAGTAGTTTTGAAAATAACTTTCCTCTTTCAAAGTCAAGGCGATACACCGCTGACCTTGCCTGTGTTGGAGGCATGCTCCTGATGTGTTTGACATTCCATGGCATAGCAGGCAGTAAAGAAATGCAGCTTTTTTTCTGAAGCTATTGGACTGCTTTGTCCATTCATATTTGCCATCAAAAGTCAGTGGTATTAACTACCCCAAATATGTCAAAATGACAGGAAGCAAACTTCAATCTACAAAATCCAGCCTTTGCAGTAGACATTAATTTTCTTGTTTGTCCTTTGTGGCTTGGTGCCTCAGAGAGAAAGTAACCTCAATATAATACATAAAGAGGTTGCTAAGAACACAAGAGTGGCAGGGGCTGCGCTTTAGCTCACTAGATATTTAAAAATGAAATGCACATATTCTTTATTTTGTATTAATACACTGTAATTGCTTTACAGAGTCCAGCATATCAGTTGCATGTAAATACTACAGATGAACTTGCCAAACTGGAGCTCACAAAACTAGTGCATTTATCCCAAAGCAGAGACTAAACCCTCTAACTCCTTAAAAAAATACATTAAAGAACATACCACACACACACATATTGCACTTTTCTCCATATGAAATTTTTACCCCATATACATCACACCAAAGTCTCTTCAAAGGAGTCTGTAATATAAGATAATAAAGCTAATAATTACTCTAACAGTAGTGTACACGGTTCTCTAATGTTAGACATAACAGATTTGAACACAAAAGCCACTTCAGAGTAGTACGAAGTGGTGCCCAATGGATACTCTGCCGTATTAGAAGGCATTAGAAGCCTTTTATTCTAATTGGCTTAAAGGAACTTACATGAAACATTAAATATGCTTTTGGTTGAGGGGAAAAGTCAGTCTAAACTACATTTAAAAAACACTGTAGCTTCCCCCTTACCAGCACTGCAAAGCTCAATTGAGCTTAGACTAGTTGGCACATCCTGATAAATGAACTGCAGAACTCAAGAACAGATTTATTTTTATCTTTGAGTCCTGAAATGTACAGTATCCTGGAGTTGGATGGGGAAGGAAGTGGTTATAGTTATGGCAGTAACCCAGCTCCTGGAGCAGAACTGGACCTGTCTCCATAGGTGTTGCGTGTCCTGTTAGCAGTTTTTGCCACATAGTTCCTTGAGTGCTTGATCAGATATTAAAATTCCAGAAGGTGTTTATTATACTGTGGGGTAGGGAAGAAGGAATGAAAGGACAGGACTCTGCCTCTTTTTCTTTTTTTGCAGTAGTGAAATGCCTGGTCTGTTATGCTGCAGTATTTGTCAAGCTGTTTCCTTTCCCTTTGTTAGTCACTTAAGGTGTCACAGGGGTTTCTGTGTTCCATAGCTATTTACTGTGTCAGGTGAGTTTCCTTTTGAAGGGAAACCACACAATAAAAACCTTTTCTTTCTCCTCTCAGCTATTTAAACTAGAGTTTTCTAGCCCTCTTTATCTTGCATCACATAAGTAGCGTATGGATGTGATCCCTGTTCTTTAAACTCTCCTTTGCTGATGCCTTGAGAATCACTGATACCAGAGGTAGAAGCTGAGCACTTATGGAATTGGTCCAGTTGTGCAGCTGGACTCAAATCAGAGCAGGCTACATAGCAACAGGAGTTGCGTCTCTAATTGTAGTATACAGGAAGCAAGGTGCCCTCTGTCAGCTGTTAAACCCTTCCCTCCTTCACACAGCCTACAATGCAGTGACTGAAGTCCCACTATTCCATGTTAAAACGCAGTCTTATTGCTGTAAATGCTGTCTCATTTATCCACCTTTCTAGTGAAGGAAAAGAGAGCAGCTTTGAGAACGCCTTTCTAGCTTGGTAGGATCTGTGATTTGACAAATATGGAAGAACCAACATACCTGAAGTACTTTTGTTTGTTTGTTTGTTTCTTCCTTCTGCTACCTGTTCAACCCATTCCATTTAAGTGACCACATGCCCTGAATACCCAAACTTTGAGTTTGGTGACTACACCCTCATTATTTGTAGTATCAAAGACCTTAGCTCACCAAACTTTCCAGCAAACAGTGGTGTTTTCTACATATGTGATCAGCACAGTTTCTCTGCCATTCTTTGTGCTTTAATGAATCTGCAATTGTGCTTAATGTTTGCTCAGAAAAGGGCTAAACTTTCTAGCTGTGAGCCTCATTTGTCTATCATTCTGTAATGTCCCACAATACTTAAAGGCTAGAGACAAAACCCAAACTAGACACCTAAACTTTCTGCAGATTCCTAAACAATCCTCTATGACTTGCATTTCATGACTGAAAGTTCTGGAGACACAACTGCTTGTTGAGTTTAGTATTTCTTGAAATGGTTGATACATCAACAGTTCACGATGCTAAATATTGCTGTAATACTTTCAATGTTATATATACACGAGCAATCAAAACACTAAGAAAGTTAAACACTATGTTCCACATGGTGGAACGTGTGCTCTGAAGGGACTTTGGCTATAGCAAGGATATAAATGGAGTATTGTCTACTTTCTTCAGAAAAAAGCATATAGGCTGATAAAGAACTGAAAAAGGCACAGCACTATCACTTCACAGGGGTTTTTTTTTTAAGCTCATTGTTTTTATCCTTAAGTTCTAAAACCCTAAGTAATTGTCCAAATATACAAAGCTCAATAAACCACCAGCAACACATACTGCAAATTCAAAACACAGTTTGTTTGCTCGTTTTTAAAATGCGACGGAAGGACAGATGGATCCTTTCCAGTGATTGGAACTTCTCCAAAACAGAGCCCTCCACAAAGGCCTGCCTGCAAAAAGGGTTGATTTCAAAAGCCACCCAGGTGGATTTTTTTTTTAATGCCATTGGCTGCAGCTCTTGATTTTTCTCATAGTACTTCTTACCTTCATTCTCTCCATTAGCTAATCCTTTATCCTTTAGTATTCTGATCCCCACCCAGAGGACTCTACAAACCACTGTGGTGCCCCATGTCAGTTCCAGGTATCTTTTGACAAAATCAAGATGTCACTTAGAAGAGATCCAGAAGCTTCCTTTAGTGGACAGTTAAGAGTTCCTTGGCAGGCTTGGGAAATACTGTTTATTTGCTAGCAGGAGGAAGTGGAGGCTGCCTGAGATGCCTGGTGATCTCGGAGACTTACCATGGAGTAGTTCCAGATCAACAGCTTAACCAGCAAATTGGATGCAAAAGTGCAACTTTCCTTTAATTCCACCTCATGCTACTGTTTCAAGAGTAGTATTACAGTTGCCATCAGCGCAGACCCAAATCTACCCTGAATTTCAATGAAAACTATTGCTTTTATTGCCAAGAAGTACAATACAATGTGCACTCATTCTCATTTCTCCAAGTGAATGTTAGATGAATGCTGACACACTCCCCATTTTTTTTTTTAGAAGGGGCTATTTCCTTCCTCTAAAATTCACTTTTTTTGCCTCCTCCTGTGCAAACTAGTTCTTTGTGGGATTAAACTGCACTATCTATTCTCTAGCCCCTTCCACCAGCAAGAGGAACTAGTGGCCAAATGCTTCTTGCCACCTCCTGCTTTTTTTCCAGTCAGGTGGATTTTTAGTTCCCCTGTTAATTCAAGGGTTGAAAAGTTACCATGAACTTTGGGCTAGGAACAAAAAACAAAAATTCACATGCTTCTCCATTTGTCCTGTCTTCCACTCTCATGTTAGTCACTCCATGTATTAATTCACCAGGACATAGCCACTGTGCTGGGGATCTACAGTCTCCATCATTTCACAATCAAAGAGTCCAGGCAATTCTGAGAGGGTTAATGCATCATAATTTGACTGGGACTCATGAGATGCTGAGCTGCTCTGGCTGTCAGGCAATGCTACACTGCTCTGTTGTGCTGGGTCCATGGAATATTGGCACTGGTCTGGGTAGTCTGGCTCAGAAGAGGTGACAACAGGCAATTCACAAGTCTGATATGAATATGGTAAGGACTGTGGCGGCTGCTGCACCTGAACTGGTGATGACAACCGTGATGAGCTGGTGATCTGGGAGGGTGGCAGTGGATCCAGCTGTACCTTCTGGTATTGACCGAGGAAGGGGTCGTATTGCATTTGTTCTGAGGAAGGCTCCATCACAGGGCTCAGAGGCTGCTGCAAGCTGAACTGGGTTGATTGCTGCTGCTGCTGTTGTTGCTCCTCCCCCCGGCATGAAAGTGGCAGTTGACTTGACCTTGGGTATGAGCTCTCAGCTATTTGCATCTGGTTAAAATAGGCCTGCAGCTGGGACTGCTTCTGGAGAAAGAGTCGCTTCTGATGCAGCCTGAATCAAGGACATAAACAGCAATTATTTTCACCTTTTGAAGTGTTAAGGCACTAGCATGAGTCCTGCATGCTAGTCACTCAAACAGTTCCAGCAGGCAGTGAAATACAGAACTGGGAAATTCACGGGCAATCTTATTTATTAAATTTTACAGCAGACCAGAATCTTCACCTTTCAGCAGATGTGCAGAGGCTGAGTTTGTAGACCTTTTGATAACCTTTTTAATCGCCTAGTGAATTTTTCCTGTGCAATTAAGTTAACCGCATGCATTGTTTAATTTCATTTGCTAAGAATAAGATGTACTGTGTTTGTATTTTAAGCCTGCTATTCACTGCTCTGTAGAACTTGGGAGCTGAAGACAAGTTATCACGGGCTACTAATGGAAATGAACAGTCTCCTTCCCCCCCATATTCTTTTTCTCTGAACTGCACTGCTCCCTATGAACTTTTATGAAACTCCATGATTTTGACTCTTTACAAACAGTAAGAATTTACAAAACAATGCAAGGTTATAGCTACCTTTAACAAATTCCTGTGATGCAACAAAGTGGAGGTCTCCTGCCAGCCAGTTACCAAAGCATGCAGAAATAGGAAACCTACTACTGACACAGCCGACAGCGTTCAGAAAATGAATCTATTGCTTCCCAGCTTATTTCTCTATGCAGACCTCCTATTCTTAAAGTAGTACACCAAGCTGCTCTCAATACTGTTAGTTAGGCTCTTGATCAGGATTAATCAACTCTACAGTGGTCAGGAGTGGCCATAAGCTATAAAGAATTACTGATTGCATGCTTTCTTGAAATAAGTAGTATTTTTATATCTCTGTTCCTCAGTCTTTTTGTTCTAGACAGCATGTAGCTAGGTTGTTATTTTCCTTTCTCTTTCTGCGAGAGTAACTGTCTTTAACATCTATCTTGCTTACTTGTTTGATGATTACCAAATGATGAGCTCATAAAGAGCTTACAGCCCTTTAACTTGGCAATTAAAATCTTGTCTGCTATAATATAGTTATAAGGGGACACATCAAATCTATTCACTCTTTACTGTAACTTTTTCAGAGGAGTGTCACTTCTAAACTGATCTTATATGACAAGAAAAAGTTGATTTACTTTACTGTAAAATTATTGGGTCATAGGAATGAGACAGGAAATACCTAAATGACTGCAGGGCTTCCCAGCAGGCAGAAATACACAATCCATGTTTTGACTTATGAGAAATACTGAAAATATGTAGGTTATAAACAGTGGGTGGTTGCGAGGATGAGGGTGAAATTAAGTACAACAATGTAAGTAATAGGGTAGCTTCCTCCTATGCTTCTATACGCCCATTAGCACTAAATGAAGCATGCAGTTATTTGCAGTTTACCTGCACCCTAGTAGTGTTAGCTGATAAAGAGCTCATAGCACAGAAATTTATAAACACGTGGCAGGACTGTTGTCTCTCTTTTAAACGGAGGACTGTGTCCTTATAGATGTTTAAGTGAAGCTTTCCTTTTTCAAAGACTTTCTAAAGGGACAAAGATTGTTCCAGTTCTTTTATTACTCTTGAGGCTAAGAATAAATAACTTATCTGCATAGTTTGGAAGCTTCTTACCTGTGCTCCTGTAACTGCTGTTCCAGACTCCGGGGCAATTCTTTGCAGTATAACTGGCAAGTATTCTGAGCTTTTGATAGTAGAGTGGGTTTCTGCAAGAAAACCAGCGCTGTTTTAAATTGCATCTGATTTAACGTATTAGTCCAGAAAGCAAGTGAAAAACGATTGTCTACCCTTATGACAGTGTAACTGCCCAGCTCCATTTCAGAAGCTGTCAGTAGAGCTACTATCTAAAACCACAGCCACTATTTGCTTAGTGGCTTCTAACCCTTAGACAAATAATATCTTCGCATGATAGATTGTACCATGAAAAACCATAGAAAGATTTCTTCCCAAGTGAAAGAGAAGCTGCAAGCTGGAAAAAAAAGTTTATGAACTAAAGCTATATGAAAATTGGTTTTAAAAAAGAAAAGGGGGGGGTGAGAAACAGTAAGCCCCAGGGGGTCAGAAGTGGCTCCTCAGATGCTGATACACAACCTTTCTGGGATGCAACACAGATAACAGGTATTCACTAGCAGTTGCTTCAAATTGCTTTAATAACACTATACAGTAACAGACTGAGTAGGAAAACAGCAGTAATGTAGTATACTTTTTACATAATTAGGGTCAGTGTCTGACGAAAGAAAAATACAGCATAATTTCAAATTCAGCTGTTCTCTGCTAATTTAGCCTTTGACTGATATTCCTGAGTAATAAGATCTAAAAGGCTAGTCTGCTGTGTAGTAACAGCAGCTGGTTTAATCCAGTGGAGGGGAGGTATGGTACCTGGAGCCTGTGTTGTAAGTACTGTGTCTCTAAGCTCTGCCGTCTGGATAATAATGGGGGATGTGCACCATTAGGGAAAGCAGATGCAGCTTCCTGCTGCTGCTGAGATGCTTCCTCCTGCAGAGAGAAGAGGAACAAGTTTCATCCCCAGAAAAGGCTTTTCTGCCTCAACCCTTTCTTTAAGGATTTCCCCTGATAGAGGTTTCATAGTTGCCATATGGACTGGTCTCTGGTGTCACTCACCACTTTCACTGCATGGTGAGGAGCCTAAATTACAAAGTTTTGAACTATCTGTGCTGCAAAGTGGCAAAGGCTTACATCTGTAACTAAAATTATATTATATATAATGTATTTTCTGACTTGCCCTCTGAAATAGTAAACATACAGGGTTAGAAAACTGTCCAAACTCTGAATGTGCTTTTGTGCAGCTCTCATTTCACAGCTTCAAAACGGAAGGCGAAAAGCTTTCAACAGTGGTGGAAAGGATACGCACAGAGTAGGCATCTGTAGGAAGCTGGAGAGTGCTGACATGGGAGGGGAGTGAATTGTTGTCAAGAGAATACCATGAGCACTGCAGTGAGTTTACATCAAGTGAGAGAGTCTTGTGAAAACATTACAACTTTGTGGTTGTCAGAACTGAAGTTTTCCAGCAGTCAGAAAGTAACAGCTAGAGCTTTAAAAATAGCAGGCTTCATCTGGAACATTAGGTGCTTGTGTACTTCTTAGCCATTTTATTCCTGGGGTTTAACAGAAACTTATTGTGACCTGTTCCATTTGAAACAATTAACTAGGGAGCTGGTAGAAGCTATTTAGCATTTCACTACGCAAATCAGGCTAACCGTTATCACTCGGCTTTTGCACTTCTTACAGTTATACCAGACTAACTCCAGCAGGGAAAGATGTCACCAGGCTTTGTTAAATCCAAAACATCGTTCAGATTAAAAGCAATAATGAGATGTTGGATTCAGAAAGCTAACAAGGCCATCTCACTGACACCATAAGGATGGTAAAGGCTAGCCTGCAAATGCCCATTCTCTATTCTGCAGATGATGGAAAGAAGGAGGGGGAACTTTCTGTAAACTAGCTCTTCTCAGATCTCCAGAACACCTTATCCTCTCCTTATCTGTCCCAACGCATTAACACCTGAAAGATAGAGCTTGATTTCTGATTTAAGTACCTGCGGTGGACTATTAATGAGGTCCTGCAACTGGGTGGCAGTTGATGTCAGAGAATGTTCTTCTTCTGATCCCATCTGCTCATACAGCAACTGGACTTTGTTCAGTTCCAGGATTCCTTTGGTTCGTGCCAGATTCTGGAGGTGCTGTCTAAATGCTACAATTCCTGGAGAAGAGTTGAGCAAAACCCTTGTCAGAAAAATCAGTTAATTTGTATCTGGTTAGCACAGCAAATGTGAGATAAGATGAGTAACAACCAAGTCACAAGGTGGCTTGGTGCTTCTGTGTATAGAGTACATTTACTACCACATCTAGGTATAATGTGTCATGATGATGACTATAATTACCTTGTGTGAGGGATGTGTCAGAAGCTCTGCGCCCCTCTCGGAAACTGACAGGAGAGCGGTTGTGGGTCTCTCGCTTTTGGGAGGTGAGTGCTTGCATGGCTGGATTGGCAGGTCTCAGACCTATGAAAGGTGTTGTCATTCTGGGTGCTTGTTGGTTAGTTAGCACCATTTCTTTCAAGGAAGGGGTGTCTCCCAGGAATTTAATATCTCTCTGAATGGATCCCATGTCGTACTCTGAATCAATGCTACCTAGAGATGAGTTTTCATCCAATGAGTAGACTTTCCCTGTGACAAAAACCAAAAGCCAGAATAAAAGGAAAGTGCAGCAGTAATTTAGCAAAGCAAAGGAATTGCCACAGGCTTAAGCTGTTCCTGCCAACAGTGACTGTCTTAGAGGAAGTGAAACAAAAAAAAAAAATCAAGTTTCGTAAAGTAATTGTAATTTAACACTTGCAGTACCGTAATGGGGATTTGCTACTGGTTTTTACATTATCGCAGCAATAAGACGCTACACAGATGATGGTCACTGGCTTGGTTGGAGAGCATTCAGTGTGTGTGTGGTTTTGTTTGTGTTTTGTTGTGGGGGGTTTTTTTGTTTGTTTTTTCCCCACAGACAATCCTGACAAGACTGTAGCCTGAGCTGAAAGGCTTGGTCATCTTGCTGGTTTTGGAATACCTGAGAATCCAGAGGTTTTTGTTTCCCCACTGTCCTCCTTTGCCAGTACATCTTTAGGGGATGAATGATTTGGGGACATGTAGTTATGTAAAAAAAGAACAAGCCAACTCCCCAGACTTTACCCATTGCTATTGGGGTTGTACATGACTGTAGCCAGCTGTATATTTGCTGCTTTGGTTTTATACTGTCTGTACAGCCGGTTTTGGGGTGTTTTGTTGTGGATTTTTTTTTTCCCCTTTGGCCTTTATAGGAAATGCTAAGTAACAAAACCAAGAAACTGTCTTGTGCGTGTTGCTCTTAAAACCTAAGTGTTTTTCATCCTGGGCTTATTAGATTGAGTGCTGAGAGCAGGATATGAGCTTTGAGATGTCCATGCTAACTTCTGTACCTGTGCCTGGCATCATCACCAGCTGATTGGTAACTTCTGCCAGAGTGTGACGTCGCTTCCCACAGCGAGCTGCTTGGAGGGCTGCAAATGCCTGTGCAGGGTCATCTTCTGACTCTCCTTCTGTCTCTATTCCTTCATCAATAGAAGTTTCCATCATGCTGGTAGGCAGTGATTGGCATCCTTTCCTAATCACCACAGGAGGTACAGGATCTAGCAGGCAGCCATTTACCTAAATGGCACAAGGAGAAGATGGACAGCTTTCAATTATGTGCACACAGCATCACCCCAAAGTGTAAGAAATCTCTGCCTATCATGTCAACTGAAGGCACCCTGGATATGTGTGAACCTCCCTATAATCTACTCAGGCAAGTAAGACTTGTTAAGAATTGTACATAACAAATCCCTCCAGGTAGGATCACCACTGACATTCTCTTAGTAGTCAACTCCCTAAATCTAAATACTCTTGTTTCCACAGTACTATGTTCTCCAGGGCTGCTTTTTTTTTTTAGAGAGTTATTAAAAACCTTTGCCAGCTTAGTCACAAATATAAAATATTTATGGAATGTACAATATAGTAAGGGGAAACAATACCTACTGTGCTCATTTATCATGCTCAGATAAGCACTATGAAAAAATAGTCTTGTATTTAATTGTGCAGCATTCTTGCAGAGCTGCAGAGATGTGTTCAAGAATAATACAGTAAATACACCCTTTCCAGCAAAAGTCCATTTGATTCATGGTACTCCTCTGCAAACAAAGGTTGCCTAGAGAGGCTGTGCAATCCCTCTCCTTGGATTCACTCAACTTGGTAAAGCTCTGAGCAACCTCACCTAGCTTTGAAGTTAGACCTGCTTTTAGCAGGAGGTTGGACTGGAGGGCCTTTAGAGGTGAAATAGTCCTAGGATTTTAATTCCGTTTTTATTCTCCAAATCATTTTGTCCTGACTTGTCTTCTCTACCTTAACTAATTCTTTGCCATATGCAACTACTTGGGTTTTGAGGACCATGGCCTGCATGTCATGCAGTTTTGGGGTGGGTATTCTGTTCTGTAATACCTTAGAAGCTCTAATTAGTGTCCTGTTGCACAAGTCACTCCTACTGTTTTGGTAGGATCAGGTTGGGTAAAACATGGATGAAACAACACACTCGTTTAGCAGAAAACTTGGCACTGCTACAGGTGATTTTATGTAAAACTGTCGATGAACCATTTCTGAATTTTCTTCAAAGTTCTTGGGCATTTTGAAAACAAGCGTGTTTGGAAAAGAAGCTTCACTGCATTAACAGCAGCTGTTAACAAATGGTCTTGCAAGCAGACTATATGGTAGTACTCTAGGAAAATATTTAAAGCAGTATCAAGAAATAGCTGTGAGTATTTTGAGCGTCAGTAAAAAGATAATGCTTGCACAGGAAAATTCTGGATCTGCTGCCCCTATTTTAATTTAATGGATTAAGCTTTAAGCTTAATTTCTTGCACACCTTACTTTCCATTTGTGACTTTCCCATTCAAATGCCTTCTACTGGTCTGGCAGCAAAAGCACTGGAAAGACTATTTAGTGAACTGCTAGAAAGGAAAAAGAGAACCGATACCATGTGGGCAGTTGGCTCTCTGCAGTTTACCATGGCACATGGATCAGAGCTTGGAAATCTTTAGCAGACATGTTCTATAATACTTAAGACACCGAATATTCCCAAGTCAATTGTGATTTCACACCTCACTGTAGTCACCATTTGTTGGTCTACTCTGGCCAAATTGCATCTATAAAAGCAAAGGGGGATGCAAAATAAAATTTGAAATGTTAATTTCCAAGTGTCTTTGAACTGCTTTTTGCTTTCCAGCTGTAAGAGACCACACAAGGAGTTACTTAAAACAGTGATGAGAACCAGGGCCACACTCTTAGTGTTGGTAACTAACCAGTAAGTGAGCAATAAAAGCTTCAAAATGGCAAGCATGAAATCAAAGCCCTAGCTGACAGCAGGCAAAATAAAATATGCTGAAATTAAAGTTATATTGTGATATGAGAGAGAATAACAAGAGTTTCATGAGAATAATGTACTTCATAAATGTAATTTTTTTAAGCTATTTCCCCTTCCTCACACGGGAGTTAGCAGTAGAGCATTTGTATTTCACTCATTCTTTGCTACCCTGCAGAGTATTGTCACAGACTTCAAAGTTGCACGGCAAAACGGATCAGACTGTAGCTCCCTTCAGAGAGTTAAGCTGTAACCATACATTTGTAAGGCTGTGGAGCGGTCACGTTCTATTAGTTGAGTTCAGTTAAGTCTGTTAACTGTGGAGGTGTGGAAAGCCTACACAAAGTCTTCCAGTCTGATTACAGGAAACAAAACCCGAGATGGAGCTGCAATTTTCACATGGTCTCTAGTGAAGATTTTACAGGCATTCCTAGTTACAGAAATGGACTAGCTGAGAACTGCTACAACCTATTTGAGATGCTGCAGTTCTAATAGTTTTTGACAGTCAGAAGGTCCTGCTGGCTATTTACCATTCAACAAAACATTAACAAAAATGTAACTCTTTTGGCTAGCTTATTATGAAATTGGCAGAGATACGGAATTTTAAGTGCATGGTATTTTAATTGCTTTAGCTGGCAATGGAAGCTTACGGTTAAGGTTCCGTTATACCTTCCTGTTCTCATTTGTCTGAATTTTTGGATGAATAGCTGAGTAGGTTACTCTAGATACTCAGCAGTGAACCCTTTGTATTAGAAGCTATATATGAAGAGTCTTCAGGGCTCTTAAAAATATATTTGAGAAGCAGGGGAAAAAAAAAAAAACCACTCTTGTAGGTTGATTTTTCTCTTACAAATGACAGTGTGATAAGATTGGAATGTAAGCAAAGAACACGAGGCAGATTAGTGATCAAAAAGAAGACACAGCTGTTGAAAGTTATATGCAAGACAGAAGTAGGAAAAGAATCTGGAATACCTAGAACTCTGACGCTCAGAGAATACTGAAGTTTAGGGAAACAGGCACAATGTGTTTTGTCCAGCTAGTACAAGAAATGTACAAATCAAGTGTTTAGATACTAAAGGTCTTTGTATTTGACTTCTTGTCTATCCTGAGAGCTTACCTAGGAATGAGAACTTGCCAGAGGGAGACCAGAGTTTTGGGGACAGCATATGCTTAAGAGTAAGTGCTTGGGAGCAGGCTGAGAAGATTGGGTCTTTGAGGAAAAGGCTACTGAAAGCAGAGAGAAGCAGCAGCGTTCTCCAGCTCGGCTACCAGCAAGTGCCAAGACACAGGAGGCGTACTAAGGTCAATGAAGTGACATTAGTTTGGATTAGCAAATGCTCTGGCCCTGACTCCACAGTGCTTTGTGCTAGGATGATGAACTCCACCCTGTCGAAGAAACTGATCTTCAATTAATTATTGAAGAGCTACAGCTACTACCACTAGCTGTGCTTTTACTAGGCAGTAATATAAAAGGCAACAATCTTTTAGCCGTAACCATTTTTTGACAAAACAGTAGGGTGATTTTAAGATGTACCTTTGGTGTCTCAACTCTTTCTTCCTCCATAAAAGCTGTCTCTCCCTGGCAGCTGGATGGAGGGAATGAAAAGGCTTCTGCTCCTGAAGCTGAGGGAAGGCCTGGAGACTGCAACAACCTTGCATTTTGTGAATGCAAGTTAACTGAGGGTACCACAGCTTGTGCCTAAAAAAGATTTTAAGAACTCCAAAATGGGAACAATTTTAGGTAGAAAACAACATACAAAGTTACAAATTAAAAATAAACAATACCTAGCCCATTTCCAAAGCAGAGGAAGTGTAAGATTTATTTCCTCATTCTTGATGAATTACATTCTTAGTCTTTAGACTTTAAAACATTCCTCCAACCCCCCCCCCCCCCCCAACAAACCCCAAATGTTATTAA
The DNA here is from genome assembly GCF_000699105.1 of Pygoscelis adeliae. Classification (NCBI taxonomy): domain Eukaryota; kingdom Metazoa; phylum Chordata; class Aves; order Sphenisciformes; family Spheniscidae; genus Pygoscelis; species Pygoscelis adeliae. The sequence goes on from NW_008825262.1 coordinate 1,060,671, forward strand.
GCTAGCTACTTATTGAAGTTGAGCACTTACTAGCAGTAAAGACAGTGTTTGAGACCCTTTGGTGCCCTCCAACTTCTGACATGCTAGAATTCCTTTTCGTATTCAGTACAAAACCCCTTAATATTACCATAAGGCATAGGGCTAGTTTCAATGACTTTTCTAACATGCACTGATTCCTGTAGGAAAAAGCATGAGAAAGAATAGAGCAGACTGGATCTGAAGTAAGATATTTTAACAGAGGGTGCACTGCTGAAGGGAGAGGTGTGCCTCAGGGAAGGCAAGCATGGCACAATTAGGAAAACAGTGTTTTTTATTGTTCCTTAACCTTAATTTCCTGAAGTGCAGTATCCACACAGCTTTCCTGTCCAAAAGGAAACAAGCAGCCTTATACAGGAGCCTGTGGTGCCACCATGTGTGAAAACAAATTATCTTGTTACTCAGGATAACTGCAGGATTGCTTGCAGTCCTGAGGAAAAAGTGGTAATACGGCTATAAAGTACAGGAATTTAGTACAATAAGGAACTACCTTCTAAGAGGTTTTTTTCTTCCTCCTTGTTCATCTGTCTCCACCTGCTTTTAATACATCTTATAATTAATATTCTGCTTTTGAATATTGTGTCTTTCTATCATTAGAACTACTATCTAAGAAAATAGCTGGTTTTAATCTTTGTCAGCCATGTCATTCCTGGACCTATGTTTTCATAGCTGAAGCAATTTGGCTTTCATTTCAACAGAATCCAAAACCAAATAGTATCTCGCTGCCTCAAGTGAAAAAGGAGCAGCATGGTTGTCATTTCTCCTGGAAGTGGAATCTGGGCATTTGTTCTATATAGCAGCAATACAGTACCTAGGAGGCTGTGAACCTGAGAGAATATTTACTTGAGACCACGATAAATCTGAGTCATCTTAGGCCAAGTCTTTCATGTTTCCAGTTGTGCATTAATAGAAAACAAAAGCTGTACAATGTCTGTGTATCTTAATGAAACAAAAGAACATGTAAAAAAAATCTGAGAATTATTGGAATAAGACACGATAAACTGTACATGACCTTTCTTTCTGAAGAAAATTACTAGGGAAGAAGCAGGCTGAATAGCCTTAGAGCCTGTGCTGAATCAGTCAGTATAATTAGAGAGGATACTAAGTGGACAGCCTTCCGCAATGGAAGGGCTGGCACCAGATGTAAGGAGCATCCAGAATTACTCTTGATAAAATACACGTGACATCCTTAAGACTTAAATCAATTAGTCAGTCATCACGTTGGCTCTATGCACATAAAGGTTTTGCAGCCGTGCTGCAAAGTCTCCCATGAAATTGGACTCTTGCTTCTTGAGCCATTAAGAGTCTCATGACAATGATATTTTTATCAGGTACTTAAGATATCACAATGAATTGGCATCTTAACCTGATAGGTTGATCCTAGTATTTTCTTTTGGGTACCTCTTTACTATTCTCTGCCATGCTTCATTTCATGGGAGACAGAAAGCATCTCTAGAGAACAGCAGGGGAGAAAGTAATTTTACTTTCAACAGGACCCTTTAGAGTGACTATGTTTATAACACTAAGTAAAGCCTGCATGCTTTTAGCACCCATGCTAGCACAGCTCTCCATAAATTCAACAGCTCATTTGTCAATCACATTAAAGATACTCCAAGTGTTGCGGTCTCCAGAAATGGTATTTCTCTAACATTTTAACCCATGACTTCCCAGCAAAAGGTTTGAAATTCTCAGAAATGGAAGTGTTCCAATTAGAAGCACAAACACAGTACTTTCCCTTTAACTGGGAAATAAACTGGGAGTTAAGGTTAAACCACGCAGATACCCATTAGAGCCAAAACCATTGTTTGCATTTTGGGCTTCAGAATGTCGTCAACTTCCTTTTCTCATTTAAAACTTATCCAGTTCCCTCCAAACTCTTCCCCCCCCTGCCCCCCTGGGGATGGGGAGGAGGCAGCAGGAGCAGTTGTAGGAGGCATGCCAGACAACTGATCTGTCATCATACAGTTCTGACAGGAGGCAAATCCAAAAAAGTCTTTCCAAAATGATGCTGCAAGTCTACATACTGTAGAAATCAGAAAATAGCAATGGATTCTAAGTGAATCTACGTAGAAACACCATTTTGAAAGAGAAGAATGCCTTGCACCGCTTAAGCCCACCTCTGCTAGGAACGAGACCTTACCTTGGCTACTGTCTGCTCAGCGATGGTGCTTGGCCGACGCTGACGAGCATCAAGTCTCTGTTCCACGGGGAAGCTACTCCGATGTGATTTGAGTCTTTCCACTAACAAGTAGTAGATAGCAGCAAAGTGGTTATAACTCTTGTTCTGCAGAGACTGAAAGAGAGAAGCACAAAAGTGTGGGTGCAGCCAAATATACATTATCTTTTACGTTCTACGAGACCAGGAAGAAGAAAGAATTGCTGGGGGGGGGGGGAACAAAAAATATGTATAAATTAAGAGGTAGTGGGGTAGGCAAACTTTCTTCTGAATTGAGAAAGTTTCAAACCAGAGTGCCAGGCAAAGAAAAGCATCAACCCTAGTTTAGTGGCAAGCTCACAGAAATTTGCTGTGTTCTGGGCTGCGACAGTACTTACAGCTAACATTCAGGTGCTACTCTGAATCCTCAAAGACTTAAACCTGGAAAAGTGACTGAGCTCCAGGACCTCCTGAATATATTGGCCGTTCCAAGTCACTCAAAGCAATGGGGAACTGAGCCTCTGCAAAGTAGAGAAACTAGCCTCTTCTAGCAGAAAGTACTCAAACTGCCAACCTCCACAATGGTTTAAAGTATCAACCATCCTAAAGGAAATGACTGTGTTAACTCCATAGGGAATCTTGGCATATATGTTTGGTAAGAAGCATGATTTGGGATTGGACAGAGACATTCAGCTGCTTACTGCTTTTATGCTCCTTTTTGAATTTCGTTTTCCACCCTCTTAGAAGTTCAAAATGAATTTACTTTCAATTCTGATTTCCCCTCCTCTCCATTTGACAAGTAATGATTTATCCAACCCCACCCAGGAAATCTAACAGCGTGGAACCTAATATGGCTCCTTTATTTTTACTTCCATGCTTAAGAATCAACTTAGCTTACAAACAAATCTCTAGAAATGACCAAGTGTAAGCAGCAGCATCACCATTGTAACAGGCAGCCCTACTGGGCTTCCATTTTTTACGTAGCGCGTGCTATATTTTCTATGCGTCCTCTAGCTTAAAGCAATTGCAACATCAAATTCTTTGAAATGTGTGCTTGTTTAAATTAAAGTAAATAGTTAATACACTGAAAGAACAGTACCTAGTCCTGGGATATGTGACCAGAACACGATTCTTTTCCATGGGTTCTAATTTGGATTCTTGACACAGAGGAGTATCCTTTCTCTCACGGTGCTGCCTTTTCATTGACATATTCTCCTCTATGGGTAAAGGTATGGATGCCTTGGACTGGAATAACTGGGTGTGGCTGGCCAGTGTAAGGCGCACGGGTGAAGTTGTCTGTGGGTTTCCTGCACAATGTTTTGCCTGCAGTTTGCATAACACAGACACCTTATCTTTGCTAGGGATGATCTTTAGGAAACTTTCTGGAGGGATGCCTCTCCTCTTCCTGATCAGTCTGCTGGCACAGACTGAGACATCAGTAAGACAGGGAGGCAGCAGCTCAGCGTGCTCAAAATGTTTGTCCTTGCTAGGGTCTGACCAGGTAAAATATGCCACCAGTTCCCCCCACCCCCAGCTGTTGAAATAAAGAACGTTGCAAGCAATTCAGGCAGTAAACAGAACTGAAAAAAATGAAACAGGAGACCTTCCCCCCCAGGGTCTATTTTACCTCAATAGTTTTCTGTTGGTCTATTCCAAGGCTGTGCATTAGCCGTAAGACCTGCTCATTATACTCTCCAATGGAAGGCTCATTCTCCTCTCCTGGTGGATAAAGAATAGGTCTCTGTGCAGGAACTTCTATAAGCATCCACTTGTGCTCCTTAATCTGAGCAATAGTTAACCGTTTGGATGGGTCTAGGACCAACATTTTTCTAATCAGATGTTCACACTCTGTTGGGAAAAAAAATAATTACCAAGCTGCTAAGTAGTACTTGCGTATATTCACCTGAGACCTACCAATACAGAGCCTGACAACAGGAAACTGCCTTACTTATACCTAACTTCTGTGCTAAATAAATTTCCCGAAGGCTAAAACAATCTCTCAAAACAAGATTAAAAGTCACATTAAGAAGGACAAAACCCCAACTTCTTTAAATGCATGGTATGGCTAACTGCAATTCCTTCTATACAGCTCCCACATGAAGGTAATAGTAATAGTTAATACCTCTTTGAAGCTGCTTGTGCTGTTCTAAGTACAGCGCTAACATTAACTCATAAAGCTTCAAACAATCTCTGTGAAGTGTGGTGAGGAGTAATTAGCATCCTTCTCCAGCACAGTTTGAAATAAAAGGCTCATAAAACAAGGGATTGGCAAAACTAGGGTTAGTGCGTGATTTTTTTTTTTATTTCCACTCTAGTGGTCACAAAAACAAAGCTAAAAATAATGTCTCTGTGACCAACGGGTCTGCAGATTTATCTGTTTTAATTCCAGAACCAAAGCACAATCAGTAGCTTTAGATGCCAGAATAATTCTGAACACACCAAACCATTGCTGCTTTCTGACTACTACATGCTGGGCAGCATTAAAACCATCACATTTTTCTTCAGATCTCAATTGATTTTTGGAAGATAAGGGCATGACAGATGAACGTGCAGTTTGTATATGATAGGAAGTCAATGTAAGTTCCTTTAAGGAAGCTTATCAGTCTGCCATGCATTTCTAGCTGACCATGATATGGCTACAGTACAGTTGTTATGAGTCAGTCCATTCAGGTAGTTATGATAAATAGTTTAGAGAGATTTCTGGCTATTTATTCCTGTTTATCTCTCTTGTTTTCACAGTTTTGCTACGAGGTACACCCTTCCCCACTCCTTGTATCACCATGTGATCAGCAAGGGGAACAGCAAACAGCCTGTGAAACAGCCCATCTACACTGCAGTCCCAGCGATGATTGCAACTCATACAAAGGTACCTGGATCTAGCTAGCATACTTATGTCAGCAAAGTCACAGAAACACAATACAGTTCAGCGCCAGCCACAAAACGTGCCCAGGAAGCTGAGAGGTTGCCGTGGTGCCATAACGGCATTGCTAAAAGCAACCAAATGCACTATAGCTACACTGTAGTGGCTATTTTCAGAGGCAGTGCGCCAGAGCACATGCCACCAGAAGGAAAAAGGGGAAGACCAGAATGTTTTACACCACAGAACCCTTAACAACAGGGCTGAAAAAACTTATTTTTAATTCCCTTTAAAAAAAAAAAAGCACAGAAAGTAGTATATTGAAAGAGGATTTGATTCAGGAAGGTTGTTTTGAAGTAATCTGGTTTAGAGACCCTTTAATATAGGGAAGCTGAAGGACACCATCAAACCCCGTATAAAAATGGCCCCACTTGTTCCTGTCTGAACAGGCACGAGGGAGAGTGAAACCCAACAGATGGGGCAATTAAGTGAGGGAGAGATTGCTCAGTCACATGTGGGAGTGCCAGATACATGACAGTGAGAACCTGGCACATGAACTGGTTGTGCACTTTTTTCCTTTTGTTTAGCAGACGCTGTCAAAAACCAGGAAACACCCAATCCACAACTTAGGTTTGACAGCGATATTGCTCTCAGCATATTTTCTTTCCACATTAAAATGTATATGGCCTTGCAGGATGAAAGCTAATTGCTACACAAATGTGCCTCTCCCCCTGCATCCCCATATTTCTGTTCACGGTAGGATGAGAGATCCTTCAGCTTCCATTTTGACTCTCTCCCTACCCATGGGCACAGCCACACTGCAATCTCCATGCATTGCGCAGGGAAAAATGGGTTGGTTTGCCTAGCAGCAGCCTAACTGCAAAGGCATACAAGCTCACCTAGGCTTATTTGTGTTTCTTTGCAAAACAAATTGTCTGCCATACCATAATCTAGTGGGCAGATGCACCACCCTTTGCTGTATTGCAATAGAGATTATTCTAGAATTTACTCAAGATTTACCACACCAAGAGCATAAGAGGACACATTGTTACCTTCTGACATAAAATAAGGGATCCTGAACCTCCCTTCAAGAACGCGTTGCCTCAGTATGGGGAGCGTTGGTCCATCAAAAGGTAGTGCTCCACAGACCAAAACATAAAGAACTACACCCATGCTCTGTAAGAAAGAGAATATTCATTGCATTTCTCAAGCTACGAGCAAAGTCTCTGAGGTTGGCTAGCCAAATCCTGTCACAGAAAAAATTAAAATTATGTTCTACAGAAACAGGAAATTTATACAAAAAGGAGTTAGATTTCTGAAGATCCCTGAATATTAAGAACACTCAGCTAACCCAAAATGGCTAGGCTTGCAGTACCTTGTGCTGATAAGCAGGTAAGCTGAAGTGTAATGGGTTAGAGACTCTGGCTGCTAGCAGGAAGCTCCACGCAGATGTCTGAATGATACCTGAAAAGTGAGCCCCAACTTCAAGTGAGAATTAGAGATACTTTTTATTAATCTCAATGTTGTTCAAACAAAAACAAACCTCAAACAGCAGCCCTTCAAAATAAGAAACTGTAACCTTTTACATTTACCAATTTGCCAAAGCCTGGGTAAGAGGCACACTGGTAACTTCATGAACAGTCAGCTTCAGGGGAACACCCACTAATAATTCTGCACTGCTATATGCAGTGCTGAGCATGAGGGATTATTTAATATGAGCAAAAGGAGACAATCTGGGCAAGAGCTATCCTCCAACTGCCAGACTCATTTTTGAAAGTATGCAAGTTAATTGGCACTGCAAGTGGAAATAGTGTTGCAGTATATGCCAAAAAAAATATAGCGCCACACTAGATGAAATAACCACACCAGATCCTCATGCCAATCAGTTGGCATAGCCACAGCACTGGATTTCTCAAGGGGAAAAAGCAGGCATTCAACATTCACCTTAAAACTTTGTAAGTACACAGAGATGTTAAAATTAAATATGTATTTTAAAAAGTCACTTCCTTCCTTCCTTCACCTGCCAAAAAGTGAACTGTGGATTGTTGCATTCCTCCTGGTCTGCTGAAAGTGCTAAGCTTCCTATTCTGTCATTGGAGGTTGCAAAGAGATACAGAATCCTTAACTCATCTCAGAAGATAAGTGAAAATGATGATGATTTTATCTTAAATATAAACACACATGCACTTCTCTTTGTGGGCAGGCAGATTCTGTTAATGATTTAGGATCTTACATATTTGAGTATTTACCAAAGTTCAGAGATTCACTTCTGACATTCAAAGAGTGCCTGTACTACTTGAAACAGCAAGCGTAGCTGAGGTCTGCTGTACGTTCACTTACCAGTTACTGAAGGTTCAGAAAGGCTGTAGCTTTTTTTTTTAAAATCTAGTTACATATATATATGTATGTATACAGAGAGGTACATGCATACACACAAATATATGTATCTAAAATCACAGGTTTTATTTGTTAATGCGTTTAGATAAATTTAAATTAGATTAGCAGCTGAAAGGTGACTTTCCATGAACTGCCCTGTTTGTGTAACAGGCTCTGACCAAAATGTCAGTGCCCGTGTTGTTATGCTATGTGTAATAGTATCACTGCAAACCTGATGCCAGAGCAGAGACTGCCAAATTGTACTGTCTCTGGTTGCTTTAGAATATGGATCCATCATTGTAAGTACCAGAATACTAAAATTAAAAAAAACAAACAAAAACCCCCAAACAAAACCAAATTAGGAATGAAAAGCAGTCTCTGACAACACATGAAGGGTGCACAGAGCTACTTTAGTCCCTTTTCCATTGCATAAGAATGTGGGTTGCACTCTTTATCCTCTTCCATTAGAGTGGTACGCATGGAGACACACCGATTCAAAAACATGCAGCTGCCTGCAGTAGAAATGTTTGTGGCACAAATGCGCTTGTTTCCAGCTCAAAGAGCAAAGCAGTCATCATCTCTCCTGTGTTTCAGTGGCTCAGAATCCCTTTAACCTCATCAAGAACTTACAGCCTTACAAGTTCAATTCCCACTTAACACAGAAGATCCTAAATGCACTGAAAAAAGCAAAGTTCATGCATTCAGTCAGGAGAGCTTTTGGAGGAGCTACAGTTTTTCCTCTAGTGGGCTAACATACACCTACAGTGTACATTAAATAGCCACCTTAATAGGTAACTTCAATTCCATTCAATGTTAAGAGGCTTTTTATGACACACAAGAAATAAAGCTGAAGAGGAACAGCTTGTCTGCAGCTTAAGAAAAATCAAAGATGATTCCTTTGTTCCAGCTTCCTAAAAGTTGACTTGAATCCAGTTAAAAAAAGAATAATGATACCCAGATATCCAGCTGGGGTCCCTCGTATTGCTGTCCTTCAAAGACTTCTGGGGCTGCATATGGTGGGCTTCCACACCATGTCGTCAGAGGCTCACCACTCTTATAGAAATTTCCAAATCCAAAATCTGTTGAGAAATTAAGGGGAAAGTCACTCCAAACGCCAGTTGCATGACAAATAATAATTATATGCATGGACTAGGCCTGAAAGCTCACTTTCACTCCTGAAAGGCTCTATCACAAATCCTTTTATCCGTACTCCCACTGAAGATATTTATTGGGATGCTGAATGTCCTATACTGCTATTTTCATGACAGCTACGTAATTATTAAAACACTCTGCAGAACTTCACAACCTGTAGGAGTTTTGAGTAAACTTCTACCAGTTTGCTAAATCCAAGTTTATAAACAGCTATCGCTAAAATTCAACAAACTGACAATCATGCATACATATGAGCTTATTTACTTGCCAAGAGATATCTGAGATTCAGTACTGGATTGGAGATTTCCTGAGTTTTCTTTAGGTGCTCTCTAGCCTTGAATACACAACAAATTTTCACAACAAAAGCATCAACTTCGGAGATGGGAGGAAGGAACTCTACCAAAAGCAACAAGCATGGGAAAACACAAAGCCTTCTGCTAGGAAGAAAACTCTGCTATTGGCATTGTCTACAGCCCTTTCAATCTACAGCTGAAATTTACCATTCCACAACTAAGCAGTTCTTTCAAACGTTTCTTTTTATGGCTTAATATGAGACCATACATGGGTCCCATGGGACTTCAATAGTAGTCACCATTTGTAATAATCCAATAGTGAAAAGCAAAATGACAGCCACTATTGCATAGACATGAAGTCAGATAGTCTGATGCAATTTTTATTTAGCTTCCCCTGTTGCTGCTCTCCCAGGTTGCTTTTTTTTTTTACTAGAACAATACAGCACACAACATTAATATTGAGGAAGCTGGCTTAATGACTGAACTGAAACCGATTATTTTCAAAATGCAAAATTTCAGGTGGCTGCTGCCACTCCCTGGTGCTCAGATCTGTAGCTGCCTTGCCTTCCACTCCACTCCTACAAGTGTCTTCAGAGCTCTTCACAGCCCAGATCCTCCAGTTCCTCTTATATCCTGCCATCACTCTCGCTCTCTTCGCTTAGTTCATACATCCTTTGCTTTAGCATTCTTTACTCTTCCTGCCAGAATCCTAATAGTCCCTCCTACATCCACTGCAGATACCTGTTCTGAATACAGTCCTTCCATGACACCCCTCAGTATTAATACACAAGGCTCTTATTCATCGGGCTTTTAATAAAAGCCATTGGAGCACAGTGTTTGGATACATCTGTTCACACCATGAATCACAATACTTGCTCCACTGAAGTCTAGTGGAGTTTTCTCATGGAATTCAATGAAGCCAACATTTCTCCCTGTTGCTCCCACCATTACTGCTCTGTACTGCTTAGTCCTCTATTCCACTTGCGTTGCAGGCCACCCTGTACGTTCTCTGTGACAACAAATGCTGTTAATACTAAAGCAAAGAAGGAGAAGTTCTCAAGGAGAGAGATCTGATAACAGGGACAAATACTCTTTGGATTTAAGGCTCTTGGGCAAACTGGCTTCAATTCACTAACTGGTCAGCTTTATCTCCGAAGGAAATACAGAAAGGAGCATCGGCAAGTGACATGCAAAGACCGTCAAGCGCAACAACATTGTTTATGTTCGTCACTGGTCTACTCCTGTGTGAACGATGATTTAACCGTTCCCTGCCACTTCTTCCACACTGGAGCAAACTATGCAGTAAAAGGTTACAGAGGGTGTTTCTTTTCTTAAGGTGATAATGCTTCTACCCTTGTAGCTAACCAGGCTCCTGCAGAGTAATACTGCATGCTGGTGTGACTCGAGGAATCCTGTGAAAGTCAGCAGTGTTGATAAACAGTAATCAGGCTGTTGATTTAGTACTATCAAGCGCTGAATACCTCAGAGGTATGTTAATACAACGTGGCACTGATCAGCAGATAGCAAAACTGATAAACACTGTGGTTAGACACAGTACAGGCACTGCTGGTATGACTTCATTTACTTGTATTTTGTGTTACTCCGAGGGAAGAGCCTGGCTCTCTCATCATACATCATGAGCTATAAAACCACAAGAGAATCCTCAGAATCAAAGCAATACAAAGATATTAAACAAAAACTTACCAGGCTTTGATAAAGTTAACCTGGAGTTGTTTTAGAGCAGCAGTATGGAAATTGAATCAGACTACTCACACTGAGCTTAACAGTAAAAGTATTTGGTTGCTTTCCTAGCAGAAGGACACAAGAGCTCTAGCAGTTCTTTTAACAGAACTCTCCCTGCAACATACATAAAAAATGAACATAGGTGGAAGAAGCAGTTTCAGGAACGCCAGAACTGAAGAGGCTTTTAGAGCATTTTTTTCTTCTGTCTTCCAAGATTTTCCTTAGCATGTAATAAGGTATAGAATCATACAATAGTTTGGGTGGGAAGGGACCTTTAAAGGTCATCTAGTCCAACCCCCCTGCCGTGGGCAGGGACATCTTCCACTAGACCAGGTTGCTCAGAGCCCCGTCCAACCTGACCTTGAATGTTTCCAGGGATGGGGCATCCACCACCTCTCTGGGCAACCTGGGCCAGTGCTTCACCACCCTCAGTGTAAAAAATGTCTTCCTTATATCTAGTCTAAATCTCTCCTCTTTTAGTTTAAAGCCATTACCCCTTGTGCTGTCACAACAGGCCCTGCTAAAAAGTTTGTCCCCATCTTTCTTATAAGCCCCCTTTAAGTATTGAAAGGCCGCAATTATGTCTCCCCAAAGCCTTCTCCTCTCCAGGCTGGGTGTTCCATCCCTCTGGTCATTTTTGTGGCTCCTTCTGCAACTGTTTCCACAGGTAAGACATATCACCCACTGCTTTAACACCTATACATGAACCTGCAGGACTGTTTTTGCCTTTTGAGGTTCCTGCTCTCTGTCAAATTTGGTTATGGGCAAGCAACAGGTTCAAAAGTTATCTGGGAATCATACACAAACAGCATCATCTCATAGGCCTTTTGACTGTTTTCATTAATTCTTTTAACTACAAGGTCTCTAAAGATTTCAGCAAGAAATCTACAAGACTTACAAAGAGATTCCAAGTCTGTGTGTACCGCTGGTTAATTCTTATTACAAAGATTACCTTTTCAATACCTTCCTCAGCTCTGCTTCCTTACTGCATCACGCTGCTGACTCTCCATTGTGTTAAACAGTACCACTAATATAAGCAGAGATTTAGTTGTCTTTAATGAAATGCACTAATTAGGAATACTAGAGAATCAGACTATGCAACCATCCAGCTCTCAGTATGTAAATCTCTAATGTGGGTAACATGCACTGTAAGGTAATAAAAACTGTCACTATTCCATTTAGCAGCAATATTACGGGGGGGGCATTCGTAATATAAACTGGCCTTTTTTACACACCTTGTGTTGGTCCATTTGATTCAGGTAAGCAACTGGTAAGTGTAGATCAGCCACAGTTTTACACACACAATCAATGTCATTCTGTCCTCATTTTATCCTTTTTTTTTTCCTAAGGCTCACTTGTGGTAATCTTGAAGGAACATCTAGATACAGCAATATAAATGTCTAACCTCACTTAGACCAGTTCTCAGTGGTGTTCTTCCACAAAAAATGCATCTTTAAAAATATTTTGCAACACGCATAAAGCAGCTATTTCTATTTAGGAATTTCAAGGTATTGATTATGGAATTTGTCTCTCTTATCAGGGGTTTTAAGGTGTGAAACAGCATACCAGTTTTACAGGTGAGGATAGTGGAACAGAAAAGTCAATAGACTAGCCCAATTTCAAGTAACAAATCAGTGACTGACTCAGGCCAGGGCCAAGCATAACTGAAGTGCCTGGTCATTCTCTAAACAGGAAATAGAAACCAGTCACTCTCTGCTGAAAACTTCTGCCTCAACATTTCCACAGCCTGAAATTCGATGCTGTAATTCTGCTGTAAACTTTCTGCCACCTTTAATGTACATGACATGCTCTGGGCACATCTCAGTCCAGTGACCCAAATGCATCAGGGTATAAGGGGAAGTGCTAAGTCTCATTTTCCTTTTATAAACATTGGCCTTACACGTTTTTCTCTCAGTTGTAACTATATAGTCCAATACTCTGCACATAATTCATCACTGTCTCAACAACTGATCAGAAACAGCTTTTTCTTTTAAGTAAACTAGTCATTCTGTGAAATCTTATTACAGATATTTCTGAATTTGCTATCATAAGAGACCAAGTCAAAAATAAGCAGGATACTCTTATCAGGCTAGTCCATGATTGGATGATAAAGATACTGGCTTAATTAGCAGCAGCAGCAGGAAGGTCGTGTTGAAAACATAGGGAAATGGGCTGCATCTACTTTCAACTACCTGACCGCACACCTGAAACTTCTAGGTCTAACCCAAAGCTGCCAAAAGACTGCTCTTTATTTGTCTAGACCCCTTAAAGAAACTAGGCTAGGGGCTCAGCCCATTACAGATAATTCCATACCGGGCTGTCAAAAACTTTTCCCAGGTTGCACTAACCCTGCAATTATCCACCCAGGAAAACCTCTAATTTGGATCTGCAGGCACTCTGAAAACTCAGTCTTGCTTCACAGACAGATGGGCCGGTAACTGCTCTGGTTCCTTGTACACTCCAGGTAAAGTCCAGTAACTCTGCTGCAACGACAAGAGCTAAATTTCTCTGGTGCCACTAACTCCCAAGCCACTCTCGTAATTCTTCTTGCAGAAAAAAAAGTATCTGATCTTTATCTGTCCTGAAAGTGATCCCAAGTGCCTCAGTGCAGCTACACATGACATATTCCCAGAGAGAGCTGACAATTGCATGAACACTAACTGCACCATTTGCTGCAGGAACCCTTGTGTGCAGCTAAAGCCTAACCATGGGAGTAATTTTGGGACACTCACTTCCAACACGCAGCAGAGAGAGTATGGAATAGAGTATTTCCACTCTTTTCTGGAAAGTTCAAAATACCTGTGGGATGGGATTTGCAAGGTCATTGTAAAGGGCTAACAATAATAGCAACATGTTAAAGTCAGTAGAAACTCGGTACACCAATTCCTCTACAACAAAAATTCTGCAAAGGTTCAGGTCCTTAACACTCCATGAATAAGATCGGCTTACAGTAATTCAATCCACGGAGCTCTTCAGTGTCACCCACAGCTGTAAGAGTAATCCTTTTCACTTCTCATCTCAAACTAACCATACCCATTATTTGCATTCACATATAGCAGGAATAGATACATCTCTCATATACTTGCAGTTTTACCTTTTTTCCTTCCTCCCCAAAATGCTTTTGTTCTGAACAAGTAAACCTCTGTTCTAGGAAAGCTGATTTGGTCATTACATAGCCTTGTCATCCTCCCTTCAAGACTAGAACTACAGGGCTTATCTGACATCAAATCTGCTAAAGTGATCCTAGTGACAAATAAGGAGCTCCAGCCCATGGCTTCAGTTTGGAAGAAACAATTCATGAGACTCTACTGAAGAAAGACAATGATCAGAGCCTTTGGACTTAAGCAAACTACTTGGTAAAAGGGCTCTGGGGCGTAAATAACTTTGAAACTGTTATATTTCATGATTTATCTTAACAGATTTGATTTAGAATCATCTTCTAGGGCAGCATACTAGTATTTGGTGGATTGATTACTTTAAAAATCTGACTAGAAGTTTGAGGACTTTTTAGAAGATAAACTCTAGTTCAAATACGAACGATTGAGTTTGCTGGAAACAGCAATTGACTAAATCAGATCTACAATCACTCTAGCTCCTTAGAGATTTATGTATCTGTGTGCTGACTGCTAATGATGAGCTGTCATTTTTGTGATGACATGTGATACTCTTATCCCTCATCTATTTTTGCGTTATCAACAATCAGACTGGAAACTTAAAAAGACAGACATATTTAAACTTCATTCTACCCTTTTAACCCAACATCCCTAAATTAATATTGTATTCCAGATAATTAACATACTTTGTTACAAGAGAACATCTTACACTACTGTAAATATCTGGTACAGGTGGAAATCTCAAGAGGGTAAATCTCCAACATCAGTCCAAGTATTAGCTCAAAGTCAGAAAATCAGATACCCAATCTCACAGCAATGAACTTTTGGGACTTGTCCATAATCAAAGAAGAGCCCCACTGCCTATCGGTAAGAAGGCTACAATGCCAGAAAGACTATTTGAAGGTCAGACCACATATGAGATCCGTAACAAGTGTCATGCTCTGCAAGCACACAGAATGCCTGACAGTTGCACGAACAGTTATGCAATGGCATCCTGGCATGTCACCATACTCTGGAGGTGCAAACGGCCAAGGTCAGCTCAGATTCCAAATCTACATAGGAAACACTGACTATAACATTCATGCTATCCTTCCTTTTACATCCTCCTCCAATTCTGAAATAACTGCAACTTCAGCTGTAATAACAGAGGGGGAAACAACAAAATCTTCTACCAAAAAATCCCCCAATTGCTGTATGTCACCTGCCTTTTTCCTATCACAGCTAGACTTTTGTTGTGAATTTTTTTATTCTCTTTGAGGAGACTTTTCTTCACACATAATTGGCTTGGCAACCTTAACAATACTTCAGGAGACATGAAGCAACTTCCCTCAGAAGCATTCTGCCATCTGTGTAGGTGTCATTAAATCTGATCTCCCTTCACTTATCATGAATTTGTCAGATTTTCAACATCCCCTTAGTACCGGAGTTAAATATCAATCTTTATCTCTGAACTGCAGCTCCTACTCAGGTGCCACCCTTATAAATCTTCATATCAGATTCACACGTACATGTAGGTGTATTTGTAAGCACAGCTATAGAAAGCATGACCTGCTTGGAAATAACAAGATTTCAATTCCTAAGAAAGTGAAACTCTTTGCCTATCCAGACTGGATTTAAATTAGCTATTTGGTGAATGTGAACACGTGGAAGCCACTTCAAAAAGAAACATGAACAAATCTGAACAGCAAAAGACAGCACAGAGTCTTTAAGTATGGCTGATCAATATAAGAGAAGCTTCAGGTTTATGTTAGTTACAATTAGGATTTTTGGTTTTTTACTATTATTTTTACATGCTTAATTTCATAACACACAGTTTTATTTATGGTTACCAAAAGTAGCTCAAGAGCAAGGACATCTTAGAACTGAATGGCATGATCCTTGCAAGGCTGTTACCTTTGCTCCCTATCTGAGCCATAGAATTACAGAATTTATGCTGTCGAGACAGTGCTTGACTGGGTGGAACAGCAGCAATTGGCTTGCATCTGATGGTCTTGTGACAGCATAGACTATTAAGTTTTATTAGGCAAATCCATGAATGAAAGGTCTATAAATTGATACTAGAAGGAGCACCAAAGGATGCACTCTGTATAAGCACTAATAGAAAAATACTGGCTCCTGGGGTTTGGGGGTAGGGACGAGCACAAGGGGAACAGGCTGCAGAAAATGGCCAGCCTGGTATACTCTCCCTGTCACTGCTAGATGGATCTGACCCAGTACGGAATTCCTCATGAGTCAGCACGCCTTGTCTCCGAGTATGTGTCTTATAAACCTGGAAAATGGTTCCTTCATTCTGTCTTTGATATGCAGTTCTAAAACTTCAATTTCTTCCCTTTTTCATGGGCAAGGAACACCAGTATCCTTCAGTTATTAATTTCTGCTGAAAAAATAGCATGCATTGCCAATACAAAGCACAGGAAGAGCCAGATACCTACTAATTCACACCGGACTTTTTCATGTAACATAGGACTTAAAAACAGTGTTGCATATTTCAGCGATCTGCTCTTATCTTTAGAAATCCAATTATATTCTATTGTTGGACAAAATAATTCCCTGTGCAGGGAGATCAGCATTATTTGTTAGGGTACATAAATTATTATGGTTACCTCTTCTTGTTTCCATTATGCTTTCTACACTAGTGTCTTCAAATGATGTTAAACCGTGTCTTAGGAACTCAAGAATTAATAGCATCCATGAAAACCATTTCAAAGAAGTTCAGGATTTAGATAGGATACTGGATGCTTGGTCCATTGGGCTTCCTCAATTTTTAATTATTGCACTGTCAGTTTAGTCGTCCCACTTTTTGGAGTGTTAGAATGGCCAGGATTCAATTAAGCACAAAACAATCACAAGTGTCTCGTTCTCTCTCTTCTCCCCTCCACCTTGTTTCTACTTTGCAATTGCTGATCTACCATAATCATTCTGGACCAAAGGTAATCGTTTTTAACCTAAGAACACTGTTAAGATTTCTCATTCCAGAGAAACGGATTTTAAGAACATTACTGATGTTTAACGGAAAAATGTGCCAGCCCTCAAAAAAAACATATGCCACCCACAGAATTCTGAAAGGCCTGAAATTGGACTCGTTACCAGAGGACTGATGATATATAATGGAGTGATCTTTATCTTCTTAACATTTGCTTGAATCTGCACGTTAAAAAAACTACGATCATTTGCAGCATTGTGTTCAGTTGAATAAACTCTGTGTTTGTGCAATCTGCAAATATTGGCTCTCAACATTTGTGGTATTTTGTTTCTCAATCTCATTACCCCCTTTAGAATAATCTTGAATTTAGAAGGTATAATTTTTTGAACATACATCATTTAAATGGAATCTGTTTTCCCATTAAAAATGGAAACAGACTAAGATTTCAGACCCATTTGCAATTTGAGAAATGGAAGCTCCCTGCCAGAGCCACTGCAACTTCTGCTGTGCATCTAGCAATATGAGGTAGTCTCTAATTTGTACCTCTAAAAATCCTCTAGAAGGGATACTAGCTTCAGAGCTATAATTAATCCATTCTTCTAAAATTACCAACAGAATTCAATCTGCCTGGCTTCAGAGAGCCACATGGATCTTTTGTTATAATAGTGATATAGCAAAGGAGATAATCGGGAGAGAGGTACTGATAAAGGAAAGGTATGAGTGTGTTAGAAACAAACCTGACCCACTTCATGAACTGAATGCTGATCAGCCAGTTCTGACGTCAATGCATATTTTACTGTCCACCAGCAAAGACAAACCAGCACTACAACCTACTTCAAAATAACAGTCTCTCCTACCTGATCTGGTTCAAACACAGTAGCTTTACCATCAAGATGGCATGATTTCTGCAGACATCTATAAGGCATCTTAATCTGGCAGTTTTGTGGGGCTGGAAGTACACAGAGAGAAGCTCACTATTCCATCCTCAATTCAAAGCTGTATTTAATTTTCACAAATGCACAGATGTTTCACTGTACAGACAGTAAGCAAGTTTTATTTGATGACAGCATAGCGTATCAGTGATCAGTAACTGCAATCCAGTTCCTATGAACCCTTCAAAAAACAGCAAAACGTAAAGGGTACGTGAACAATCCAGCTATCTACACACAATAACTTTGAGAAGAACAAAGAAGGTTTACTTTGGTAGTGATAAAAACAAATTCGATGTCAAACCTGATGGAGACTGCCTGGTATGGCATTCTTCAGCCGCAACCTTCTCAGTGGACATTTTATCTGATTAATACCTTCTTTTATGTTACTTATGCTAAAATTTGAGACTTTTGCTCCCAACTACCTAGTCTCTTCTAGAAAATAACAGTCTATCAAAGCTCTCATGTCAAGATCTTTACGCATCCTGTTTCTTGTCCAGTTGCTAGGACTGAAAAGAAAGATCCTTTGAATTCTATCCTCTTCCTTTTAGAGCAATATTAACACAAAACTACTAAATTTCAGTCCAGCCTCCTTGTTCAAGCATAAAAGGTGGCAGTCTCATCAGCTCACATTTTTAGGAACACTTATTTCTGAATCTTGGTTTATTCTCCTGGTAGCTGAAATACAGAGGTAACTTTATGCATGTTTCTGTATTTGGCTAAAAAATGCTGTATTCTTGAAGAGTAAAAGCTTCAATAAAAGTCTTAGAAGCATCAGAATGAATCAAGAGGTCCACTGGAAGTTAGGAAGAGCCTGGAATGGCCACGAGTATCTATGTAGATTTCATAGCTGCTTGGAGTGATCAGCAAGGGACAGCCCCGCGCATAGTGCTGGGGCCCAGTGCAAACACTGACACTGCAGAACTTTCTATCAAAATAATTCATCAGTTACTGTGTTGTTTTGCAGTTGCTAGATTCATTAGAATTAGAGAGTAATTCTAGCTATCAGAGTTGGAATCCTGGCTACCCTTTGTTCTTTCACAGTTTCATAAATGAACCATGAAGAATATGAACCACCGGAAGAGACTGTTCTCAGGGATCTGCACAGCACCAGATAACTCCAAAATCACAGATGAACCATTCTGTGGAATTCATCTGTCTATCTCCTTTACAGAGAAAAATAAAATAACCGACTCAGCACAAATCACTACCAAGTCATAACTTTCCTCCAGCTACTTTATTACCAAAGCTGGACACGGGAATTGCTATCAATCTGATAAAGCTTGACAAAGACACATGAAAGAATCAAACCATATGAATCACTGCCAGTTAATGTGATCATTTACATACAGACCACCTGTAATTAACTTTGTGTAACAGAGAGGTAGAGCACAAGAGCAGCTAAGAGGAGGAAAGAGACAGCAGCAGCTGATGGAATCTAGTAACTACCATTTATCAATGCTTTTATTTGAGTCCCTGGAGAACCTATGCATTGAAATTCCCTGCGACAGAACAGTTCATGTGTCTAACCTTCCTTTGGTTAACAGGTCTCCTGAGATGCCTTTGAAGTAGTGTTTTTGTGAGCCTGTGTCATTCTTGCACTGCATTGTTCAGGGAGGCAGGGAACTTGCATCCCTGCAGTGCTAAGGACATCCATGAAAGGAATACCTCTGAACATGGCCCTGCTCCAGCGCAGTTGAGTCCCCTGAGGAGTTCTGAAAAACTATGCCAGGCTGAACGTGACAAGCTACAGTGCAGAACGCTGATGTGGAGGAGAAGAAACTAGAAGGGATAGAATGTGGTGGTGAAAGTGGGGAGAAAAGTGGCGGATCAGAAGGCGAGGAAAAAGCATAGATGAATAATAGCACAAAAATTCCCTTACTATGAGTAACTGAACTAAATATAAGTGGGGTCCATGTGACTCGCAGTCCTTAGACACGGTATTTACTGAAGCCACACATTATCCTGGTAAATACAATTATATGTTAGTCATAAATCTCCAGGTGCTATGATTGTCAGTAGGTGCTAGAAATAAATGCAAGTTTGAAATCAGAAATAAGTAAAAATACTCTACAAACGGTAGTGCCGAGGAACCCACTAGATTAAAGCTCAAAGTACAAAAACCCTTTCACTGTCAAATTCACAGCCTTATTACCAACAGCTGTGAGCAAACAGTGTGGGTGGCCCTATTAGTTTTCAGAATTTTGAGACATCACCACCAATACAATCTCAATGTTATTAGTTACTATACTTGGGCCACTTCGTTATAAAGGCCAGACATCATCTCCATCCCAAACTGTTTCTTTAGCTTTCTTCAGGTATCAAATGACCTAAATAAGAACTTATACCAGAACTGCATCTTCCTGCTACAACAGCTGCAAACCCCTTTTACTTCAGCTGATGGTAGCTTTTAATATTTTTACAGTTTAACATTAATACGAAAGCCCACAATAGAGTATAGAGAAAATTAAAAGATAACCATAAACAGTTTAATATCAAATGAAATGAAAAAGAGGCTACTGCAAAGACTGTGCTATTAATTTATATAAAGTGTTAAATAACAATTTTTAGAGCTTTTATGAACCTGCTGTAAAATTCCCACTCTGAGATGCTAAAGAGCCATGAAATACAGAGAACATGCCAAAGAGCAGATGAATAGGCTTCCCTCTCTAGCTTCAGAGAATCTGTTTTCCACACTGTTCCTTCTGCCAAAAAACCCCACCTTACATTCAGATTTGATAAGAAACAGTGGCCTAATACTCCGTGAAAATCATGGTTCTGGAACTCACATAGCTGTATTTTCCTTTTCCCCAATTTTAATTTATCCATTACTTAACCTTTCTGTAAACTCGTAAACCATGCGAAAAAGAGACTAGAGGTGGAAAGGTGGTGGTAAAGGAATGAAGAAATGAATGTTTTAAACATACAGACAAAACCAAAGCTCAATACAAAAGCAACAAACGTATCCAGGATCTGAGAAAGCTACTCCATTAATACATACATTGATAAGAAATCCTTCTTAGTCCATCAGTAAAATCCCATTTCATAGGCAAAGCTAACCTATGTTGTGTTTTTGGGGTTTTTTTGATAGCAATGACTATGGGTTCCTTTTCTCCAAGTTTAAAGAGGATAAAATTCTTGCTCAAGAAATAGTTTTCATGTCAAAGGTGAGTGCTCATTTTAAAAGACTGTGTAGATTTCCCATTCCGATAAAGATGACCTGAAAGGATTTAAAAGATTTTTCCTGAGGGTGAAGTTAATCCCCAGAATTAATTGCCTAGTATTCCCAATGTTTGCTGTAGTACTGCAGAGAAAGGGGTGAGTCTTCATGACACAGATGCTAACCAGTTAAACAGGTGTTAACTTTTCCTTTAAAATCTTTAAGGACACTGTCTTCGTATTCCATAGACAAAAAGGAGAGCACCTTTTAGAGAGCTGCTGGCACATTTAACACTTTTCTGCGATTTTATCCTTACAGAAAGCATTAGAGATCAAGATACGTTTTCAGTTCATCCATTTCAGAAATGCCAGAGAGGAAATTCAAGTGTAAAATAATCCAGCAGTGATCTACAACTCAAAAACGTTTTATCACTTTACCTTTCTCAGCCTGATTGGCTATCTATTCACACTTCCTTCTCAGAACTAGCAAGCTTACTCCTATACAAATCAGCTTCTTAACAGCAGTTAGCCTTCCTTTCCTGCTCCCGTATTACTGATGTTCAACAGTCCTCCAAATCAAGATGTTATCTAGCTTTCCCATTTCAAGTGTCGCTGGGCTAAAGTCAGTATGGAAGGATTCGTGGAATTGTAATGAGTTGACAACCGAGAAAATGATTTCCATTGCTAGCAACATCTGCTGTGTCTAAATTTATAATTAAAATGAAATCACGCATGCAAAAAGAAAAAAAATCAATAAGCTTCCATTCTGAGTTTTTCTAATGTTGAAAGAAGTTATTTGATTAACTCTGTTTTAACCTGAACATCTGGCAGCATTATAGACATGTTGTGACAACCACAAAAAATAACTACAACTCTAAAAATTATTTCCTTTTTCCTGAAAGTATAATAGAGCTAACCTAGGAATCTTTAGCTACATATACTGTGATATCCATAATGCAAAAATATTACATGTATTACCACTCTGATTTTCTGTACCTTAAGCACAGCAGGATATCTTGGGCAGCAGCAACTGAATTACTGGAACGGCCTTCATAAAAATAAGGTGTTACTGAGTATCATCTACATTCCGAGTACCTGCTATTTTGATGTTCATGTTGTTGTCAAGCAAAAGATTTTCAGCCTTCAGGTCACGGTGAACAATCTTTCGACCGTGGCAATACTCCACTGCTGAGAGGATCTGCCAGAATTTGCGCCTGGCCTCAGACTCACTTAGACGGCCATGGCTGGCGAGATAATCTGTTAAAATAAAGCATGTTTAAATGGATTAGACAGCAAGCAACAACCTTGAAACTAAATGATTTCTCTCAAATAATTAGCACTAGGAAACTCAAAAAGTCTTTCAGCCAATCCCAGTTTGCAACCCATTATTCTCACACCCTCCCCTCCAAAAGAATGGAAAAAAGAGTAAGAAAAAGCTGCTGCATAATGAAACTCTACTCTCTGTTCCTTCTTTTATAGTTACCTAACTATTCTGATAAATATTTTCATATAACACAACTCCTGTGGAACAGGGAATACTTAGAATAACTAGCTTCACCATCATGAGGTACTTTAAGCTTTAGCCTCTTACCAGTTCATGCAAGCTTCACGCTACACTTCTCCCTCTGAAGCCTCAACAGAGGCTGTGTGGTGGCTAAAAGTATTTTTCCTCTGGAAATAAAACAAGTACCCATAAGGTACCCATCCTGACCTCGGTCTTGTCTTCATTGCATCACAAGCAGAAAGAACATTTTGTTTTCATATTTGATTATGTTGTAAAAACTAACATTAGCCCTGAAAGAAATGATAGCTCTGAAACCGAAGACTTCATTTATCCTCAGAAACAAAAAAAAAAGTGAAGCAGCAGCTGTGTGAGTCTTGACAGAAACAGCTTCTATAGCCAATCCTATTCTTTCTCTTACGAGGCATAAAATCAAAGAATCAACTGTTAGGATGGTTTTAGAATTGCCTTCAACATCCTACAGAGAATGCAGTTAATGGTCAAGGTGCAGGAAACACATATAGATATTGTACCCAGCGATCACAGGCAAGGGCTAAGCATACACACACATAGCCATCCCCAACCACTTGCTCCGTCACAACTAGTACTGAAATTAAACAAAAAACAGTGAACAAGAACTAAACTGCTGGAGCTGCTGCCAGCCCCTCTTAATTATCATTTATAAAGAAAGTCCCATGAACAGGAATCATCATTTACAAACCAGCCGACACAAACATTTCTGTCTGAATTTAGTTAACAGGTTAAAACAGCTGCTTCTGCAAATTGAAAAGTGAACATGATGTAATGGAGGTTTTGAGCCTAGTTCTGTTTAATTATAAGAATCTCTGACAAAATCCTCAAGTAAAATGATTAATCATATCTTCTAAGCTAGTTATGTAATCTCAGTGATCCAAAAAAGATCATCTTGCCCAACACAATGCCAAAGCAGAATACTTGGCTTTGTTAGGTTGTTTTTGTTTGTTTGTTTTTTAATAAAATATAGTTTACGGGCTTTATAGGTGCCTGCAACATTTTCATTTAAGCTTTTCTGCTTTCTTTATGATAAGCAGAAAAGGTTTAAGCAGTTCACATTAAGCACGTTCTAAAAC
The DNA here is from genome assembly GCF_000699105.1 of Pygoscelis adeliae. Lineage (NCBI taxonomy): Eukaryota > Metazoa > Chordata > Aves > Sphenisciformes > Spheniscidae > Pygoscelis > Pygoscelis adeliae. Next base: position 1,084,017 of record NW_008825262.1, read on the forward strand.
CTGAAAATATATTTCCAGTAAAACCACCGATGGTGCACTTCTGCTTCATTGTTACTTCAGGTAAGGACAAAGAAATGTGTTGTTCAGGAGGAGGGGGCACAGACCCACCCACAAACCAGGAGGATTTTTGTGAACATTCAGAAAAACATGAAAAAGAAATCTGTTGTTGGATCATATAAAACTGACCACTTCACTGACCTTGCATTCTTATACATCACTAGTTCTCTGCTGCCACGTGGGTCACTAGTGTACACTGCCATTAAGTGCTCCAGACAGCATCATATCGATTATCAAAGTGACTTCCGAATTATATTTTCACTCATACGGTTTAAATGAACAAATGCAATCATTAATACACTCTTTTCTTAATATGCTCAGTAAAACAGGCTTATTTCAAAGATGTCTTATAGGGGTATCATTTAGGAAAAAGTTCTATATCCCATTACCAAGGTAACTTAACTTTGTTTTACTTGTGGTGGGATTGAAAGGATTTCCTGCACTGCTGCTACTACCTCCCAAGCACATTCTGCAAGCACAGAGGTGGCTGCTCCTGAACCATCTGAAGCGGCAGACTAGAGACCGCAGTTGCTGTATACTCATTTCAGCATCCCTCAAAAAACATTTTTGAGCAAAGCACGTTAGATCTGATCTCTGGAACCTGCAGATCTGAAAAATCCTCAGAGCTTCTAACTTACCTAAGTCTTAATACACTTTCAGCTGGTTTAACTTGGCAAAGGCACAAGAACAAACAAAAGCCTGGCAGTAAGGGGACATCATAATATTTGCAAGCTAAATATCATTCAGTCACAAAGTGACTGACAAATCATATGATATCAAGGTGAAGTCAGATATCAAAGGCACAAACTAAATTACGCTGAATGCAAGCCAACCCTTTAAGCTGTTAATCCATCATTTGTTAGCAATGCAGCAAACAAGTTAATGAATCCAAGCTGTCATTTGCTTTTATGGCTCTAGCCTGTCAGGACTTTTAAAGATTCCAAACCACCTTGGCCTTAAGTATTCCACCAAGTCTAGCAGTCTGCACAGAATAGGTCATTTATTCTGAAATACACCACTTCCTCTCCTGGAGAGGCAGAACATACCACAGCCTATCTAAATAGGTGATGGCACGTGCAAGGATACTGTTTGTGCATTAACTAGCTTGCAAATAGGAAAGGCTGGGATACAGGCAGCGTGCCAGTCCCTGGGTTACAGAAACCACTTTAAGATAGCTGAAACTTGCTAGAGGCATTCTGCCACAATAGCTGGAATCTGGACACTGTTTGGATATGCACATATATACCTCTGGAGCTAAGAACTGTGACTCTAGTTTTTACTGTGGATACCTAGAGCAAAGCACCCTGTTGTACCTTGCAAAGACTGAAATAGCAAAGCTACCTATGCTTTCATAAATGTGTCCTTTGACAAATCTTACCCTCATATCATACCCTCTGGCTAAGTGTTTCTATGGTAGGTATTTTCTTCATTTTTCTATAATAAAATAGAAACCAGAACCTATCTTAGATTCACCTGGATCCACAGCAGAAAGCAGCAGGACTTTTGTCACAAGGCAGCTTCCTGTCCAGCCTTTTCAGTAGTCCAAAGTACATTTGTTTACCGGACAATTGCAAGATTAAGATGGTATTTACTTCAAAACATATGACTCAGAGACATTTCTGGCAAAACCAGTGGTCAATGCTTTTCATTTAAAATACGGTCTTTCATTTAGGTGGACAATTGCACTCATTTTAAATTTGGTATGTCAAGGCTCTGTTAAAGAGGCATGTACATACCAAAGTGAGTACAGTGAAGGATAATGAAGATGATTAAGGGACTGGAGCGCTTGTCATACAAGGGGAAGGGGAGGCTGAGAGAGCTGTGGGTGTTCAGCCTGAGGAAGGCAAGGTGCAGAGGGGAATCTTATCGTGTATATAAATAGTTGACAGAAGGAAGATGAGAAAGCCAGGCTCTTCCCAGCAAAAGTTATCAGCAAAAGGACAAAAGGCAGTGGGAACCAACTGAAACACAGGAAGTTCAATTTAAACCTAAGAAAAAGGTTTTTTTTCTGTGCAGCTGGTCAAATGCTGGAACAGGTTGGCTAGAGATTGTAGTCTCCATCCATGGTCCTGAGCAACCTGCTCTGGTTGACCCTGCTCTGAGCCACAGGGCTGGACTAGACATTCTCTACAAATCCCTTCCAACCTCAACTCTTCTGTGATCTGGGTTCAGTGTAAGGCAGTCAAGACATCACTCATCCGGTTCAAGCTTAGTAAGGAACAAATAATCCCATATTAGGGGACACATTATATTTCTAGTCTTATGAATGCCTATTAACAGAAGCACTAATAATCAGTTAGAATTTCAGCTAAGGAAATCTCCATTAAACATTTGAAAGAATCTTTATGATTAAAAAAACCTTGGGTCCTGAATAGCTTTATCTAGGAAGATTACTGAATCTCTCTAGGGACGTTTCCAAGAATGGTGCAGCTGATCCTGTGCCAAGGTAGCAGAGAGCTGCTCAAGCCCATTCCAGTCCAGCTTTCTGCATCTCTGCTCAAAACATGTATGAAATTGTCCAGGACAAACTGCTAGGTAAAACTAGGCTCTTACAGGTACAGACATAATTAAATGCTAATACTCTTAAGAAATCAAAGAGACATCTGAATGTCTCCTTCATATGGAAGCATTTCTGAAGACACTTCAAGTTTATTCACTTAAACAGGCATAAAATGCTGAGAAGTTGACGTTGTAAGCACCATGTTTATACTATGAAACATGTCTCCTTAAGGCTTAGCATTTATGCTGAAATACTCTAGAAAACTTGTAAGACTGTCTTCTATATCAACTGAGCCATGATACTGCAAAATCGCAAAGGACTAGTTATGAAGGGAATCTCGTTCTCGGCAAAGTTTGGTTTGAGGACAAAAGAACACTACCTTCAGCTTGCCTAATCAGTAGAACAAAATCCAGAAAAGGATTTAGGTCACTTGGCTTAAACTATGCATCAGTTACTGCATGTTTCCAAGAGAAACACTCAGGAAAGTGTCAATAAAACTGTAACAGTACTGTTACTTTTTCATTTGCACAACGTCAGCACACTTGGCATGAGTAGTTACTGTACATATTTAATGTAGGAGTGTTTTCACATCTAGCTGCTGTTTTGCGTAAGAAATGTTTTTCCAAATATTTACCAGCCTCTCTTCAAATTCAGTGCTTTGCTATTCCAAAGTCAGATTTACTTTGAGATCTACTTCTCAGGGATGTTTGATTTTGCATGTGTAGAAGATGAGACCCACCAGACTGCCTGGGTTGATCTATTTTCCCATACAACCATTGGGCACACACTCTGAATGCACAAGAGCCTCTTGCAAAAACAGGCTTAAGTCCCAAGGTACCTTTTGGGACAAGAGAGGCAGGGCATAAACAGGACTGACTAAAGGAGCTTATTTTGCATTTCTGTGCATTGCTATTGTTCCACAATAGTAGTTTTTTTGAACGGGGTGGTGGATGCCCTGGCTGGCATCTGGCAGGAGTAAGAAATAAACATTTTTTTCCCCCCATTGTGAACCCTTTTGAAAAATCTCAGAGTAATCTTATGGTTCTTCACAGTAAAGCGGAGAGATGCCTGTGTAAGAGTAGGAGTATTAGCACAATAATATAGCCTGACAGTATCCCATTAATTCCTGTAGGTTCTTCTAAAAGGCAGCAAGGTCCTTGCAACCTACTGTCCAATTGCAAAACAATCTAAAGGTTGTAAGGAACACCTAAACGATCAGGAAAGTCAACTATGAGATGTAAGATAGCAGAGTAAGTATGCAAATGCAGTTAAGCTGTTCTTCCCAGGCACCATGTCTGGCAGTTGAAATGTTTGCCTCTTAACTATTCCTCAGTCTTTCTCTCCCTCATGTTTCTTGCATGAAGTAGAAAAAGGAAGTACCAGAAAAGGACACACATAGGTACAGTCACCCTGTCATGTGTCAAATGCTGTACTGGAGCTCTAGATGAAGAAGTTGTGCTATTATCGCTTGTTTGGTAGTTTCATGCTAAAACCCAGTGGGAGGCCACATGAGGAAATTGAAGGACAAGATCAAAATAATTACTCCTAAACTTCAGCCAAGAGCAGCACATTTCTTTAAATAGTTACAATTGTTAAGCTAGACATAAATCACACAAGCTGGTAGCTTGGTCATGTTTACTGCTTTTAAAATGCACATGTAGTATGTCAGACCGCAAGCAAGAGGAGGTAGAAACAACCATAACTGAAAGCTTGGATATTCCCTTTCCCCTTGCTGAACAGTGACATCGCTTTTAGGTTTAATAGTCAGCTTCCCCCTCCGCAGTCTGAATTCTTGTAATATAAACAGTCACTGATGAGAAGCTAGAGAATTAGTCCTTCAGAACAGGTTCACTGTAGTTAGTTTAGCTAACAGATAATTTGCATCTATTCTATGATTCTGTGATCTCAGCTGGTTTAGAGACTTCAGGTGAGGGATGCTGAAGAAGGTTACAAGATGGTGGCTGTAAAGATACTTTTAAAAACACAGCAGAAGCAGCTAGTTAAAAACTTCGTAGATCTGTAAAGTTATTAAGCACAACTGAAACCTTTTTAATTCAAATGTTTTATTAAGCCTAAAGACCTTTTTAAAAAACAAATCTAAAGTGTAACAGCATTTGAAGTGTCGAGACTAAACACATTATTTACTGCAGTGACATTAACTGGCGAAAGGCAAATTCAAAACTGCTGTTGAGTATGGAAAATTTCAAAGCTATGAAGACAGTGAAGAACATTAATACAGGGGTTAAAAAATAATCCTGTCCATGAACTACCAGTCAGCACTATGAAATGATGGTTTAGCAGAGCTGAAAAGACTCAATGAGGTTTAATACCAGGCTACTCACAGTGAACTTGAAAGCCTGACATGGCATTAAAAGAACATTTACCAGTTACCAACTACTGACAACCATCTTGAAGAGCATGCTATGTTCTTTATCTTTTTCAAGAGGAAGATAGAAAATGGACTTCTATAAACTCTCACAGATTTTGTACATCACTGAGTAGGAAAGTTACTCAGAAGAGCTATCACAAAGGCTACCTTCAACCTAGGGAGTCTAATCTCTCTCAGCTCCTCCCGTACTCAGAGAAGAAAGAGGCTCCTCTGGAGGGTGAGTCAAAGCTCTGAACCAGCCCCCTGAGAGGCCTCTCATTCCTCACTGATTACAGAAGGAACATACAGGAAGATCAGCCCCAATAGACTGAAGTTTGTCTTTCTCATTATACTTCTCCCAACTCAGTAGCTTTTGAGTAAAAATTTAAATAAGCTGCTCTTGCTACAAACCTAGAGCAAGTTAGTTTGGGTTTTGGTTGCTTTGTTGTTTAAGCCCCCCTTCAAGTGCAATCAAAGGTTAGTCAAAGAACAAAACAGAGCACAATACTTAAATGCTGTCAGGAGACTGATTAACTAAAGAAACAGCAGGTTCCACAGGTTTCTAACCATCTTGCTTTACAAGAGAAAACAAACAAAGTAAAATCCCCCAAAAAGCAGGATCGCGCAGGGCAAAGCGTTAGAAACTTTGAAGACACTTGGGTACAGGACTCTGGAAGAGCATCCCACTACTTGTGCTGTTTGAAAACTAATGTTATAAAAGGGAGACTTTATTTCACACATTGTTAGACTTGACATGGCAAATTCAATACACCCAAAGAAGGATCAGGACAGGATGAAGGAACAGCTCATGAAGTTTGAGTCTTCTTTCTACTTCTTTGGTTTTTTTAAATACTACCCTGCTTTTCTCTACTTTCCAGTTACATCAAAGTTGCCCAGCACACGATATTCTGCTTATGACACAAGCAGTCCGATAAGGACTTAAAAGGTGGTGGTGGTGGGGAAGATAACCCAGGCAACAAGAAGGGACTTTGAACATTTGAGTTCTGTTTCCATGAAATCCATCCCCCCACCCCCCAGTGTAAAAAATAAAGATTGGCCAGGCTCCACCTCTTGAGCACTCCAATCACCAGGGCCCTCCACATGCTGAACTCTATTCCATTGCCCTCTGAGTTCATTCTGCCTGGTGGTGATGACTGAGTTTCAGAGAAGCTTTCTCAGCGACTCCGATTTTGTATTGCAACTAAAATGCATGTAAAAACTCTTAAGTGCCTGGGTATCAAGCATAAAACTCATGAAACTAGCTTTTATTAAGCAAGAAAGGTTGTTACTTTAACACCTCAGTCCAATTCCTAAACAAAGCAACAGTACCTGCTATGTATGAAATACTCCAGCTACAAAGATTTTCTTTACCTTTGAGAATATTTCTGCTCCTCTGCTATTTTTCTGTTCCTTTCTTCTGTTACTCTACTAGGACATGCTAGACTCTTCCATGGAAAATAAACCCATTGTCCTGGGTACCATTCAAACTTAAAACAAAATTGTTATTACATATTACTAGACGGTGACCATTTGCTCTTCACCTACCACTTACCGTTGTAGTGTACTTTCTGTCTGAGAGCCTGCAGAAAAACCCAGAAGAGACTTTTTTCCCCTTCTGAAATTCTAACATGTTTCTGCTGTTACCTCATTTCTGCTTCCTCCTCCAAAAACATGTAACAGTGACAAATACATACAACAGCAGAATATCCCATCCTTAATTACAAAAGCCACTCTGAGAAATCATTCCAATAAATCAGAAAAAAATGATTAATTTAGTAAAAACCTGTATAGATACATTAAGTTTCTAATAATGGACCCAGAAAGATTCCTTAATTATTTTAATGAGAAAACAAGGTCTCAGAGAATTAGCTAAACTGCGTCTGAAACAAACATTAAAGGATCTGCAAACAGGGAAAGTCTCATAGCCCAAAAGGCTTCGCTTCTTCAGAATGAACCAAGAATTTAAGTGAAAGTTTTACAGGAAATGAGACACATTAAAGCCAAGACAAATAAGAAGGCAAAAAGAGTCACCATCCAAGTTACTTCTAGAATCTTTAGCCATGCTGATTAAAGTTTTATATCTTTTTGCCTTTTGTTAATTTGTTTTTCCCTATGACCACCTCACTTTCCCACATAAAGCGGCAGCAAAAAAAACCTTCTGGTAACATAAATGCAACTTAATAGTTATAGAATCTTGACTGAGTACTGAGAACATTTCATATATGAAACCTTAAAACTACGCAAAATACACAAACTTAACCTGATGTAGGTACAAAGGTAATTTTTAGAGAGATTTTTGGCTTATGCTAATCACTTATGCAAGTCTGGATACAAATCTTGCAAGATAAACAACCTCCAATGTTGTAGTTCCCAAGGCAAGTAATAAGATGAATAGAAAGATTTCAGAAGGAAAAAAAAATTAAGTTGTAGGCCAGCCTGCAACTCATGGCTAGGCTTCAAGATTAGCACTGGTTTGAGAACAGCAGCTTAGAAGGTGAGAAAAAACAGAATCCCCTTTCTTCTTATTCAATGTTTCCAGATGGTAATCAGCATAAAGCAAATCATGCTGTTCCTTCAGAGAAAAAACACAACACAAAAAACAAACCAAACCCACATTCCTGAGAAATGCACAAGATATTCAAAGGTTACCAGGCCCCAAAACAGACCTATGCTAATATGCTGTGTACAGAAATAGGAGTAACATTCTTGGTAGTTTATCATCCCAGCCTTACTATGACATTGTCTTGCTATTCTGCAGGTTGTCAACCATTTCAAACAAGTTTATGAATAGCAAGCTCATCTTTGGTCAGAAGAACACAGGCTCACCCAAATCTTGTCGCATGTGCAAGAGCTGAAAAAAGCATTTTTACTTTGATCACTAATGCACATTTTGAAGTTAAAGGCACTAACACAGGTCAAAATTAAATGCATTTAACTACTTAGAAGAAACGTATAAAATGTGACACTTTGTGGCCTAAAAAGGAGTACTGCTATATATAGCCAGTTCTGGGAAAAAATTCAGCCTGTCCCTCCCTGAGAGGACTTCACTGCTACCCTACCCTCAATAGCTTAGAAAAACCTCAAACAGTAACTTGGGACGTGTATGCACAGTACAATCACAGAAGACAAAACGCCCTAGAGAGAACAGACAATGGCAGAGCAGATGCCATAAACCTGACTTTTTAGTTATGACAGTTATTCAAACTACGCTGAAGGAGAGCTCGAAGGCTACAACCAGCCTGCCGTAACCAGGTCTGTGTTGCATGTACGTAGAGGATTTTTTTTTACTGTGGCCGTTACCACAATCAAGAAGGGAGAGAGTGCAGGAATCACCTTCAATACTAGAACACAAGTCTCAGGAGCGTGGAATGACTTTTAGTATTCACTCCATTGCCCTTGCGAAGAGTAAAGGCTGACGCACAGCCACTTCACAAATGCCCTTCCACATAATCATTAGCAGCAGATTTTAAGATGTAGTAAGCTTCCTTAATTCTTCTGGTCCTTCAAAATACTGAAGGATTCTCTACTGTTCCGCACTTTGAGTGATCATGTACACTAAAAGAGGGCTGGGCAAGTGTGAAGTGTCATTTGCTCAGAACATTTATATACTACAATTGTCCTGCACTGATTTAAGTAACAACTTTTTCCAAAGAAATAGAATGAGATGTCTATTGTAGTCCAAGCTGAGCATTACAAAACAAAAAAGGTGCATCGTGAAGTATTACAACTAAAAAAAAATACTGTATTTCATACAAATTTAACACTGCAGTCCTGCTTGAGTGATGAATTTGAGCCAAAGAAGAAGAATTAATGTGAATTTGACCATGCAGGTCAAACACAGACAACCTAAAATTTTTATTATGAGCGTTACTCCAAGTCACCCTGACACCCCCTCCTGCCCACCATGTTCTTCCTGAAAACATATTAAAGAATCATGTGTGACATATCAGTACATAACTGCACAAGAAACAGATTCTTCAGTTTAACTGAAATACTGTTTGGGCCACTTGTTCATTATCAGGCTGAACATTTAAATATAGTTTTTCATCACAACTCAATGCTGAAAACCTGGTAATTCTGTCCGCTGAGATGAGAGTTTATCCTGCACTGTTCTGTTTAACAAGCTATGTCTTCTGCTAAAGGAACATTAGTAACTTTTAACTTTTTTCTTATGCTAGTGTACACTTTAACAGTTTTCCCTAACGTTCTTAGTTCAAAAATGAGAAACAGTGACAGTTATCACACATTTCTTAACAAATAAGGGAAAGGGATATATTACAGTAAAAGGGATCCTTGGGTAAAATAAATACAATTGACAAACTTCAGAAGTTAACATTAAATTGTTGAACATGAAAATATTCTCTTGCTTACCGAAAATTTCTCCATTTTTGGCAAATTCTGTCACAAGGTACAACATGCTTTTGGTCTCCATCACCTGTTGATGGAGAAATTGCACATGAGATTGTTTGCGGGAAGAGCAAAAAGCAAACACACCCCCAAATGGATATTATTTTCAGCATTCTCTTCTGCTAAAGATGTGAAAGTCTTTGCCTTGCACATATAGTTATCACAATCTTTCACATCATTTTTTCAAGTTACCTCAACAATTTCAAGGGGAGCATCTGCATGCTAAGCACAAGGATAAGCTTTAAATACTTCATAAAGCCAGTGTACAGAGAAGGTGGTGGATAGGATTCTCAGCTACAAGTGACTAACACAAAATGATAGTATCCTCAGCAGCTAGTTTAAAGACTTTCCTTTAAGGAATCAGCCCAAAGTAATTCCCTTGCTCAACTTTAACATGCTGATGGTTCATGCTTGGGAAAGACTGGGAATAATACTGACTTCTGTTACCAACAGTTCTCTAGTTATAGACCGAAAAAAGAAAAAAAACAGATGAGCGTCAGTCTTAAAACCTGGCAAAGTTCAGGTAAAAGCACCACATCACAGGATCCCATTGTACAATCTGACAGTACAGCTACAGAACTATCATATCCTCAATATATCCTCTGGAGGGGAGAGAAAAAAAAACCCCAAACTTCAAGCATCTTCTACTTTCTCTTCTGGTAAGTTCCAGCCTTCCTACTACAAGAACAGACTACTCACAATTCAAAAACGTGGGAGGCTGGAAGGAATAGAGGTAGATAAACAGGAAAAAAGGAGAGTAAGGGGAAGACTTAAAACTTTTCCATGAATAGTTGTTCATGGCCTTGAACAGAAGGATTTCACCCAACAATTCAAAATTCCGTACTTCCATGATGTAAGTTGGGAAAAGGCAGCCCAGTCAGTTATCTTGCAGCTTTCTTCCTAATGATCTACTCCTCAATTGCTTAAACAGCTCCTTAGGAATGCATTGTACAAATAGCATAATCAAAAGATACACTGAAAATGAAAAATCCTCTACTTCAAAATAGAAGTCATTTAGGACTTCCCTTCAGTACAACACAACAATTTCAACACCCAACTCATTTTGGGCCTATTTCCATAACCACAGTAAAATAGTTCAGCCTGAACTGTCTGCGGACAAGACCCTCTTGAACTTGATTTTTGCATTTTATTTATGCACAAGCTTGAAAGTACTAGAAGAATGCTCACAAATAAACTCTTTTTAGAGGAATGCTTTTAAAAAAAAAAGCAAATCCTGAAAGACAGTTAGTTATAAAAACAGCAGAATTACCAAAAAAATGACAAGCCAGCAGACAGAACAAGATGGCAGTTCTTCAGTCTCTCCTGCACCCTTGTTTAATACCACAACAGCTGAGCATATTATGACTGAAATGTCTGTATCTGGAAGGCAAAACAGTTTGGAAAGACTGTTTTAAACCAACATTTGGAGACAGGAAGCTGCAACAGCCTGTGGATTACATATATATGGAACCATTCTTAATCAAGCCAAGATTGCTACCTTCATTACCTAACTTCGACAATCCTCAGTAGTTCCTTGACATGAGACAATTCAGAATCTTGTAGTGTGGGCACATTATACAAGCAAACTAGTGAGACAATTTGATTAAAGACTATTTTAAAAATAAACTCACCTATCTACCAAATGCATTTATAACAAGCCAATCCCTTAATAGTAAAGGGGTAAGCACTACACAACAATTACTCTCCTCGTCAAGTGATCTTGCTGATCTCCAGACTTAATTTAACTATTCTCAGACTCGACTACCATTTTTGTGTTTTGTCATTCATTCAGAAGGAATTGTGGTAGATATTACTCAAACCAGTTAGAAATTTAACTCCCTAAGGCCTGCCTCTACTTGGTGAATCGGTATTTTAAAAAGGAAGTGCCAGTCTGTTTCCCATAAGATGAAATTAAAGCTAAAGTAGTCAAAACTGGGATCTTCATCTTTATTCACTAGGACAACTCCAACACCATAGGTCCAAGTCCTTGTTCTCACATTGCCTTTATCGATGTTGTCAGATGAACTTAAATTCAAAGTTTGGTTTTAGCATGCACAAATCTTCATTTGTTTGTTGAGCTAGGTTTATTTGAAACAAGCAAGAGAGTATCTCAGAAGCACCATGTGATTTGTTAAACAGAACACTAACAAACACACCCCAAAGGGAATATTCTCAGGAAAGCCTTAAAAGCAAGAGTTAACTGAAGCAGAAATGCCAGCAGCTTCAAACATTTTACCATATGCTAGCAGGAACAGAAAACAGAACAGAAGAGAAACAATATAAAACAAGCCTATCTTTTCCTATACAAACTATGCACACTAAAAAAAAGTCACAAGTAAAAACCTTCAAAAGCTTTCATTGTCTGCAATTGTATGCATTATCACAAGTGTAGGTTTATCTGTTGTGTAAACACACATTGTTGTACCATACTTATTCATCCTTTATATTATAAGAGGATGCATTCAATTCCACAACATACATAATTCACTTTAGGATAAATATCAATTTGTCCATATCCACAACAGAAGTGAAATGCAAGATGCCAACAAAAATAAGTCCAAAGAACAGTTATCCATCTCCTAGTAAATGCACTTCAAGATAAAGTGTTTGGGAACCTCTTGCTTGGTGCATGCATTTACATCACAAGCACATCTGCAGAATCTGGACTAACGTATCCTCACGTCTTACCTTCGGATAAGAAAAAAGGCTGCAAGTTGCTCCTCAACCTGCACTCTGAGCCAAGACTCAACTAAAGAAAACCACTATATCCACTAGCAGATCCTCCCAGCTAGTACTCACTGTAGACACATGATGCTGAACATTCCTACCCTGCTCTAGCTTACATAGTACCTTGTCTACTAACAGACAGCAAAGTCTCATCACCGGGTATTTCCAACTCGGCTCTTTCACTAACATAAAATTTACAACCTTCTGTGTGTTTTAAGCAGACTACAGGTACACTTGAGTATGTAACACGGCCAGCCTAATTGGTACCATAGAATGAAGAAGACCACAACTGATCTACTTTCAAAAAAGTTAAAACACTTATCCAATGCAAATCAAGTGCAGAAAAGCTGAGTTTGTCACGGACTGGTGATCTGCCAGAAGTCACTGGTGTAGAGCGAACTCTTCATGTGGGAGCAAGACAGAGGGGGGAGAAGGGAAAAAAAGACACTGCTAACCATACCTGGTACAGCTTTATAATGTGTGGGTGATCAAGCATTTTCATTATCTGCACTTCTCGGTAGATCTTCTCCAGATTCACAGCATCCAGCTGAGATTTGTCAATAATTTTTATTGCCACCTGCAGACAAATAGCAAAAGTGAGATTAAAACTCCAACATTTTCCTCATTAGTTTATCCTTCTTATAAAGGGAATAATGCAACCCCAGATAACTAGGGGTTTTCTTCTAGCTCAGAAATACATATCCCACACTTAAAAATACAGCAGCACAACATTAAACACGTCAGTCCTGCAGCTACTTAGTGGGACTACTATCACCTACACCAGCATGTCAGAAAAATAAAATTTTACAAGAGACAGAAGACACAGAACAGGTGATGGAGGCCAGTGCTCCAATGAACCCAGGTACAGAATGCTCTTATATCAGTAGCAGGTGGGAACAACTGAGGACCCTTCATGAAGCAGTGTTGTAAAGACAAAAGTCTGCTTAAAAAGCCTAATGGTGTCCATTTCTGGAGTCAAGGTAGCAAATTTGAATCCCACAAATGCAAAATGATGTTTTAAAAGAAAAACAGTTGGCTCAAGACAAATAATCAAAACATGGTGGATCCATGTAGTTTCAACTGTTACATGCTTATTTTAACTGTAATTAATATGCTACTACATAAGGACATCTGCAGCTCATCCGTTCAGGGAAAAAACTGTACAGATATATTTGTCAGTCAAACCTTGCAAACTGATCTCAATTAGTTTAGAAAACAGATCCTGGTCCTATTGACCTTGTTTTTAGCCAATACTGCAAAGCAAATTACAGATAACTACAGATGCTTAGGAGACTAAAAATTTCAAACAGAAGACAAAAAAAAATTAAACCAAGAAGAAAGAAAAATATAGCTGCTATAAAAACGATGCAAAGGATAACAATACTAAAGAGTATTGAATATCTAAATGGTGTTTATTCACCCTGAATATCACATTATTAATGCTGACGCCAGAGCAAAACAATATAAGTCACACAAATGCTTCCAATTATAACTGCATTTCACAAACTACTGAACTATAGAAGACAGCTGCTATGCAGGAGACAAAAATCCACAGGAGGTGAACCTCATTATCTCCAGTAAGGCTGATTATGGACCCACCTGAATTCAGAATTAACTATTTATTGACTTCATTTCAGTATGCTTTTGCTTGATAACCTCTTCAAAAGTCACTTGTCTTCCCCAACCACCAGAAAAATAAGATTCTGCTATGAGTGAATAAACTGATCTAGCCTTGTAATCAGTGAAAAGTTGTTTTTAAGATGCAGGATGCACTCTGACACAGCTGAAGCAGAAAAAGACTATTTTCCAAAGCAAACAACTTCTAAAAACTTTTTTTCCCTAAAAGATAGGTGTGTTGGTTTTTTTTTTTTAAACAATGGCCAATTAATGTAGAACTCACTGAAACTAGATTTATCAAAAACCAATACGCATTTATAATAGCAACATGTACAGCCATTAGACAGAAAACAAGATAAAAGGTTCACATCCCACAACATTTTCACCATTAATCACAAGTTACTCCATAGTCTTTATTCTTCAAAACATAACAGTGGACACGTTGGAAGAAGCGGTACCGAAAATGGTATTCAACCACTCCACACTGCCCTCCTCCTCCCCAGCTCTCTGCAATTTTCTTCTATCCTATTATAACATACAGCAATTTAGGTGATCCTGATGCCTGATCTTTTCAAAACATGCTTCCCCTGTTGTCTTCTGCTAGCTATTTGTATTTACAGCACTCTCCAGAATGCATCTACTCTGCCCTCTTTCACATTACACTATATTGCACACTGAGAAGCATACAGGAACAGTGATGCTCAGGAGGCAGGTCCTAAAGATTACAAATCTCCCTTTGAAAATTTCTGCCTTTTGACTATGAAGACACTATCTCTAAACCATGCAAATAAAACATGTGGATCACCTGCTTCTGCTCCTATTTGTTACCCCCTCATCCTATTCCCATTCCTTCCAATTACAACATTAATTTGCTGTCTTACACTTGGTATACATAGAAAACTTGATAAATAAAGGCCTGGCTTCACACATGCAAGGAATAAGGGACAGGCAAAAGAACAGTAACATGCATGGGACCGGACCATCCAAATGCATACTTCCCACTTGGTCTTGCCAGACTTACACTCCCTTTGACTACTCCCTACAGCAATTGCTCATTCTCTCAGCAGGTCCCCTTTTACTCACTCATAAAGGCAGAACAGCAAGCTGCTTCCTTATTTGGTCCGATTATATGCCATGTGGCAGCAGAGGATGCAAACAATCACTCATGCAGCTTAAGAAAAAACACACAAAAACCATACCTCTCCCTGGCCTAATTTAAGATCACACCTAATAAAATGACTTCTGGTTATTTTTTATTTTTTTGCAGGCACAATTAGCCTAGGAAGAAATCACTTCACTAGAAAGTTACAAACTGTCAAAGTAATCAAACCAAACCACTAAAGCCAGGCCAAATTCTTAAACATCAGGAAATATTTATTAAAAACAGCCCATGTGTCACATTTCTCTCCTTCTAGTTTATTTTATACCATCTCTCTGGAATCAACCAGAGACACAAGGTGGTTTCTCCTTCATTCTCCACATCTATCGCGGTTTATACCTGTTATTTGGGTGACCTCCAGATTTAGGAGGAATGGAGTCCACTATTTTTTATTTACAAACCAATGAAAAGATTCATCTGTAGCAGTCTTGCATTCCTATCACAAAGCAGTAATACATCTTTCAGTCAAGCAACAAGGTGTCTCCAGTCTTGGATAGGTCAGGTGTTCAGGAAAGTCTAAATGCCTCCTTCATTGATCTAGAATAATGCAAAAAAATCCTGCTGCATTTTTTTGGTATTTAAAGTTTAATGGCAATCTAATTAGAATAGCGATTTACACAGTCAGCATCCCTCCTTTCCTGGCCCTGGTTCATTTAATTTCACCTTACAGTCACTGTGCTTTTTCTCCCTATAGTTGTGCGTTTTACGAAGCTCTCTTCAAATGCAAGCAAAAAAAATACAGTAACTTTCTCCCATTTACTCTACTTGCACATAGGAAATGTATGCAGTACAGGAAAGCTAATAAAAGCAAAGCTATACAGGGCTTCAAAGAAAAGAGGTTAGGTCTAGCATAGAAGAGGAAAAAATAAAACAAACAAGTGAAACTGCAAAGCAATAAATAAGGGGGATTTGGACAATCTGAAAAAAAAAAACCAAAAAAAACAACAGCAGCCTGCTCTCTGGGCCTCATGCCGAACCTCTGTTTATCTATCCATCACACTATCATCAGTTTGATTAGCACAAATATTTATACTTCCTTCTTCTATACTTCTCACCCCCTCCTAGTGGGGAGGGGGAGAATTCTGCAACTGTATGGCTTGCGAGTGCTACTTTTTCCAGTGAAGCTTGACTCCCATCACCTTACCCTCGTGAAAAATCTAGCTTTACAAGTACACGGACTCCTGGCGTTTTTTCCAGTATAGTTTGGCACTTCCACAGTTTGCTCTTAAATTTTGAGTATTCCTTTCACTGAAAGTACAAATATTTCAAATACAGCCTGTTACCACTTCCAAGCCTATCTACAAGTGTCTATGTTGCCAACTTTCTCCAGAGATATCAGGCATTATTCTGAACGTTGCAGTTCCTAGCTTGTAACACCCGCAAAGAGTTCCACCAAGAAGAAAAAAAAAAAAAAATCAGTTTTTAAACTTTGTTTTCCCGGATAACAAAAGTGTCCATTTCCCTAGAAAAACCTAGATTTGTCCTTCTTCAGTTTTAAAGATTAAATACTTACATTTCTACTTCAGTTTCTTAATAATCAGTGCCTACTGCAGTTTCATGTTTTCCAAGGTTAATAAGACTATGCAACTATATAATCACTTCAGTTACTAAAAAATAAGTAATTTCATATAAAATAAAAATGTGCAGAAGACTTTTTCATCTTTCCTTGGTTAAAATCCTTGAACAGATCTTACTTCCTGAGCAACCACCAGTAAAATTTCATTAGAGGAAAGAAGCATTTAAAAAAAGAATAATAAAAAAAGAACAGGTCATATAAATTTGGGAAGCATGGCTACAAATCCTGCTATAACCTTCACTACACTTTCTGGCCAAGAACAGTGCTTCATGTTCCAATGTTTCCTACTTTCTTCCTTTTCCAGAAGTTTCCTATCCTATCACCTTGCTGCATACATTTAGAAATACAACAATTCGCAAAGACCGTTGAAGGACTGAAACCAAATCCTTCTTCTGAAAGTGTGGGAGCAAGAAAACAAGTCTTTAGGTCACACATTTCTTGGAGCAGAACGGCTCCAGAAAAATCCTCTTTCAATAGTTTTGAAACATTGCCTTACCTCCCTATACCACAAGTAAAAAGTGATCGTAGGTTTAGAACAAGTCACAGAAGGTAAACGCTCCACAGAAGCACACAGTAACGTTCTGTATTGTCTATACAATTTTGGGAGTAGGTGGGTGATTATAACACTAACATGTATCACTGATGAAAGTATTCTGCATTTATAGCTTTTGAGTCTGAAAAGATCTGTTTTGTTTACACACTGCGCATTCAGGTACAACAATGCATCAAGCACATGGATGAACACTTCCACAAAAAATTTATGAAGATACCTCCAGATAATAATGACAGTATTAATAAAATGCTCATTATTAAGTCAGTTAATACTGAACTTCTGCAGGCAACTATGTAGCTAGAAAAATTGTTATATGTGACTTTGCAAATGTTGGAAAACAAATTGGTTTGGAGCACTACAGAACGAGCCACTGTCTCAGCAGGTTGCTACCTCTGTCATCACATTAAGAGATGCATTTTGTGCTGCTACATCCGTAATCTGTTCAAAAAAAGACAAACAAGACTTCTTTAGCTAGATCATTCAGTTGACAGCTATCACTAATGTATTCATAAAAGTGTATTGTGTAACCACATTAGTTCAATCTCTCAGATATCCGAAATAATTCTAAGCACAGCTCCCCGCTAATTAGGAATATCTTATTTGAGATGCAAGAGGAAGAGATGCAAACTAATGAAGAACAAGCTATATTTCCAGTTTAAATAGGTTTTTAGTTTAAAAAAACCAACTACATTACATCAAACCATATTTTGTCTTACAATGTGGAGTTACTCGGTACTATTAATTGGTTGTTTTTGAACACAGAGTAAAAGCGTGTGCCTACTCAAAGGAAAAAATTTTGCTATTTGCAATGCTTGTACAACTCTCAATGTGTATATTATATATACGCACACAGTGGCAGGCTTCTGTAGGAGAAGCAGCATAGTAGCACCTGGCACCACTGCTTCTACAGTCAAATGCAGATTAGATATCTCAGTCTATTCTGAATCTTCAGTTTTCATGCATCTTGCCAGGGCCATAGAAGATGTAGAGAAAAACCACTTGGAAATACTTAAAATCCAGCAACTTCTTCATAACAATGTGAGAAGGAACAGCGCATTCAACAGCAACAGCTCACTTTTGTCCATAACCTCAGCTGTGTCATGATGACAGGAAAAAGGGAAGTAATTCTTAGAGGTGGGGAAGCTGCTTCAAGATGGGGAAGAGTTTCCTATCTGAAAAGTGTGTTTTGTTCCTGAACATACAGCTTGCTAACAACTACTAGCATCTTGCAGAGATGTTGGAACATCACTTTAATCTTTTGAAGACAGTGCAAAGAGACTGAGTAAACACAGGAATGAACTCTCATTTCTCTTATGACCAATCATTGCCACAGCACAAGCAAACTGACTCTAATTTTTGCTGCTTGAAGACTTATATTCCAAAATATCTTTGCAACTTTAATGATTTCTTTTAATTTAAAAATATTAGAAATAGCACACATTTCCTTCCCACTTTTACTGAAGGCCTAGAGAACTGGACTTTGCTCAATCCTCATCTGACATCTGGGAATTTAAACTGTCAAGCAGTGCAAGTGAAATGCTTGTCAAAAAAGATGAAAGGTCTTCTATCCTTCAGCTACTCCAGCTTTCAGTTTTCATTGTTTTTATATTATTCATTTGATTCTCCAACCAGTCTTTAAACACAAACAAAAAAACACAACACACACCCCCCTCCAATATGGCCTAACAAATTCGCATACAAAAAGGTTTGTCCATGTCAGTGCAAGCTTTAAGGTTTCATGCAGGTTACAGAAATTCAGATTTGAGTTGTTAACCCAATACATCCTAAAAGTAGATAAACTACATTAAAATTAACAAACACAACTTCCTGCAGTCTGGAGCAACTCCAGTTTGCAACAGCAAAGTGTTTGGATATCACAGATTTAGAAAAGCATTAACCTCCCTTAGGGTGCAGCACATTATGCTCAACCTGATCTACCTGTGAGCTCCCACTCGCTGCATCCAGATATGTGTGCTCCTCCTCTCCCCCTTGCAACAGATCTAGAGAGCCCACAGCTGCAAACAGTTAAATCAGCACCCTGAGACTTTTCTTTTTTGCAATAGTGTCATTTTCCCACATGAATTACTCCACTAACCCAAACTGCATGCTTTATAGCACAGGGAGCTGCTGCGTCCACTTGTATCCTTCACTTCTACACATACCTAAGCACACTCCGTGGGGCACTCACATCTAAACTAGTGTCACATCTTGTATCAGGAGCTGGTAATTTTCAGAGAAAAGTGCAAACCACCTGTAACATACCAGACAGCTAAAAGCATAACTGTGAACCGTAAGGACATATAGTCGGAAGGGTTTCATTTTCATCTGAGGAGCAATGGCTACTATTCTTCTGTAGACGACTAATCCTTAGGGGGTATTAGTTACAGAGTTTTGGGGATGGGTGGGGAACATGACTCTTTCATACATAGCCTATTCACAAAGACTTTCCTTCATCCTTAAAGTGCATTGCTTTTTTCCAAGTAGTACCTTCATCTGTTCGGAGAGCTTTTTCACTACTGTTCATTATTTCACACGTCATCGTATTTCACTAGAAGCAAATATCCATCTTCTTGAACTTTACACTTCCGATTACTTTTGTTCTCTTTTCTTAGTCTCCTCCTTCTGAGGAAAAATTTTGCTTATTTGCGTATGCCTCATTAAGAAAAGTTACCCTAAGACCACAGGATTTCTCAGCAACAGGATAAATTAGCATGGCAGGAAAGCACGTGTCATTAACCTAAATGGCAACAAACACACAAACAAGCAGCAAAGCAAAGGTCACTTTCAACCATGTAGCCCCCTCTGGGGCACCCTGTATGGACTGTCATTAGAGAGGGTCATGCACTACCTCTATTACTACAAATACATATCAATCCCCCCCATTTTTCTTAACTTTCACACTGCTTTCTGTTTGACTATTTAGTCATGCAGTTTTAGTGTTGCATTAATACAGGATTCAAGTTATGACTTCTGAGTTTGTTTGCATACAACCATCTACTACCCTGTCTTATGTGTATCTTCTGCTTCGTGCCTGGTTTCATTTTATTTTCACCTATACTTTGCTAACAATTTATGGCAACTATATTCACTATTTTCAGTTCAAGTTGCAGTTTTATATTCTGATATGTAGGTTTTCCATAAAAAGCATGGATTCTGTACATAATCCATAAGTGCTGACCTTTCAATGTAATAAGATCCCATCTTTTTTTAATTTGACAGTTACTGGCTAGTCAGAGTTATGTAAAGAAACAGGCAAATATTTTAATAGGTCAAAGCCATATAAAATACAATTTCAAAGTACCAATGCTAAAAAAGCCCAACAACAAACAGGTTCCGAACTTAAAGGGTTCAAATAGGGAGATTCAGAAAAAACTCAGCCAAGGAAATAGTCCTTTTTAAAAGGGCTTTCTGAGCAAGTCTCAACAGCAACACAGCGCAGATCTTCCCGCAGTACAGACCTGATGGTACACAGGTACAGCCTTTCCAGAACCTAATGAGCTGAATATTCTTCCACTGGAAGTTTAATAAAGGCACAGATGAATGTGAGAAACTAGCAACTCAAGAAATTTAAGCAACAGTTTAGAACAAGCTTGAAATATGAACAGCCTTCCATCTAGAAACATTAATAAGCAGGACTTCCACTTTATGTGCATAGTGAACTAACACTAAATCAAGTGAGGTAGTCCAAACTTGAAGTGCTTATTCAAAGTAGCGTTTGGCTAGAATTAATTTCCCCTGACATCACTAGAAGTGATCTTAATAGGGTTCCCCTTCCTCAAAGACCACATAAATACCTCTAGCAACTAGCTCAGCAATTAAGTTCCAGATAAACATTCTTGCATCTCTTACTGCAGAACGTCAATGTAGCTGTACTGAAAAATGAAAGACCTTGACACAAATCTCCAACGCAGGCAGGTCTGCTGTAAAAATCATGCAGAAGATAAAAAGGCTTCAGACTTGACACAAGGCTCCTCAGAAAAGGAAAGCTGGTTAAAAAAATTCAAGACTGTATTAGAATGCACTGGAATTCAGCAATTTCTTAGGACACGTGGAAAAAAAATCATACCAGAGTTGGGGAGCTGTTAAGCTCTAAGTTTTCTGTAACCTTTGTTATTTTGAAGAATACTAAACAAATATACTTTCTAAAATGACAAATAAAAATAAAGATTAAAGCTTTTATCCCCATCACAAAGTCTGCCAAAGAAGTGAGACCTAAAAAGTAAATGACAAATTACTATCTTCAAGTGAAGCGTTTAGAAGTTTGGCACATGGCATCAAACTGGGGAACAGAACGCTAATGCTGCAAGGTCTTTGCTTGACTCTTCAGTAATAGCAAGGAAGGATTTAAAAATAATTAAGTTTATTATGAAACTTGAGAAATAAGACAATAAGAGAAAATTCTTTTAATGCTTGGGATGCAAAGCTCATCTATCACTGCATGGCCAGAACAATGTTAGCATTGCAGGTTTGTTTTACTTAACTGAAGTCCAAACTAAAGGCATTTTTCATTCCTGTGAGGAATGATTTTACCACACAAGACCACAGTAACTGAGTAATTGCAGATCTTTTCAGTTTTTTACCTTGTACTTCAGACAGTATTTTATTTATTTTTGTCTGGTACAGAGCAGCACAGTAAGCTCTTCTTCAGTAAACAATGAAAGCAACCATAAGAGAGCCTTACAAAAAGCTTACCTCTAGGTGTAGCGACTAAAACAACCTAAGGAAAAAATATAAGAGGGAACTGATCTTTCAAAGCCATTACTCTCATCAGATACCTGTTTTTAAAAAGTGAACATGACTACATTTTATCCACGCAGACTTACAATCATTTTTGTTTTAGGTAAAGCGTAAGATATTAACAATCTACAGGCTAGTAATCACCGGGTAACATACGTGGGGGGGCGGTTAAACAAAGAGACTAAAAATGGTTGAATCTGGTTAACTGGCAGGATGATGTACTGAAGAATTCAGGAGACAGACACACGAAAGTTCCTTTGCTAAAGCAGATTACCGAGGTAGAAAGACTGATCATCTGCAAGTATTGGCCAGGTCAGGGAACCGTGAAATATTCAGGACAGGAAAGCAGGCACAAGACAGAAAGTTATCACTATCTGATGGCTATGCTCACGAATTAAGCCAACAGCTGCCCGCCCCCTGCACCCTCCCAACCTGAGCATCCTCACTCTGACAGCAACACACCGTCCGCGGCCTGAGCCACCGGGGCACCCCGCTGCAGCCGGACTAGGAGGCACTGCCACTGCCCTTGCCCGGAAGATGAAAGCAAGAAAACAAACAAGAACGGCGGCCAGGGCTCCTGCTCCAAAGCCTGCCCGCTGCCGA
>NW_008825262.1:1107424-1114101 GCF_000699105.1 Pygoscelis adeliae
CCCCCCCCCGGCTCCGCCTCTGCACTGCGGCCCGGGAAAAGCTCCCCCTCGTGCTCTCAGCTCTGCCGCCCCTCGCACCTGCGTGCACAGCCTGGCTGTTGGAGGGGGGGTGAGGCCAGCAGGAGCTCCTCGTTAGCAGGACGAGGAGAAAGGACGAGTCTGCCCCAGGTGTCTGCCCAGCCCTGAACCAGGGTCTCCGTGGCCCCAAGGGTGCGGTAAGAGCTTGGGCTGCCGCACCTGGATCAGAGACCCTGTGGGCGCTCTACATAGTTTCCTGACAGAAATACCCTCTCCCTGGCAGTGAGCAGCATTTCCAGTGGGCCAAGTTATTCCAGATGAGAAAGATGCCTTTTCTTAGTACATCAGCCTCCCAAAATCCAGACCAGCATTACGCAATACTCACCTTGAGTACTGTCTGCAGTTCTGGGCCCCGCCATTTTAAAAGGATGTGAAGGTCCTTGAATGCGTCCAGAGGAGGGCAACAAAGCTGGTGGAAGGGCTGGAAGGCATGTCCTATGGGGAGCGGCTGAGGGCTTTGGGCTTGTCTAGTTTGGAGAAAAGGAGGCTGAGGGGCGACCTCATCGCTCTCTACAGCTTCCCGAGGAGGGGAAGGGGAGAGGGAGGTGCTGATCTCTTCTCCCTGGGATCCCGCAACAGGACGTGCGGGAATGGCTCAAAGCTGCGTCAGGGGAGGTTCACACTGGACATTAGGAAGCATTTCTTTACCGGGAGGGTGGTCAAACCTCGGAACAGGCTTCCTAGAGAGGTGATCGAAGCCCCAAGCCTGTCAGTGTTTAAGAGGCATTTGGACAATGCCCTTAATAACATGCTTTAACTTTTGGTCAGCCCTGAAGCGGTCAGGCAGTTGGACTAGACGATCATTGTAGGTCCCTTCCAACTGAACTAATCTAGTCTAGTCTAGTCTAGTCTATTTATTTCCGACACACCTGGAAAGACAGATTTGGAAGCTTTGTGAAGCCCTTTGACGTAAAATGGTTAGAGGCCCTGCAGAGTTGACAATGTGTGAAAAAAGTTAAGGCCTTTTATGCTAAATTTCCTTCCCAGTACTAAGCCCACCTAGTCTGCTTTATGTTTGCACTTACACATTAGCTTGCTTTCGTTTTAAAAATGCCATGCTCTTTCAACTCTGCAGCAATCTCCCCTCTACCAGTTCATGCCTGTCCTTCTCTGATTGCTCCCTCTCCCCGACCCATCTCACACTGGAGGACTGGTACCTTCTGACATTTGGATACCAGGAATCACCCCTGGAGGCTTTGCTCAGTTCTACTGACTAAACAAGGCATGTCCAAAAGCTGGTGGTACAAGAGCACACGTGTCTGTTGAATCAGCTGCACGTTCAGCAACAGTCACAGACCTTTTATGAACACAGAGTGCAGTGGATGCAAACACAGCTCGAAACAGAGCATGGCCACAAAAAACGAGTGGAAAAATGCAAGAAACAAACTTCTGACTCTTGCCTTCCCTTTGTATACACGTCTTACATGTAAAGCTGCCTCATACTCATGGAAAGCTGGTTAAATTTGTTACGTGTCAAACAGCAATGACTGTTCTGCAAAGGGAACCGAAGACAACCGTGAAAAGTTAATGCTTGTCCTTCATTGCACTTGCAGTTCATGAGATTCCTCTAAGGAATGACATTTTGAGATGATGCTGCTGACTTAGACTGCTGTGGATAATAACTGTGCTGTTACTGTTCTTTTTATCCCCTTAAGAAGTTCTGGCAATGACTAACTGATGACTTGAGTTAGTCAGACATCCACCCTTTTAAATGATTGACAGGTGCATGAGCAAGCTTACCATAATCCTACTTGAATAGAAAATGGTGTCATCCCGACCTGCTACTTGTGAAAGTTCACTGCGGCTTCACCCTATAGGATGCTTCATTTTTTTTCAGAAATCTGAAACACTGACCAAACAATAATTCTAGCATGATGCAGGCTTGGTGTGTTAAAAGTAACTTTCTCTACATTGTGCAAAATATTGCCTAATATTAGTTCTCAGTCACTTTATTATAAATAAAATTTTTAGTAATAAAACATTTATTTGCTTCCTGCCCCCTTTCATCCATGTAAAATCTCACCAGACTGGTGCAAAATCAATTATTAAGTCAGATTTTGTTTTTGCAATAGAAAACTTTTGCAGAAACTTTCTTGTGCTGCACACCACTGCCATTTTCGGCCTAAAAGTTCAGGTTACAAAAACATTTCTTAACGCTGCTAGAGGAACTGCAGTTTAACGGCCATTGATGGCTTTTGCTATGCTTCAAGGAAAGTGATTCAAGTGCTTCTCACAAACGCTGGTAACAGAGGAGCTCTTCCAAGCCATTTTCAACAAACGGCTGAATGACACAAACCGTGGAGCACACATGCCCTCTTGTGGTCAATGTTCCTGTACATAATGCTCCAGCTGTGCTGCTTTGCTAAACGGAGATGTCAAAGAAAAGATATTATAAAATTACTTCGCCTCCTAATAACTTCCAGAGACGCTGAACACATGCAGCTGACTTTGCCTGAGTTCAGTAAGCCAGCAGCTCAAAAGACCAGGGCACACACTTAGTTGCCAAAATATGGCTTTACATGTTTACACACCTAAGCTCCAACATCTGGCTTGAGCTTTTTACTCTCATTTCCTGTTTTTCAATGCCTGAAAGATGCTTAGTGCCTGCCAAAAAAAAAAAGAGAAGAGCCCAAGGATACAAGAGTAAAAGTGAATAGACACACAACTGCTTGATAGAAGAACACTAATTACTGCATTAGAAACCCTGGACTTCGCAAGCGCCCGGCAATGACTACTCTCCTATACCAGGATTTTGCTTTTCAGGAGAAATGGTTGTCAACTGGGTGTCATTTTCAAACCAGGTAGAAGTTTTTTGTTTTTTTTAAAGGGATTGCTTCTTTCAGGGCTTCATCTTGCACCACTGTCTGGTGGAGGAACAGTGTGAGATTGGCAGACACTCTGTGATACTGCAGATACGCAAGACAGAGCGATTGTGCACATCAACCTCACCTATAACATTCAGGAAGTGAGAGAAGCAGCTGTGGCAAATGACCGAAGTATTTCCATGTTTGCAATAGACGGCAATAGCACACAGATCCAGAAACGTCTTCCTGCATATTTACATTGGCAGAGCACACTCATGGCCACGTCGTGCACTCAGTTCTGTTGTTTCAATCCCACATAAAACACCTTCTGCCAAA
Source organism: Pygoscelis adeliae (assembly GCF_000699105.1). Taxonomy (NCBI): domain Eukaryota; kingdom Metazoa; phylum Chordata; class Aves; order Sphenisciformes; family Spheniscidae; genus Pygoscelis; species Pygoscelis adeliae. Next base: position 1,110,643 of record NW_008825262.1, read on the forward strand.
GCCTTTGGTACGCTTCTGTTTCCTGGTGGCTTATGCAAATTGGTTTTGCTTCATTTTCCTATTTATTCATTTCCATGCGATGGAGAAGAACAAACTTTTAGGGAACTCTGTCAAGAGCTAAATTCATTTCAGATGCTTCATAGACAGATTTGTTTGTGAATGTTCCTCTCCTGGAGCCGGAAATACTCACCTGCAGAGCAATAGGTGAGTAATATTTATGTTCCTGCTTGGCATGCTTTATTTGCTTTGTCATTCTCTCTCCATTACCTGGTCTCTGATCAAAGAAGAAAAAAACAAAACCAGAAACCAGATGGATCCAAAACCTGGAGTTTAGCAAATCCCTAGTGTAAAGCCAGACAAAGCAGATATAATTCTTTGTGATTTTAACAATGTATTCTGAAGAGTTCTGGCTTCAGTAAGCATTTCACAGTGTCAAGATTGCCTCAGCCTGCACCCTTCTTTCAGCTCTGCATTACATCTTGTATGCCTTCAGGCAAAACTCATCCAGCAGAAGACTGGCACTTCACTACCACATCACATTTCTGTCCATCACAGTGTACACAAGGTATCCTAAACAAAGTAATTACTCTTAATGAAAACATTCAACCAGGGAAAGGAGATGAACAGAAATCTTTCCTTGCCACAATACCGCAGGCTATTAAATAGGGGTGTTTGGCTGAGAAATGACTGAGTTACATGGCAATCTTCAAGATTGCTTAAGACTCCACTGAGTAAATCTGAACTAAGAATTTGAGAAGTCTAGACAGGGCTATAAAACTTAAAAATTTCCCTTGGCTGTTTAAATCGTAACACTGAGGACTAACTTCAGTGACCAGTAGTTCTTGTCTTATCGTAGTAAGTACTCCTGTGTTCAGAAGTCCTGTGCTTGACTGAGATCTATGGACAAAAGTTTTGTTGAAAAGTTGATATAATTGGAACCAATACCGAATGGCAAAACTTGGGGTGTTGTGGGGCTTTTTTATACACAGGCAGAGAAATAAACAGGCATTTACTATTTTTATTTGGCTTGTGAAAAGGTCAAATGTGATCCGACAGAATAAGTAAAAAAGATTACTTGCTATACACAGGACCAGGTACCAGAACTGCTCAACCAAACCATACCTTTAATCAAATAAATTTTTATACATAATGACTTAGTCTAGACATGCTTCAAAATTGCCGCACAGATCTGCTGGACAATAGCATTACAGTTTTGTCAATTACAAGGCCTCATTATTGTAGTCTCAAAATCACTTCAGAGTCACCCATTTTTAGGTTCCAAGCATCCCTGGAAGCCTGTGAAATGCTGTTATTTTTGTTTTTCACATGGAACTGAGTCACTCGGTAGTTAAAATCAGACTGAGACAGAGTACAGAGCTGAATCCAAATAGCCCCAGATACATGATAATGTCCTGAACGCTTTCTTTTCTGCAGTGCAGATGTCCAGCTTCCCAATGTTCAACATACTTGGTTCTCTATGTGGCACTCCCGCTTCTTTCTCAGTTCAATGGGATACAATCAAACAAAACTCCAGTTTTCAGGAACAGTTCCATTGCTGGAATAATTGAAAACAGAGTAAGTGGAGACAAAGCAAAATGTGCTGGTTTACTCAAAGCTGAACATATTTGCCTTGAGAACATAGAAACCAATGTATGAAACAGCTGAGATATCAGATCAGACAGGACAGATAAATCTTAATGGCCTAACTTTGCAGTGCTTTCTACACATACACAGCTATGAACATGCAAAGATCCCTAGCAAGAAGCTGTACAGCTCTGAATGCAAACCTCTAAGCATATTCATGACTTCAGTATTAACAGCTGGACTCAATTCACGTAAGAAACTCTGACTAGCTCTGTACTGAAAAAAATCCGGAGGCCAAACTGCTGCTATCGGTACTTCAGGGCCACTGACTTTGCCTTGGAACCTACCACTTGCTGCAGAACTTGTGCTCCAGATTCCACATGCCCATTTAGCACCAATGTGTTCAGGTAAGGACAAACATCTTTAAAAAGCAGGAAGTGCAAAACAATGCTGTGTTGTCCATCTATAGCCTAAAGCAGCTGGGGAGCACAGGAATGGATTATGCCTGTTCATTTCAGTGGGGGGAATCTTATATTTGTAAATGTATTTTCAGTTTTGCAGATCTCAGTATTAACATCAAACATCTTACAGAAACTAGTTCTTTATGGAACCAGATCATGTGCTTATTTGATAAATCCGAATTCCCTTCCTATTCCTTTCCAAAAGCCTTGGCAACCGCAAGTACCTCCAAGTTCTTGTAAACTTTTACACTGGAATTCAGCTAAAGCAAGCCCATATCCAGCAGCACATGGGATTTTGCCCTGAGCATATTCAAGTCAATATGAATCTGTTTTTATCCAAACTTCTGTTACACTTAGCTGCACTGACAAATGTGACAGCGCAGAGACCTTGCCACAGGAGTTAACTCCAAGCTCCTGTGAAGCTCATTGAGTCCTTGTAACTGAGACAAACACTGATCTGATCATGCCTCATGAACAAAAGATGTATCAGAAAGCCCTAGCAAAAACCAAGTTAATCATGATCCCAGGTTGTCAGCACTGCTCCCGAGTCCCCTTTTGCTGTGTTTCTTCTTGGCAAACACACGCTGTGATGCTCTCTGTACTACATGGCATAGGACATTACAAGCTTATATGGGAGATGCTGGAATGTCCTCTGTGTAATGTATGGAAGATGAAAACTTGTCCATGTGATGAGTTCAAAATCAAAGACATCTAGTTACTTAAGAATCCATGCTGATGGGCAAATTCTGCACCTTCTTGATTCCAAGTAAAGTTGTGTGGTAGTCAGCTTGCTGTGGATAACTCTAGGTATCTCTTCACCGAACCACAGCTAGGCAAGCACAGTTTAAAGAAAATGCTAGGCACCCAACTTTTCATTTAGTTGCCTTTCTGCATTCTCAGTGATAAATGACATCATCCTCCCAAGCAGAAAAGACAGTGCTGTGAAAAAGGATGCATGGGACCACCCTTCTCTCTTTTCCAGTATATATTCCTTATTCTTGTGATACAAGTGATCTCTTGAAGCATACTTTGAAAGGCCTTAAAACATACCGATGACCAAGTTAAATTCAGTTTATCTTGGAATAGTTCATCACAGCTGTTTTTAACTTCCTACACCAGAAATCTCATATTTATGTACAGTTGGCTAAAATAACTATACATTCTCTGTTCAATAAAGAGAAATTAAACTCAGTGCAACTTTTAGAGTATCCTGTTAGCCTCCTCTGGTTCCTTATACACCTTAGAGAGGATAGAACTCCAGCCTGAAGTTGCTTCTGCAGACATTTGGACAGGTCCTTCACACAACTTCCATGGCAAATGCATACTCTTGATTTCTCCTAGCTCCTTAACAACTTTATTAAGTGTGCTGCAAACAACAGAGAAACCCAGATAATGATCTGAAAAAACCCTTAGT
>NW_008825262.1:1114429-1123099 GCF_000699105.1 Pygoscelis adeliae
CAAGCAGTGAACTACAGACTGTGAATTCTTTCCGAAGTAAATGGTGTTGCTTCGTATTCTTGCTTGTTACCTGTGTTTAACAGGAAAATTCTCATTTCACCTGAATTTATATTTAGTTGTGTGGCAGTTGCTATGCTCTGCTGCCATTCACTTCTACTCCTCCAAAGGTGCAGGAAAATGGGAGTTATCTAATATTGGCTTCAAAGCGACACCTTAAAAACTATGGTAAAATAAGATATCATTCCCTCACACTGTCAGAGAGGGAATTCCGTGAACTATGCTAGTACCTCACCTTAATACTTATTTAACCTATGTACTGGAATATGTGAAGTCCCTGTAAATAGACAACAGATAACTTATTATAACTGATTAGCATGACACTAGTTTACCTGTCAAAATGGCCAAGACAGCTGGGATATGGGCTGACGTGGAAACAGTGACCAACCTGCAACCATGGCAGCTTTCTTGGGGACACATGAGAATTCAAGTGTGACCAGTGATTGACTTTTAACACCTTTGAAGATGAGTAGGTCAGTTAAATAAATAGGGACTTTGAATTCTTCTTTAGTTTCAAAGGCATATCTTTGGAGTACAAAAAAGAATCAAGAGTATTAACAAGCCATTTCTGGGGCAAAAGAGGGCTTGATGCAAAGCAAAATATATACATTCTTTTCAGTTTGGATCTCTAAAAACCCGCATTCTTTCAAAAAAGAGAAGAATATGGGGACAATGCAAAACCAGGATAAACATCACATATGCTATTATTAGAACAAGTGCATACGGAGGGCAGATTAACTTGTATTGATATTCACTTTATCATCCATATTCCAGGCTTTTTTTGTCCGTTTCCTTAATATCCATAAATCTCATTCTCCACCCAGGCCGATTCCTTGCTCCTCCCCACACGATCTCCACACAGCTCATAGATATCATTGGTCACAAAGCCACTTTCAGTACTGGTCAATGTCACAAAGCCACTCGTTGATGTATTCATTGCTGCATCGTCATAATCCCTGGAGAGGCTGTCAAGCACCTTATCTTCCTGTGTACGGAAGGAAGAATTCTTAGTGTCAGGCCTGGTTCCAGCCAGATCTGCTTCTGATTGCTTCTTGATTACTTTGTAAATATCCAGATTTGTACTGTTCCTCCTGGGGTTAGACAGCCATGCATCTTCCTCCTTTGGGCTTGCATCTATTTGCTCCTGTCTCCTTAGGGATGGAGGAAAGAGCAGAAGTCATAATATGCTTTTTTACAGAGGCAAATACAAAACAATACCACACCTCTCTTACAGTAATTTAATGATGACCCTTGAGGAAAGCTGACACTCAGAGCCTCGACTCAGGATGACATTTGTTATTACTCGCCGTTCCAGGTGTGTGGCAGCAGGCTGCACACCTGGGGTAGTTCCATGGCAGGACCTGCTGAGGTACCCCTTGCAGCCTGCTGTCGGCTGAGATGCTGAGGCAGCAAAACTCGACACTGACACTCCCAAAAACATAGCAAGCATCCCCACCAGAGGTACTGTGCACACAGGGAGAGCAGGGAGAGGAAATTGGTAAACGTTATTTGCTCCAAACGTATATCCTTTTATTTCTATTACTATGTTTTTCACTTTTGATGGGACTCTTCTGATAATTCCAATCTTTTCTTTAATAAGAAAACTTAAGTGCTAACACTTCAAAATCATCATCTTGTTTTACACTATTCCCTAACTACTATATGTCTGTGAACATAATAAAATGGCATAATGTGATTTACTTAAAATTTTACTTCACAAACAACTCAGCCTGGAGCACCCATGCCACTTTTTAAACATTTATTTGGCTGAAAGCAGTCCTCTCCAGAGCATCTTACAGAATCCTAAGCCAGCTGTAAAATGATTGCCAGGACAAGATATCACAGGTTCACTTGTCACGCAAAAATGTCACTTACCTTTTCACAAAAAGCCAAAACCAGAAGATGGCTGTAACAACCATCAGGAGAAGCAGCACAGGAACGCTGGGAATAAGGATGTAGGCAAGACTCTGAACAGGTTCTAGGGGTAAAAATGAGATTCCGGCTTTTATTCACTTCTAGTTGCATTTGACATGCACAGAGCTCCATAGAAAAACTAACAGCTGCAAAAGGCAGCATCATCACACCTCAATGGGCTTCTAGTCTTGTTCATAATCTAGCAGTATCTACTTCTTCTCTAGTTAAGCAAGTTAAAGTAAAATAAGCTCAAATCTTCAAGATGAGCAACCAACAAGCCTCACTGTCTCACTGTAAGGCGGCAACGGTAGTGCAAGTTAATGAGATATGCTGTCTTTTAAAAGCTTAGGAACCCCCAGCCAAAAGATTTCAGGGAGCAAAATGTCTTTTATGATCTGTGAATTTCTAGGGGGGAAGTCAGTGTGGTAAGAAGAAGTTGAAAGTTTTTCATAGTTAATAATAGACTTACAAACAAAACATCAACAATTCAGACATTCAATAAATTAAAAGTACCTTTTTCAGACCCAAAATACTTTGCACAGCTTCATATCTAGAACGTTTTGGTAGCCAAAGCAATCAGTTTAGGTTTGTACTGGAAAAGATTTGAGGGAAGTTTTTTTTTCAGATACAGTTGTCTAAATTCAGTCTTCTACATTTAGGGTCACACACTTCAAACTGAAATGTTGACTGCTTGCAGCCACATGTGAGAAATGCGGGCCTGCATAGTTAGAGAGAGAACAGGCCAGCTGTTGAATGCACAACATACCTTTGGCTTCTACAACTGTTACATTAACATCTTTCTTATGGTGTTCTTCTGGGAATACTGGGTTCAAGGGCTCTGTTGCAACATCTGGAAAGAAGCAGCTTAATTAATATTGCAGATGTTATATGAAAGAGATTAAGTATCATAAAAAGTGAGGGTGAGAGGAGATTGAAGAAACTGCCAGCTGCAAAGATGTGTAAGGTGTACTGGTACTCTTTTGCTTAGATTTCTGCAGCATGACCAGTGGTCCCAGATACTGCATCAACAACAGCAAGACTGTGTTCCTGCAGAATGGATTATTGAACAGCACCAGGAAAGTGCAAAGTGCAGGAAAGTTTCTTGCTCGGTAACTTTTCAGTCTGTGAATGTCCTTGACAATGAATGTAACGGAGAGTATTTCTACTGAAAGTTAGCATATCATTAAAAAAAGCCCCAAACAAATATCTGTAACTTACCTCTTTGAGAATTCTCTATTGGAGCATTCGTTGGCTTCTCTAAAAGAAAAAAGATATGCACAATTTCCTCATAAGCTTGAGTAGGGAGACCAAGTGTACTGGATATAGTCTAGTAACATGAGCACCCTTCTTTAGTATTCTCTCTCCCTCAGGCCCCATTTGACATCTCAAATACTTTATAAAAATCCTCTGAGAATTCATATAAGTCACAAGGCAAGTAGCTACAGATATTAGATACTGAGATTGTTTTCCCCACAACTTTTGCACAAACTTAAAGAAATCTGTCTCCCACCAGATCTTTCCAGTGAAGCTAAGAAAGGGTTTTCCTATCTGTTACTGCTATTTCCTCATACCTCCTCTTGGGGATTGGGAGCAGGTTGGTTTTTAAAGCTACAGAATGACTCATTACCAAGAGAATATTTGCAAATGAAGTTATTTTTCATGTTACATCTGTCATCGTTCCACTGAAACATGTAAGGACCTCCGACACCTGGCGGGGCAGATGGCTGGTAGTACATCACAACACAGATTTCACTCCCACAGGATGGCTCATCTACATACCAGTTCCTACGAAAATACAACAAACATGTCAAGTAAGACTTGACATCACTTTCCATGGTACTGCAGAAGCTCAGATGGGAACACAACATACAGGGCACCACAGAGGGCAAAGTCAAAGAGGAACACGCCCCACCCCACCCTCACCCCCCGCTTCCACTGTGTAAAAGTAGGAACAATAACAATACAATTATTTACAGTGTATCTTCTCTAACTGGAATTCTTAATTTTCAAAGAAAACTCAGTGAGCAAGGTGTTCAACAAATATTAGGGAGTGAAGGGCTGAGTACCTTACTGCCTGAAACTCCTCTGCGAGGCTGAGTAAAAGCTCAGGAGAGCTTTGGCTTTCTCTACACAATCTTAGATCTGTGCAAAATCATCTATCAAAATGATTTTTGCTCTGGCCTCAGTGCCCAATGCCTGCAAAATTTTGACACCTATTTAATAAGAAAACGAAAAAGCTAAAGCAGGATCTGTTCTTCTCTGTCTAGAGAAACACTAACATGAAAAAACCCTGTATTGCAGATAATTTTTTTTTTTGTAATAATAAACTTCACCACTGGAAAACTGCGTAGGCCTTTCCAAGTAGTACACAGGAAGGAGGCTTCACTACTTAGCACTCTGTAATACAATCGTTACTGAAAAGGCATTTCATGCATCTCAGAGAAACACTTCTAAGACTGTGTCCCGAGTTTGAAAAAATGTTCAATACCCACTGATTTTGGAACAAGCAATGTTCTGCACGCCAAGCACTTTCTGAAAGCTGATCCATACAATATAAATAATTCTAGATATACCAAAGTATTCAACATGGGAAAAACCCCACACATGTTAAAGCAGTATTTTTTCAATCATTACAGTGCTGTATTCCTCCCTCACTTCCTTCCTCCCCTAGTGGCGCCCCCCCCCCCGATCTTTTCCATGGCTTTATCATTTAGCATAAATAAGCTGTGTCTCACCAATGAAAGGCAATAAAGCTATGTCTGTTTCTTAGCAGCAGCAGATCTGGTTCTAGCTTCCTATTATCTACCCCCAATACCTGAACCACAGGAGAAACTTTAATATATTGAACAGTACTAAAAGCAGTTCTGTTTTATTCATTTCCTGCACAGAGCAACTAAAATTTCTAATGGGTTCCCAAAGCATAAAGTTCACAATAACAAGGTATTTTTACACATTTCCAATATAAAGAAGAATGCAAAGGCAGACTTGTCATACATATGACATGTTGCCATAAAATATTTAGGAATGTTTGGGTTATTTAATGACATTTGCAGTTCAATCACTGTAAATGCAGCAAGAAGTTCAGGATAGTAAGTGAACATTGTATGGTTTGATTTTTTAAAATTACTTTAATAACAGGTTCAATAGTAAATATCTACGAGGGAAAACTCTCTTGAACCTGAGGTTCACTGTAGAGCTGGCACCTCGTTGCTAAGGCTTTCATCAACCTGGCAATGTTTAGAGCAGATTTTCTACTTCTATGCCACAGAAAGGCAGCCCTTTTAGGCCTGGATCTAAGAATATCTTTTGCTTAGAAAACTGCGACTCATGATTGAAATCAAATCATAATTTAGCAGAACTTTTGAGGCTAAACACATTTTGGTTCTATGCTGAACAGAAATGTGAAAGTAGTGAAAACAGCTCCAGCAAACTTGTATTGGTTGTAAGTGTTGTTGCCTTTATATTTTAATTACAGCAAATGCTGTGGTTCCGCTTGCCTTAAGACAAGGAGGCAGAAATCTAACAAGTGTTGTGAAAATTTTAATTTTTCATGTCTACAATAAATACTGCAGCTCTCCGGTTTTACTGTCTCACGGGGAAAAAATGCTATTCCCTCAGCACGTAGAAGGAGAAGAGCCCATCGCCCAGGACATCGGGGACAAAACTTCAGGGGATCTGAAGTGCAGGAACCGTCAGGTCAAAGCACATATTTTGTACATGCCTAACAGGAGATTTTTAAGACCAGTTCACTTGTTCTTCCCCCTCCTTTCAGCAATCAAAAATTACTGATCTAGCCCAGGCTAGACACTCTAGGTATCTTATATAGAGCAACAGAGAGAGAGCAGGGTCTCTAGAGGGTAATTTGTCTACCCCTTACATCTGGATGCTACGAATCGATCTCTGGAGATACCACCACTCTTCAGTGACTGCAGAAGGAACACAGATGACAGCTGGGACAACACTGCTTGATTCTTTTGAAAGAATCCTTTCTGATTGCTAAAGGCAGGTGACAGTCCCTGATCAGGTTGCTTCCCAGTCTCACTCACGGGTACCTACCGGAACTTGGACGAGCTGCCATCTGACCAGGAGTAGAGGTTCTGACACTCTGTACTATTGTCTACCTCCTCCTTTTTCCTCCTAAGCCCTATCCAAAAATCTCCATCAGAAGCTAAGAGACTCTCGATAAATTTTTCAATCAGTCTTTGCTCTGCTTCTGTTTCAATACTGACTAGATGTCCACCATCAGCTCTGCAGGCAAGGTGTGCTTCTTCATAGCTGATCCTGCGTGAAGCATCATGAAAATAAACTATTTTGTAGCATGGTTGCTGTGTTCCACCCCGGCAAACTGTCTGTCCTGCAGAAATGGAAAGAAACCTGTTACAGAAACTATGCTTGTTAGTACCAGAAGTGAATGCTAGTACTTCCATTTGGTTGAGTTCTGCACTGTACGTACGATAGTCTACATGGAAAACACAACACAGGTAAAAAGCCTCTTGTATTACTTGACTGGCAAATGGCATCTCCAAACTCTTCTTACGGCACGTAACAGTTTAGGTTGATCTGCACAGCACTGTTCTTTCATGTCCTGCACTTCTCAGCCCCTTCATGAATTTTCTGCGATTTGAAGACCCTAGGAGTTCCTTACGAAGAAGCAATGCTGTGCCAGAGAGCAAGCTGACATGTGCAACCTTTTAAAAAGAGTTCCTTTACAAGGGTTCAAGGAGGCTTTTTAAAATTATTATTATTATTTTTAAGGAATTTAAATGGCTAAAATTAGAGATCCCCTTACACAAGCAGAGATAACAATGGTTTATCTTCTGGGGTATATGTAATAGTTTCATGGAGTATATATACTGCAGTGTATCAAGATGTGTTCACGCAGTCCAATTGTAAGCATTGCTCTGCACTGTAATGTTACTGACTGCCCAGGAAGTAAACAATGTCTGTTTTCAGACTGTCATAAGCCAAGGACTTTCTCATGCATGAAGCAGCATGGCTTATTTTGATTACAAGGAAAGTAAAGATCAAAGTGAAAAGATACATAATCTAAAATTATGCACTTGTATGTTTCTCAGCAGAAGAGTCCCAATATTTAGACTGTGGAAACAAACAGTTTTGTTTTACTCAGTAAATATTTCTTTTCAAACAGGCAGGCAGACACAATCTGCTAACCTATATGTTTTTACAGAAGAAAAACATTTAGCAACATTTGTAACGTACTCAGAACAAATGGGATGTGAAGACAGTTCATTATAAACCCCTCCATGGGATATATGCTGGCTTTTCTTTATTCTTACATGCTCCTGCATGGCCACTCTAACAGTAGGAATTTAAACATCTTTTGTACTGGAAGTTTTGAACAGTTAAGTACGCAGAATCACAGAGTCTGCTAACATTTTACACAGAAATTAAAACTGGCTGTACTGCAAAAGCAGTATTTAAACGTACATCTCTAGGCATAACCTGTGTTTCTCCTGTTAACACTCACGCAGGCTTGGTGAAAAAGGAAAAAAACCTTACCTCTTCTGAGGGATATGTCCACTGCTATTGTGAAAGACATAAGAAAAACACAGATGGCACATCGTTATTAAAAAACTGCAGCAACTGTGTTGAAAAATAGCGTCACAAACCACACTCGGATTCTTTTCTGATACACAAACATTTTTTTCCCCCTGTTAACTGGCAGAAAATCTTTGTCGTATCAGCCAAACTTGCCAGTGCTTTCAGCTAAGGAAAAATTTATTGTAGCTGATTACTGTCTAGACTTCATTGCTAGTTAGGTTTCCAAATATAGTTTAGGTAACAGAGGACAATGGATATGTAGCTCTAACCAATACTGAAAGTGTTGTTCATATTTTCCCTTTATCTCCTCATTGCCTACATGGAATCTCCCTCAAAGCCTGCTGACTTCAGTGAGCCTTGGTAATGCAAGACTAGGGATGAGTCAAATATACTGAGAAGTAAAAAATTAGTGAAAAGAAATACATCTCCAACCCCACAGCTGGCAGCTGAGCCCTCTAACTCACTCCCACAAAAGTCCTACTGTGGACAAGAACATGGCAGAATTAAAAATGTATTTATAGATATAGTAAAACTACTTGCCTGATGTTGGAATAACAGGAACGTTTCACGGGTGACAGCATTCAGGCTTTCTGCTGAATATACCAACCTATCAAGTCAGGCAGAAACTTCCCCCAGACTGGCTATTCTGTGCCCTAAAGCCAGACTAGACTACCTAGCTTGGGCACTACATCCAAAAATACTGCTGGTCCAACCTTGAGCTGCCATATATCTATTCCTATGAAAGGCGTCTAAATAGGCGACGTTCCTTTGCACAAAACCAGGAGGACAGACTGATAATCAAAAGAGACTTTGTAGAGGAAGAGTGAGACAACCTAGCGTTGGCTGGAAACTCAGCCAGGCTGGTAATCACCACTGAGGGTCGGATGACAAGAGCAGTTCTGTTGGCCAGGGCAGCCTTTAAAATTCCTAGAACGGAGGCAGAAATGCAGCAGAAGGGTTTCTCGTTGGAAGAGGAAAATGAAACCGGACTATCGGCGGGGCCCCCTTCCCGACCAGGAACGCGGGGGTGCTCCCACCCAAGGCGGAGGACACGGGGGTCTCCCCAGGGCAGGGCTACCTCCCGCTGGGGAGTTAGAAGGGAAAAATCACCGCGCAAGGTAGCGCACACACATCCTT
>NW_008825262.1:1123516-1142243 GCF_000699105.1 Pygoscelis adeliae
AGGGTCAGCCCCTACGCGGGTAGGAGGCGGCAGCGGCAAAGACCCCCGGGCTCGCCTCCCCCGCTGCGCATCTCTCCTCCGGAGGCGCCTGCCTCTCCCGCGCCGGGGCACACGCCGAGCCCGCGCCTCTTCCTGCTGCTCCCGTTCTCAACTGTCCCCCGTGCCACACTTCAGACACCTCGTCACTCCTGCGTGTTTCCCCCCGCTCCAGCTTTATAACTTCCCTGCCCCACACACAAACGGCAAGGTGTGAGCACAGGAGACATCTCCATCCACCCCAACGTATGAGTGATGGAAACCGCACCTGCAGTCCCGGAAACCAAAGGCCGACCCTCCCCGTACTGACGTGCAGCTGCCTTTAAGAAACTGCTTCAAGGCTGAAAGCAGAACACAAGAACTTTGTTTCAAACATTAATAAATGCTGAGCCTGCTTCCTGGTGGCTAGGAAGCTGGAGTGCACCTGTTTCCGGGAACAACAGCTCTCCAGCTAAGGTTTTAATGGCTCAGCCTCTAAGAGCTTTTTGCAGGTTGCAGAAGGGGGCCAGAGCACCAAAATGAACAAATACAGGAGCCTTAAGAGCTACAGTTTCTGCTCAGACAGATACTAGCTGGGGTCGATGTTTTAAAATAGGAGATTAATGATTTTATGAAAGACTTAAAACCTAGCCCAACTCTTGGGAGTGCAGTTGAAGAAACTATTTCTGAAATCAGTATCTCAAATAGAGAAAGATCCTTTAAAATATCATTAAGACATTCCACTCCAGGTCACCAGAAGTCAGGAATCTCAGAGGTATGTGTTGGAGCTGAACTAAGGCTATGGCTTTGCAGCATGTGTCATATCTGTGAAACACACACTTCAATGGTATTCTCAAACTGAACGTTTACATTTCATAGAATCATAGAATAGTTTGGGTTGGAAGGGACCTCTAAAGGTCATCTAGTCCAACCCCCCTGCCGTGGGCAGGGACATCTTCAACTAGACCAGGTTGCTCAGAGCCCCGTCCAACCTGACCTGGAATGTTTCCAGGGATGGGGCATCCACCACCTCTCTGGGCAACCTGGGCCAGTCCTTGGTGATCAAAGTTTGGATTTAGTAAATAACTAGGCCCTTGAGCAACTTTACAGACATGAGCAATTTAACTGGTTTCATGAACTTGAATGAGGACTCATATTTTGGTGACACAGTTTTGCATTTAATTTCATGTATTTTAGAAGACAAAACAACTCAAAGTGAGGTATGTCCATGAAAGTGACATACACATTTAACTATTTCCAAACTGTTAGGTAATATAATTAGAAATGCCTCAAATAGAGGGAAGAACCGAGCATCTGAACTGGCTAGCCTCAGTTGTAAGACTGAAGTCAAGCCTTTATCAAGCCAATCTTCATTATCTTGAAGCTCCACCAGTACATTCATTCTTTGGAGAACTTTTGACAAAGGAAATCCTGTTTGGGGCATTTTTTTCTTGTTTTGCAGACCAAAGTAACCAAAATAATTACAGTGTTTCTAGAAATTAAACAAAGACTCACCTTTACAGCTGTAGGTATTTTTGTAACACAGCTTAAAGCCCCCTGCTAATAATTTTAGCAGTCTATCCTTTTTTCAGCATGTTTGTATTCTAAATCCATTGGAAAGCATTTCTGTGATGGCTCTGAAGGAAAAAAAATTTGAATATATCCATGGCAAGTAGTAGCAGCATTATCAACATGCTTTCTTGAATTACTGGTGAATAAATACTCTGGCACTTGCATTTTACAGCCTCTCCCATATCAAAAGCACAACTGAGGAATACACTGTCATACAACAGCAGCAAAATGGTTACCAAAGATTCTGCTAACTTCAACAGCAAAATGGCAGTAGCTGGCAGAAGCCTTTGTTGATCTATTTTTAACAAAGGTCAACTGCAAGCATTCAAACACTATGTATAACATGATAACAAAACTTAGTGTCTTTATTGTGCAACCTTAATATTACTAGCCACAGACTCTTCTGTTTGACCTGGATTCTACTTTTGCAAAGGCATTTCCTAACATCGCCAAAGCAGTTGCTCTCCATTTATAATTTTGGTAAATTTAGCACACATGAAATGCATATATTCAGTTTAACAGCCCCTTCAGATCATAGAAGTGTGCCATTTGAAAGCTGTCTAGTAAGTTCAGAAGATTTCAAATCCTGCAAGTCAAAAATCCCAGGACCACAGATGTCCACCGAATACAAGTCTACAGCTGCCCAGGTACCTATTTTGGCTCCCAAATATTTTCGCATTAATATTTCAAAAGCCAACTTTGATGATAAAGATTTATGTCAATGTTAGCCAGGCAAAACTGGTATTTTAATTGAGGTAGGGAGGAGCACACATGTGAGAGAAATGTGTTTTCCTGAAGCAAATTGTATCAGTAGATGATATCTGGCACAAACCTGAAGAAAATATACAGTCTATCTTCTTGTAAAAGATGTAAGCATATGTCTTTCCAGTTCTAGAATTCCTAGCATCCCAAATGCATTGACACTTTTGCACTTCATTACCCTTTTCCTTTCATGATGAAAACTTCAAAAAACCCATAAATGAAACAAGCATTTTCATTTCCTGCACACTGAGAAGGCAGTAAATTGAGCCCCCCACTTTGTCTCACAGTACATTGGTGTAAGATGCCAATAAAGAACAGAATTCAGAGTGATTTTGAGGCTTGATAAGCAGCTATTGGCATACGTTGTTCACTGCTGTAGTGCCAAGTCAACAGGAAAGCAAGAGGACAATAAAAAAGTTAGTGTTTCCAAGATCAACAACAGCACATTAGCAATTAATACTTTACTAAGTAAATAAATTACATAATTTAAAATGTTTCTGAATTAAGCATTTATTTTAACTTTAGCAAAACGAAGACATTTATGGATAGGCTGACAAGTTGCTGCAAGCCTATCCACATCCTTTGTCACATTCATGCCATGTCTCAGTAGGAACAACTAGATACGTAGTCAAATGAGGAATGTTCATGTCTTGAAGTCCAAAGCAGCATGGCTCTAAGAGCAGGATATTTTTTCTGCGGCAAAGAAACATTTTATTCTCTCCATCAGACAATTTAGCTGAACTATTTAAGAGCCTTTATTGCTTCTTGATCCATAAGGTCAGCTTCAGACACCTTCAGCCTGCTGGAAATTACAGAACTATATCAGATAAAGTAAATTGTTGATGGGGTAGCTGCAGCTAATCTACATGAAACATCAGTTGGTTACAGGCATACAAAGGTCCTGAAAATGGTGTGGGTTTTGACTTTTTGGCCAGTTCTACAGAGAAGAGTCAGTGTGAAATAGCTGCCAGGGTGCAGAGTTCTTTGGCCCTGTCTGTGTCATCATGTCAGGTACTTACATGTGTATCTAAACACAGAGGTGCCTTATAAATGCCTAGCTATGTGTAGAAAGCAAAAATCACAGAACACTAGTTCAGAGAATCCACACAAAAGAATGCCCATACAAGTATCAGAACGTACAGAAAAGTTCACTGAGAAAAACTTCAAAGGCAACAGACAAGCCAACAGAAAAATCACATTTCATCAGGTGAAGTACTGCACAGAATTCATATTCCAAATTCCTCAGTAAGTTCTACACTCAGGCACAAAGCAGTTGGATGAAACCCTTTCAACGTGCACATACTGCATTCATGTAGTTGTATTGCTAAAGGTACGCAGCTTATTGGGAGATTTTTTTGGAAAGCTACTGCAGTATAATTCCCAATAGGGATGTAATTATATATCAGTATAGAAGTGCTTTATACTAGCTTAATGCTTTTCTCTAAGGAAATACTTTTCTTTTTATCAGTACACACAAGTTTACATTCCAAGATCTGTATTGATTTGTAGATTTAAAGCAATATAAATTCATTGCAAAAACCACAAGCTGCTAGTTGAACAAAGCTAAAAAACCCAAAGCACTGAACTATTTAAGCTATTTCCCCTGAATACTGGTAAGGAATACATCATTATTTCTGTTTTTAAACACTTGGAAAATGAAGGCCTATGAAAATACATGCACAAATCATGAGTCTGCTGAAATCAGGAAAAAGATGAGGAACAAGAAAAAAGAGGACCTACTGAAGGAAAAAAGAATCAGGAAGAGAGCGTATTCTGTCCATGGAAAATATTTTCACAAATGTAGCTCTTCTCAAAATATGAAATATTTTCTCAGCCATTCATCTGAGTTGCCACTGGAAACAGGGATCATCTTGGTCAATACAGACTCTAAATATTTTATGAGACATTAGTAAATTTGGTATGATCATATTTCCTAGTAATGACTGCTAACAGACCATTACAAAAACACGATTATTCTAATTAAATACAGCAGTAATCAATACCCTGTGCTCTGGGTGAGTTTGCTTCAGTAAATACAGTGATGCATATTTTTCAGATTAAAATGTTTACAAGAAAAAATGTGATAGTTTAATAAACTGGACTATAGTTTTCTTCACAGGCCATAAGCTGCTACATAAAGCATGAATCTTAACCCTCCCCATGCAGTTAACTATCATTTCAGGTAAAGAGTTCCACTGGTTGTCCTTGGCACAGCTTCAAGACAGCTTAAGCTTTCCTTCTGTAGGTATCTGATGATGGAAGGAAGGATTCTGTAGGTCGTTCACTTACATCTACTCCTGCAGCTGCTCACCTCAGCAGACATTACACCTTCAGCCTTTTCAGTTGTTCCAGATACTTCGGTTTTTCTTTTATAGCTAACTTTGGAGGTAATAGTAATCCTAGAAATTAATTCCACCTAATGCCCAGTATTTTCCTAAGATACTTGCTTTCAAAGTGAATTGTTGTCAGTCATTTCTCAGGTTTCATATTTGTATGTTAAGTTGGAAGGAAGATGTAAGCTGCAGATTCATTGCTTAGTCTTTAAGTTGTGGATATTCAATGACACCATCTTACTTAAACTGGTGCCAGTGTGAGAAAAATGGCCTCACTTAAATAATTTAAATGGCATTCATTAAAAGGAAGAAATTGCTGAATCAAGTACCTTGTCAGCATTTTCAAAGATGAGGTGGTTTTTAGGAATAAAGAACAACTTCATAGTAAGTGTAGCTATTCTCTTTAACTCTTTGCACTGTAGCTTAGCCCATGGCCCAAGCGCACCTTTAGGACTGCCTTCGTCACTCCCATCTGACTGACACAACTATGTTTGAGGAAGGAGATTAAGATTTTGGGATATACAGGGCAGCGCTGATGTACTTTAAGGGCAAAAGCAACGGCCTCAACTTCACAGTACAGAATGGAAAGTATTAGCAGTAAATGTGAAAAGAATCAGCTAGCCACTAGTTAAAAATAATAAACCTGTCTATCCTGAATTGAGAGATGACTTACATATACCGTAATATAAGCCAAAACATGCTGTTGTAGTTCTGGTGGGGCAGTTTTCCAATTCTTCCTAGTCCCAGACTAACAGTAACAGTGGATGACCTTAAACTTGTGTTTCTGCTGGCATAGTCCCTACCTGACAGCTGCGGGGATCCTGTTTATTTTAATAGATACTTATTGACACTGGAAAATAATAGCATTTGCATCATTCAGGAGGTCACAGCCAAATGCCAGGAAGGAAATTGTCCGGCATAACATAACCAGATTGTCAGCACTCTCAGGCCTAATGTTTGTTACAAATTAAGGAATCCTTTACTGCCTGGTTTAGCAACCGTTGCACCTATGTCACTGGTGTAAACTTAAGGAAAGTCTACTTCAGGTAATTTCATCCCACGTGTTTCCAAAGTCTTCAGGTATTCCTAAAGGCTTAGTTTACCAGCTGTATCTTACAGACACGTGTGTGATGACAGAGACAGTTTCAACAGGGCTCCACAAGAATGCTGCAGTGCATCCAGGCAGAATAATATTCAGGATCAAACCCTCGCTCTGGATTTGTGTGTCAGTATTTGTAAGGCTGACTTTCCAAAGAATTTGAATGAGTCATCTCATGCAACATGACATGATGGTGTAATATGCTATTTTGGTGATCTATTTTTGGATCTATGACAGGGCAATAAACATGGAAACTTCTTAAAATTTGGAAAAATATAGCCAAAGAAAGCAGCTATACAGTGTGATACTACTGCCAAGGTCACACTGGTGTTTCTTCCCTCATTCAGCCAAGACATGCATTGGAAAGGAACAGGCTTTCTGGTATTTCCTGACCCTTTCAGAAATATGGAAACACTTTGACAACTGGTCTTTTTCCTGATTTTCTGAATTCCAACCAGAATAGCAAAATTAAAGTCTTAATAACTTTTAAAAAATGCCTAAGCTTCCACTTCCTTCCCTTAACCGCTATTTAGAAATAAACAGAACATATTTAGAAAGTAAAGGAGTAAATTACAGAACAATGGCAGCAGACTTTCAGGCTTTTAATGTCTAAGTTTTATGATAATAGGTATTAATATAGGATAAAACTGAGCAGTTATTTACAAAATAATAATAATAGTAAAACCAGAACATCTTTCCCCCCAAAATAGGGCCTGTCTACTTAGACAGAGGAAAAAAAACCCAAAACCAAACTTGTTTTAAGTATTTTCATTACCTTACTTGATCAGTTTTGATCTTTGGTTTATGCAGATGAGAAATCATCTCTTTCTAAAAAGAGAGAAAGACACATTAATTATCACTAGTAAATTCTAAACTTACTGTTTATCCTGGAAGACAGCTTTATACAAACACTTAAACAAAAGACTACACTAGCAATAGTAAAGAGTTTGGTGTTTTTAAATGTGCTAATATGGTACCTGAGTAGTCCAGAGTATAAAACTCATGTAAGTTATTGTGTCAGGAGGAAGGAGACTCATGTTTTGTTTCAGGCCTAGCTTTAATGCATAGAATTTGCACAAAGCAGATATACTTGGTTCAGGATTTTAATAAACTTTGAGAAGAGTAAGTACGTAATATGAACCAACTTAAAAGCTTAAATAAGGAGGAAGAAAAAAAGAGGCTTTTATGTCTAAAATGAATACGTCATTTCTGAAAGTACCCTTTGAAATCTTGTTTTCCAAGTTACTTCTCAAATCACTACACTTATCAGCTCTAAAATGTCAGTTCTACTCTCTGGTATTGAGTAATGAAATTTTATTAATTAGGATATGTAGTTCTTTGGAAGGACAGATGTTTAACCTTATATGGGGTAAAAACTCATCTATCTCTGCTTTGTATCTTGTGAATTACAACTGAAGGAAAGAACTACCTCAATATAATACAGACCTCTTATTCTTGAATTTTCTTCTCCTGCTAAACATCCGGCCAGGCCAAGCAAAACCATTATAAATCAGTAAATTTAGAGTTCACTACTGATAATAATAAAAATCCCTAAATGGAGTTCTTCCTTTTATTGATCAAATTTAGTTTATGAGAGCTTTTTAGGAAGCAGAGCATGTGAAACCTGCAGCCAGTCTAGTAACTTTGTTATAAACTGAGTATTAGAGTTTCACTGGAAAAAGACCTATAGACAATAATGAAAAAAATCAAAGCAACTGACAATGCACAGGCTGTAAAGATTCCTTTGGCATATTAAACTGAGAAATTTAGACACTTACACATAGTTGTATTAAAATTGGTTTAATTTAAATAACTGAGGTCCTTTCATTATGGATGTCTATATAGAATGCAGGGCCTTCAGCAAAGTGCTGCCACAGTCCTCACTGCCAGTCTGAGAGCACTATAGTCACTGCTTCTGCTGTATTTCCCTTCTCAGTCCCAAGTTGTTCTAGTTTTCAAGATTCCGCGCCTTCTCATGTTTGCTCTGTTCCCTATCTGCCTCCACCAGTGAGGTCAGCTTCAGTTCCTGTCTGCTCCTCCCACAAGCATCTCCACATTTTCTGTGAAAATTCTGATGTACTAAGTCATCCTTTTGAGATAGTTTCCAAGAAGACACGCAATCCATTCTCAGCAACTCTTCTATTCTGTTGTCTTGGAGAAAGTAATCAAGGCCAGCATGTTATAGCTGAGTAAATTATAGATATACCCATACAAAAATAAAATGTAGCATCAAGAAACAGTCAGTTATACCTTCAAACACTTTAACGTATTTATAATATCACTGTCTTACTCCTTGCGGTTTTCAGACTGGAAATTGTCCAATAACCATATTTAGCTCGCTTAAGCTTCTTTTAGCTTCTATGCCTATTGCTTCCTACTGTCTGGCCTGAGACTTTCAGAGATCACACAGCCTACAGGATCCTCTTTGCTTAGGGAATTTGTTGAATAGAACCAACTTTTCTGCATGCTTACTCAGTTCAAACTGAGGTGCTTTTGCTGTGCAAGACTGATACCACGGTATAGTTTTCAACACCCCATGAACCCTCATATACTGGACTATGGTCCTTTGAATGCTGTCCATATTGTCAGCATGCACAAACCTTGAGATGCATCCATAATAAAAAGGAATTAGACTCACTGCAATCCTTTCTGCTCTCTGTTTCCTCAGGAAAGGTAGTATTTCTTCTCTTCTCCTGGCCTGAAAAGAAATATATTTGCCACAATGAGCTCAGAAAAATGAATTAAAAGCATGTAATACTTAACTTGATTGTAAACTTTAAATTCCTCATTGAAGCTGAGAACTAGAGTGAATATACAGCAGAAACAGGCATAACAGGTTACTGGAGAGAGTACTTTGATTCCTCTTTCTTCCTGAGATCCTGAAAACACACCACTTGGGAGAGCAACCTTCTCTTCCTAGATTTACATGGGGTTTGAAATAATCATTCTTTCCTCAAATCAGAAGGAATCACTCCAAATGTCAAGATGAATATACATACTAAAGTTGGAAAATACTATTCTGTAGCATCTTGACATTATAAAATTGAGGTAATTCAGGACTCTCACATGCGTAATGACTCATTGCAAAAACCTTTTCATCTGAGAGGTGCAATCAGAGATAACTTTTGTCTTCAGTATGCATCTTTGGATTAAGCCAGTCTCTGCTACTCTGTAGAAGTGATTTAAAACTGCGATAATTTCAAAGGTGACAGAATTTAGTCCAGTTTTGAACTACGGAACATTTAATGACTCTTTTCAATCCACGGTCCAGGTTCTTCTCTCTACAAGAAGAGAAGTACACATCCTAGAACTTGTTAAAGCGCCTCTCTTTATACAGTTGGAAGAAAAAATAATTTCCCAGGGAGAATAAATTCCTACTGAGAGTTTTTTAGTATTCTGATTCCCAGACATCTGAGCACATCTGTATATTTTTGCCTTATGGAAATGAATAGCTTTCAGCTACAGTGAGACATCACTGTTTAAGCTGAGTGAAAGCATATTAAATTGTTTTCAGAAATTCCTAGCAATTTGTTATGAAACAGACATTCCAGGAAGTATTTTGGGAAAACCCTCAACCAGTGCCAGAAAGGAGCACATCTCAGCATATGACTAATAAAAAAAAAGTAAAAGAGTTTCTTATTTGTTCTTTTCCATCCAGAAGTGGTTAAGAAAAGATGATGTAAAATTAATGGGGAAACCCCCTGTTTTTTAGTGCGGTGGATTCTTTTGTCTGATGACAATTTCTTCCATGCAGTTTGATTTTAGAAATTAAGCAATCTTCATTATTTAAAGTGGTTTCTTCAACAACCATTTCCAAGTTTTAATCAGCTTTAAACCTAATTAAAAAAAATGCCAACTTTTTCCCCCCAACAGATTAATGTAAACGACAGCATAAAAGACAAAGCCCAAGCTCTAGATGTTTGGGAGTCCTGATATTGAAAAGTAACACCCACCCAATATTCTAGAATTCGAATTCTTATCCTTCACTGTTATTCCCCTTTCACAAAAGGGAAGTAAAATACCTGAGCTGATAAAAAGGAAAGCAAAACCGAGCCACATCTTAGGTCACAATAGGAAGCTGTATTTTTGTTCAGTGAGGCAGGCAGTCCACAGGACAGGCTCAGGGATGGTACCTTAGAACTTACTAACTAAAGGTAGCCAAATAAGACCAAGATCAAAAGGAAAAGTGGCCAGACTGGAAAAATGTCTAGCAATACCAAGATCTATTCAGACAAGCTAAGCATTCCTACTTTAGATGCATTAAACTGATTACTCAGATTTGCAGTGTGTATAATTTTGAAATGTCTTTGTTAATCATAAACTGTCCTGTAAAGCCTGTGGGAATTAATGAATTACACAATAGTCCAGTGAAATAAACATCCAAAAGACAACAGCTTTTTTTGCCAGGTGCCTCACTACTGTTTCATATGAAATTAACTAATTAAAATAAGCATTTCTAATAAATGAATTCATTGTCAGTTTGTGAAATAACAGTGTTAATGCAGCTAAGCTTGCTTTCTAAAAAACCCTGTCCGTGTACCACTGTGGAGACAACATTCACTTCCCAGATTTGCACAGCAGAGCTTCCAGGTTTTGCTCTCCCAGGGGACATGCTGCAGGAACAGAATGTCTGAATCAAGTCTGAAATCTGGATTTGAACAGTAAATGACACCTATGACTGATAATAATGTGAACATTATTCTTATTTCATTCAGTGCATTTATTTTAGTTTTCTTAGACTTATGTGAGGCTTATAATGTGTCCTGTAGTTGTATAAAGTAATTTACTCATTGAAATTAATCAGTCATCTTTATGGCTGCCAGATGCCCAAAGCTGCAAACCCTTGCTATCATCTATTGTTACTGAATTTTAAAAAAATTAACAAAAGATTCAGGGAACTGTTGCTAGCTTCAGCCAGAATTCAGAAAGAAGGCTAATTGATGGTAATGGATGAGATGCATTTTGGAATTATTAATTGGAAAAGGAGGATTGCTGACTTGCAGGAAAGACTTGCAGAGCTCAGCACCTTTCTGCACCTCTTGCAGATTGCTCTCATCTGGCCTGCCTCCCAAATATAGGCTAGAGGCTTTTCAGTAAAAATGTGGAACGTTTTACTAAAATGAGAAAAAAAAAAGTGTAAATTACAGAGTCAGGCTGAAAATGTTATTACAATATTTAATACTAGTTGTCTTAGTTTCCATTACTTCTGTGAATTGTATTCATGGTATGTCTGTGGAACATTAATTCACCGGTTAGATTAATAGGGGCTTCGGTAGAAGTTTGTATCGGTGTCTCAATAACAAGCACAACTGTTATCTGCATCTTCTTTTTCTTGTCAAAGTAGCAGAAGAAACCCCAAGCTCTATATACTTGGTCCAATCCCACTGTTTTGCAGGAGATGAACCTCAGTGATCTGGATACCATGTCACTTAATTTGCTGCTTTTCATGGCCAATTTAATGCTTGAGTCACTGCATAAACATGAGTATATATAACTCATAGAATGCTAAATTTTATTGATCCTATCCACCAATTACAGACTACAGGAACCATTAACTAAAGTGCCGAGTGGGCGGTTGCATGCCAGGTGGATGTTAGCTTTTGTAAAACTCCACTAAGTCAGAAGGCTCTACGCAGTCCAGAAGGATCCAACCTGAAAGGCGCTACAATATCACTGTTACGCCTTCCTTTGGAAAGACAGAATCATCTATAAACTCAGTTTTGATGTTGTTTGCTAAAATCTACAGTTTGTTCTGCAGCTAAGTAGTTTCTACAAAATTTGAAATGGCTTGGTCTAGCAGTTCTTGGATTATAGCTCTCTAAAAATATCACCTAAACCTGTCCCTGAGTGACAGGCTAAGGCAGAAGTATTTCTATGGAAGCCAACTTAATAACAGCCCACTGCCAAATTTCCCGCATCTCTCACTCAGTGAACTCTTGGCACTAGCTGCTGCTGGGCATAGGCTAATGGAGAAGATCCATTAATAACTAAGACAACTAAGAAATACACTTATGCTTTGAGCTGTGCTTCAATGTCTCTATGCCAGGATTTTAATGTGTGAAAGTGCATGCGGCACTGGTGGTTTTTTTCCCCCCCAAGATTATCCACTTTTGAACCTGGGCATTCTCAGTTGGCTACTTTTAGATACTAAATCAACAGACACTTTTAGATACTAAATCAACAGACATTATGTGCTTACTATGAAGAAATTAAGTACACTGCCTACTACTTTCAGTCCTGCCCCAAGCCAGCATGACCCAATTGGGAATAAGTTTAAGCTAACCATCAAGAAATGGGCTGCATCATGCAAACCACACAGCGGGCCAGGTCCGGGCAATTTTCATTACTGTTCATCATGTCATTTCCAAAGTTCCAGTATTCCACCAAATGACACACAGTGAATGGAAAGATTTATGAAAAAAGAGTCGGGATCAGTGGTTCTTACTTGCTGAAGATATTTTACTTTTCCTTTAGCTTTCTCCATGCTTTGAGCTTCCCAGAGTCTCTCTTGCTCACTGTTTTTCTCACTTTCTAAATAAGACAAATGAGAGGCAAATGAGGAAGTGGTCCTACTATCACCGTCCTTCCCAGAGGGCAACTGAACCACAGTGTACTTTGGGGCCGTTCAGAAAGTTAATGATCCCAGTGTCTGGATCCCAAGACAGTAGGTATCAGCTGAAATATCTGTTGTGCACATAGGGGCTGTGGCTCTTCTGTCATCCAGAGCGTATTGGCATGAGTCATTATTCATTTCTGAGAGAATTAATTCCTCCCAGAAACCTTAGGCAACAAAGGTTTAGCAAGCTGGGGGCACGCAGTACTTCATACTTACTTCCAGAAAGTTGTGGGCCCCGGTGCTCTCCAGTACTTCTCTCTGGAAAGTAAAATCACGTTAAGGGCACCTGGGAAGGTGGCGGGTGGTGGTGCAGGGAGGACATGAGGCTCTGGAGAGGCGTCTGGGGTCTGGAGATGGTGCAGGGCTCAGGCAAAAGGTTTGGGGTCCCTGGGAGAGCACAGGGCCTCGGGAGGATGTGTGAGGCCCCAGGGAAGGTGTGGGGACCCCAGGAGAGGTGTGAAGCTCTGGAAAGGGGCCCCAGGAGGAGCATGAAGCCCCAGGCAAGGTGCAGGACCCTGCAGAGAGGTGTGCGGCCCCAGAGGTGGTGTAAGGCTGCAGGAGGGTCTCCCCAGGGGGCAGGGTCCCTTCATGGGGTCCCCTCACAAGGCAAGGGTCTCGCCATAGGGCAGGGTCCCTTCCCGGGCAGGGTCCCCTCACGTTGCAGGGTGGCAGGGCCTAGGTGGGACTCGAGTGGCAGTGGGAGCATGGCTGAAGTCTAGAAGGTGCGGGCAAAGCCCATGTTGGCTGGGCTCGAACCAGCAAAAACAAGGGGCCCATCGGGTGCCATCGGGTGCTGTCCTGGCTCTGTCCCCCTGGCGCTGCATGGGGCTGCGCCCCGGTGTCCCCTCTCCATGAGGTGGGCCCACTCAGATCAGCCTGTCTACTCCTGCCCTGTGGCCACGAGGAAGCAAGAGGACAGCAGGACCCTGGTGCTGCCCATGCCACTGACATGTCCCTGTCACTGCCACCTGCTGCGGTAAGTACCTGTGACCTCTCTGCTGGGACCCTTCCCTTTTTCCTGCCATCACTGGCCTCTGGGTGCCAGGAGGGAGGACTGTAGTGAAGGTGTGAAGCCATCTCAGAGGGGACACAGCAGCACAGACATACCTGGGAAGCCTGGACCCAGCTGCACGGTAAGGGACACACCGCCTGTCACAGTAAACATGGAAGACCAGAAGGCTGACCACATTGTTCATCTCATTTCAAGTGTCTTCAGGCCATTTTCACTCAAGTCTAGCCTCGGGCTCTCTATGAGCAGGAAATAGCTGCCACCACAGGCCTCGGTTTTATTTATTCAACAAGAGTAAATGGAGGTAAATGTGAAAACAGTGTCCTTAGACAAGGCTGAGATGAGCACAATCAGAATGGGAGGTGATGTCTGCAAATTTTGGGAAGAAAAAAACCTTTCAATTTATTCTCATGTTTTTAGTGTTCTGTATGCAAAACAGTTGTGAATGAAGTGTATCACACAGTAAGGTGCAGTTGAATTGGCTTCACAAATGCACTGATGTCTCTTGCATGTGTGACAGGCAATCCAGTACATTTCACTTGTTTTATGTCGCTGTCTTGCCTGTCTGTTAGATGCTTATGCAAAGAGGTTAGTCTACCTGCCTTCTGTTGCCAAAATTCCCATGTATCTGATTTCCATTGAGATATCTTCCAAACCTTTTTACCTGGCTGTGTGGCTAGTGATTGTTACTTTTGGCAATCAGCTAACTACACTGCCTAGTAACTAGGCTGATGTAAGAGACAGTTCCCTTTCAACTCCTACTTTGATGAATATTGGGGTTTTGTTAAAAAGAACTTTTAGACCAGGTTCTAGCAGTATTAAATATTTTCTCCATTATTAAAATTCTTGAATGTTAAGCAAAGTGGTCAGAGTAAAAAACATTTAGAGCATATGGTGAGTTTAATATTTAATCAAAACCCCCCTTCATTTACTAGCTTGTTAAATAAGACATGAAAGCTAAATGAAAATTATTTTCCCAATACCTGACAGATAAACTGAAGGGTACAATCAAAAAAATTCTTAGTCCAATCTTGGTGCATAAACAATTAAGTATACAGTAAGTCTTCATGTAGCTAAACAATTTAAACACAACAGACAGCGTTCTTGTTCCAGGAAAGTTCCTAAGGATTTTAGCACCAACTTCAAGAAATCTAAGATTTCACTTGATATTGCCAACATAGACCATACGCTTCTGTTGGACAGCTAAAATTCTGGAAATAAAGCTGTAAATGAATAAACATTATTAATAATTTTGCACTAGGAATAAGGATGTTGTAAGGAAGTTTTGTAGTGCAGTTTTCCGTACTGAGGTTGTAGCAGGGAATCCTGTGCCTTGTTTTGATGGCAGCAAAGTTAGTGATTGCGAAGCAATGGATACAATCAGCTAACTACACTGCCTACAAACCAAGCACTACTCTTGTGATGGGGTCGTGGCATTCAAACCTGGAAAAAAAGAAAAAAAGAAAGCACTTCCAATAATTGTATTAACATACTCTATCTCCTCAAGTGCTCTTATAACAACAAACAATTGACAATAATGGAAAACACTGGTCATATCACCCTTAGTGTTACTCTACTAAATCCAAAGTCTTTATATCACAAATTAATTGTTCTTAATAAATAAAAACTGCAGTGGATGCACCACAAAGATCATTTCAGGAGCACACAGACAAAGCAATGAAATACTAAAATTTAAATTATTATAATGCACCACAATGGAAATGGGAAATGAGAAAAGCCTTGGCATGCAGTCCTTGCTGCATGAATGCGGACTAAGTGGTAGCTGTATTCCAAGCTGGAAGTGCTAATACAGCTGCAAATTTGGGCCAAGACAAAATGTCCAACATGAATAACATTCTACCTGGTTTACAGCATGTCAGCTGTTAGTGCTTATGTCACAGTGATCCTACTTATCCTTGTTCTCTAGTTGAGGCATTTGAGTTAATGTCCTACAGCATAGGTTTTGTGCAATTTCCATTTAAAGGTTTTCAGAAGAAACTGCATGTAACCACAGCAGCAGTAAGAACAGTAGAATTTCACTAGTTCCCTGAACTTCAGAAAGCTTTTTTTTCCAGAAAAATACAGGAACACAGATCGTGCTGGTAGTCAGATGTGAGGCTGCTCAAACCTTTTACACTAATTTGTGGTAGCTAAAGAAATTAGCAAATCTGTTCTGCAGGACAAAACTGAATATGTGTAAGTAGTTATAATCAATTATGCCTTGTGTCTAATACAGGTGTATGCAATTAATAATGTGATAAAACAATTTTATATATATTTATCAGGCTATTCCTAAATCAGGAATGAGACAGATTCTGTAAGTTTATGAGGATAAGTTTGTCTGCAAATGAAACAATTTTGCTAGCTTTCACCCATAAATGCCTTTTTGTTAAAACGCATAAAAAGAATTCAGGACTTACCCTCAAGAAGCTTACCTTGTAATAATCCTGATAAGGACTTCATTTATAATAAAATGCTTAAAAAGATTTAATGGAAAGGGAAAAATGGCTAGCTTCTTCACTCTTCATTTCCTTCCCTTTTCCATGGCTAGCACAGCAACCTATTCACTGGACACCCAGCAGTCTTCCACTGGCAGACGTGTCTCTGGGGATGGTTCCTTAGGTGGCCCTAGGTGCCCCATCTCTTCCCCTGGGACTCGTGGGTTGGAGTGTCCCCAGTCTGGGCTGTGGGTCAGCCCCATGCCTGTAACCTTTGTGTACACTCTGTTGTCATGGTCACTCAGCTGGGGCTTGTGCACGGAGACTGGACCGTTGCTTTGAAACATGCAGTTGGCTCTTGCCATAGGAAGCTTTGTTGCAAAAGAGGTTTCTATGGGCAAAGTCAATACGGAGCACACACGGAGTTTCCGCCCTGCTCCTGTGGACAAATGGCTACAGGTTGTGTCACAGACGCCAAAGGTGGTCCAGGCTTTAGTATTACATGTGGCAGTCCAGGCACACACCTCTAGGCTGATACCTGGATACTGGGGCTTCAGCCTGGTTTCATTCATACCAGAAGTCTAGCTGATATAGAAGGAGGCCCTAAAAAAGACAGACAGCTCAAAAGAGTGAATGTCTTGTGCTCCTGGCACTGGGCTGCAGTGGGAGGCACACGCTGCGCATCTTCACCCAATGGTGACCCACACCACCTCTCTGTCTATTTCTTGGGGGCCTAGCCAGCCATTTCTGTATTCTTGCTCTTGACCTGTTCAGCTCACTGCAGTCCTCTCACTCCCTTTCATTTCAGGACTAGTTTCTCTAAGTAACCCTTTGCTCTTTTCTTCCTCACAATCAGCACCAACACAACCCCATCCTGCTGCCACTTATGTTTGGAGGGGCAGAAGGCAGATAGATAAGCCCCTATGTACAATGCTGACTGTCCCCACTTTAAGCTGTTCTTTGCTCCATGCTAGCCACACTGGCAACCGAGGCAGAACAGGAGAAAAAACTTTTTGTGCTCTGCATTGCCCCTTTTTGTGTGGGAGGAGGAACTGCAAGAGAAAAACAACACGCTCCTCCCTGCTATGTTAGCAACAGTGGCACGATGTGATTCTTAGCTCGTGATGTGATCCACAAAAGCACTGTAAGAATAAGACTTTCAAGAGTGTCTAGTGATTTGGGGTATCTCATTGACCTGAGATGCTTTTGAAGGGCTTGTCCTTTAGAAATTTCTAGGCATCCCAACCTCTTTGAGAACTGCATACCTCTATAAGGCCCATGTAAATTGTGTCCAGCTGGATGGCTCAAATCTCTTGTTATTTCTGAAAATCATGGCATGCAAATAGGGAGGAAGAAAGAACTGACAAAAGTAAGATTGTCTTGAGATTGTAATCTTGAGATTACATTAGCAGAAAAATTTACAAGGCTACAGCAATAGTTCTTAGACTGCACAAAATAAGCCCAGGTAGCTTTGCAGTCTTTCTTTTGCTATTTAATTTTAGGACATGCTAGACCAGCACCAGCCTTTTTTTAAAGTTTATTTTATTGCTTAAGTCGCTGAAGACTGGTGATCTTAAATTAAGTTCTAGCAATATGTGATGCTCAAACACTTAAGATCCTCCAAGCAAATTTAAGCTTTTCCCAACTCTTATATTGTAATATGAATTGAATTAAAAGTATTAGAAGGTGCTAAACATTGCTACATAGCCCCATGAACTGCAGTTTTTCTCTTCTGCAAAGGAAGATGACAGTTCACAGAATGAGGGTAAAAGCAGGTCCTGAAGTCAACTGTTACGGACGAAGTTGCGAGCCAGAACATCTTCTAAAGTTGTGGAATATACCTCCTTAGCAGTTACATCTTATCTCCTGCATCTGCCCGGTATGACACTCTTTTGTCATACCATTGTGGTTTGCCTGCTTACCTGCACAATATGGGTGCTCTCACAGACCTTGTTTCAAAGACCTTTTACACCAGTGAGTGTTTTCCTTGGGCAGGAGGCTCTTCTTGATCAGTGTAATTAGCATGGTCATACTGTCATGTGTGCTTTGCATAATAAAACACAGTACTCACGGTAAAATCTTGAACCAGAAAAACTATCTGTAAGTACCTATCACTTAGGTTTTTACAGAATGCCCACTGAGTAACTAAGTAATCAAGTAAAGATGAAAACCTTATTTGGAACATGGTTCATTTCTGAAATACCTGTTCTTAAGCCCTTTCATCAGGCCCAGAAAATGTCTAACTTATATAAGCTGGAAGGGAAAAATTTGTGAGCAATCAACATGTTAAAATTTTAGTTTGTGGCTTTGATTGGAATCAGTTTCTGTCTTGTTTCAGTCAAAAGTAATTCTCTGCACAGCGACTGCATGATTTAAATAAAGGTGTAAGTTTTTAACATCCAGATACGAGGTTTCTTCTGCCCTCTGACATAATGGCGTAGTCAATTGAATTAGTGCTGTGTTCATGCAGCACTACTATTGTTTGTACATTGCTGTTACGTGATACTTCTGAATGCGATCAGGACAGTATATAGCCTGACAAAGCAAATGCAAAGTGCTTTTCTCTAAGAAGATTGTCACCTAGGATGTTTTCCCATATGGAAATAACTCAGGCTTACTGACTTTTATATCAATAGTTATGAACTTCAGCTGCTTACCTGGAGAAATTGTCTGTTATCCATCATCCACAGAAATCAAATGGCTTGTAGAAGGAAGATTGCTATTAGCAAGCTGCACTTTGTTTTGTTAGTTCCATGTACTCAATCCTATAAAGCAAGAAAACTGCAAAAAATTCTGCAGGGGTGACTCTTGCCAGTAGTGTGTTTAGGGAAACAGTGTTTGTGTTTGGTTTGGCCTACAGTTACTAGAGAAACTGTGCCTGAC